>NC_033797.1:135561142-135685053 GCF_001876935.1 Asparagus officinalis
GTGGCTTCGAGATCACGGGTGGCGACGCGGTGGAGGTCGGACGTGGAGTCGCCAGCAGAGGCGCGGTTGACAAGGCCGCGAACTTGTTGGACGATGTGGTTTTGGTACTCGTGGAATTGGTTTATTGATCTCCACATACTCAAGAGGCTGGATATTTACATTTTGTATCAGGATTTAGGCATTCAGTACTATGTTTATATTTGCCACTAATCAATGATACTCCTTGAAAACTTATTGTTCTCTTATATAATTCTTGCTCTTCTGCTTAGGGGTTTAGCCATGTGAAGTGAAATATATGCAAAACAATAATTAACGGCTAAAAATTAACACAGTTATGTTAACAATAGTGTAACTACACGTGTGAGCGTAGGGTCTGCATATCTGAGGAGGTAGCTCTGGAGTTTGTTTATTTTTTTTTTCCTTTCTCAGGGCCACTTGTGTAGATACAGAGACTCTAGACTCACCTGTGCAATTACACCATACCCAAGGGTACCCGAATGTAACTCATCCTAATTTATGCTCAAATGCATGGCCACAAAATTAAGGGTGTTAAGAAGAGCAAAGACGTATTTGAATTTATATGTGCAAGACCCCTCTCATTGCTCCCCAAGATTTTAAGCGTATAATGCGCAGAAAGGACAATCGATGTGATAGCGTAATTTGGATGGCTATATAGGAAAAAGCTTTAGTCGTCTACAGAATCTCGCAATGACAAGAACTCCAAATGGTAATCATGAGTAATTGCGATAAATGGTGAGCGAAATGCAAACCTGTAGCAGAAATTGACAAGCTGAGGAGCAAGCTCGTTGTCTCGGACTTTTGTGATGGCCATGGAAGTAGTAGAGACTGCCTGAGATGTGACTAAGATCAGTGATTGTAGTTTTTGCAATGAAGCCTTGGTCTTAGTAATCTTTGCATCATCTTTTCCCCTGTATTCAAGGCCCTGCAGTGTCTTCAACTTCTTCTCGTGCTCAATCTTCACACCTTCCCTTGCCTGCGCATAAATCCACAAAAAAAATAAGATGAATCCTAGAATAAGCATCGTCAAGTAAACTCAAAACTACTTTAATCAAACTTAGAAGCAAGTGAATGGATCAGGAACAAGCTTATAAAAGCAAGAATAGTTTTGACAGTCCATTATATATATGGTAACTAGTGTTACGACCCTTGGTGGCTAGGGAAAAGAGGCCTTAAGATATTGGCTAGAACATTCATCTAAAGTATTCAAAACTGTGCCACCAGATATTAACAAGGGAAAAAAACATATTATAACCTCTGCCCACATAGAACCTAGTCAGAAAGTCAAACATAAGAAAGTTCACGCACAATGTTGAGAACTCAGGAAAAATGGGCAAATCGGCATGAATTTAAAAGAACTCTAGGTAGAGTTAATATGCATGCATAAATTCAAGCAGAGAAGTACAAGGCAGAAGAATCACTTAGCAGTAATATTCAGGAAACAATTCAGAAGATGAGGAGTCAGATGACTGAAAGAACTTATTGTAAATTCTGAAATATGTATATACCTAAAGAAACAATATGAATTAATCAAAAAAAAATTGAGAAGTAAAGAAATGTAAGCTAAAGAGAAGTATCACCTAGCAATAATGCGTGTGAAATCATAGTCTTAACTACTCATGATAATGCAGGAATATTAATTAATTGACTAATTGATTGCTGAACTAACACGAATCCCAGGAAAAAGTACTTGGATTGGTCAAAAAAATAACTACAACCACTCACCACAAGAGGCCAGGCATGTGCACACTAAAGTTGTTGGATTACTGCAAATTGTTTCTTCAATAGATTGAAAACTGTATAATGATGAAGTATAACAGTTACTATGGGTGTCAATTGATCGGGTTGAACAGGTTTTTGAGCAGTTTTATAATGAACCTACAATATTGATCGAAACTTTTAGAGGAATAAAACCTGCCCGCCATATTTCAGGTCAGACTTATCTGTTACATGCAAACGATAAAGGATGGAGGCGGTAGTACTTCAATTTCAGTGTACAGTGTACTAAACAATCTGAACAAAAAAAGGTTCATATTAGCCAAAACTCTAGTTAACTTATAACATGTGAATTTCATATATATCAAAAGCCTTCCGCAAGCATTATCATTATGATTATTAATGTGTAACTAATTTAAAATCCATTAACATTAAGTAATGTTTCTATAAGTATATCAAGACTTTTCGTTGGAGTAGATTTGTATCTCGAATGGAGATTGCTAAAATGCATCACTAACAAGAGTCAAATTATCTAAATAAATTAGGTTTTAAAATGCATGTATATGTATTTATGGTGGGGTTTTGGACACAAGCCTAACTACGGGTATGTTTCCGGATTTCCAGGTTCATATCGGGCGGTTCTTGAAAAGGATTAACCCCATCTTTGGGTTTTGGATATATTTCAAAAGGTTTCAGAACCATGGTTATCGGAGTTGGGTCCAACAGGTATTGAGGCGATATGATAATAATTAAAGGCTACACAAACATTAATTCAGTATGTACCAACGATGATAGTAAAGTAATATACACGGCCCAATTTCAGTTAACACTTGAGAAAATCGTTGTCCTATACTTGACAAATTCATGCAACTTGTCCAAGTCTAACTTAACCTAATAAAGCAGAGATAAAGGTAACTTTAACTTCATAAATCATTCATGCTATTTTTGTTTCCATGCTGCTGCTGGAACAAAAAATCAAAGATACAAAGGAAGAAAGCTATGGGTGTGCCCCACATCCTTTATGACGTCATACCAAAGAAAAAGAAGGTGCCACATTGGTGGTCCAATAAAGTGACCCTATAATTTGAGTCCAGCTACGAGCATGCATGATCATAATCCTTATCAACGATTCCTTATCAATCTTCTGTATTTTTGAAACCCACAATACATGATCACATACTATCAGAAATCAATTATCAATTACTCTTCCTCTTTAACACACAATCAAGGATTCTAAAATGGCACAAACAAAGCTTAGGACTTAAGCTAAACCTAAAAGTCAACGAAATCAAAACAGTGAGATTGGGGTAGATCATCTGCAGTTTTTCCCATGGCTCAATGCAACTAAAATTTGCAGTGGCTACTTTTTCTTGCACTTTTGCGATAACAAACGGTTGTTGGCCAGCCTATTAGCTATGTGCACTTCCAAACAAAAGCATCCTTGAGAGAATCACATGCCTTTCTATCTCCTTCCATAGAAAAGTGATCCTCCACAAAATGGAATAATTCCAAGTTGTTCCAATCACAGCCAAATACATACCTATCTTCCTATGGCACCCAAGGTCATGAATGATTAACAATTGGACTAGTAGCAACTTTTAACTCTAAAAATGTTACATATTATTAAATCGAACAGTTTCTTTGATATCGGTCAACTAAATCTTTAATATTTTGAAATCAGTCCCTCAAGTTATCGAAATTGCCACTGAATTACCCATATTATATGTCATCTCGGAATTATTCCCGCAAGTCCGCAATTGATATTAGGTTCCCGATTCTTATAATTTGTTTCAAATTAATCCTTCAAATCAAGAGCAATGGTAGAAGGATATAACAAACAGGGTACCTCGTAGCAATTTCAATGATTCAAAAGACTAATTTCAAAATATTAAGATGTAAGAGACTGATATTGAAAAAAAAAACCTAAATAGAATTTCATGAATCTAAACAAAAGAAAATTCATTTTGAAACCAAAACGTAGTAAAGGAAGATTTTTAAAATAAAAGTGTACCATAATTTTCTGCCTAACCCATAATTTAAATAGCGGTACATTGTCATGTTGACCTCTGCTATCTTCATATGAAGCAACAAAGACCCTCTATATTATTCCACTGTAGTGTAAAGTTGCAGGGGCATTGCAGACATTTAACAGGCCAAACATCAACAAGGGTAACTTGGCAACACCACGGAACAGACAGTGATACTCCAGAAATAACGACACAAAGCAGTGTCATTATCGAATGTCGGCCATTTTCCGAAAATAGTAATTAAAAAAACTAATTTTTATTATTAAAAAATTACCTTGACCTCCTCATAGAGTTTCTTCTCCCAAGCCAGCAGCCGCTCAAGCGTCTTATTTGGGCAAATTACAGTGCAAGGAGATCCAGCGAGAAAAGTTCAAAGTTCAGGGGCAAGTTCTGTGTGACGCTCTAAATTAAAGGGTGTTTATACCGAGATAAACGAAATCTATCAGGGTTATGCGCAACACCCTAAAGTTCAGGGAGGTTTTGACAAATCTAACCATGTAAAGCTTAGATCGCACCACAAGATAAAGATTTCCTTGAATGCCAACGCAGCAAATAGCTAGCATAGGCTTGAAGAAGGTGGGGTGGGAGTGGAAACTACCAATAATAGATAAGGGAGGCGAGAAAGAGAGAGACGAGAAGAGAATGGAAAGCAAGTTATTTAAAAAAAAGAACAATTATGTAAGAACAATAACGTTTGCAACCCTTGTGATTGATTTCGGTTCAACAGTCCACGGTGCTCTATGCTTTTCATGCCTCCATCTCCTCTCTCTCCTCCCTCCTAGAGGCAAGTCCAGCAAGCTCCCAGTGAGAGTCCTAGTCAGCAAGCTCTCAAACCGAGCTCATCAAGTATTTTGATATAAAAAATTATAAAATAGGCCTTTGGGACCATCTCCCTTATTTTATGGAGCTCCAACAAGCTCCTAGTTAGGAGCCTCCAACAATATCAAAAAAACCTCTTGTAGGCGTCTAAAAATCGCCTATGGGCTATCCGCCACATAGCTCAAGACAAAGAGAAGGCGATGGAACATTATTTATCCCGAAAGCAAAGAAGGATTGCATCCGGACATCGACAAGCCGCAGCAACCGAGATCGGAACTGTTGATAATACGACGCCAACACCCGAAAGCGCACCCACAAGGCAAACGCCAGTGAACCGCACCGCGTTAAACAGACCTCAGAAAGCGTACAAAAACGCGCCCAAAGCGGGACAGTCAGTTAACACGGGCACGCATCATTCAGCAGGCTCGTGCATGTCCAATCAGTTCACCGGCGGGGTCAATCAGTTCGGGCACGTCGGTGCAACACACCGATGCATCCAATCAAACCACGCGCGTATATTGATCAACCGACGACGCGCGTTCTATCAGTTAGATCCCGCAACGAAAGCGTGCCAAGTCAACAAGACCCGATCAACCATATGTACAAACGGGAAGAAAAATACAGTCCACGGAAACCGGAAAACACGAGTCAGCCGAAGCCCAAAAGCGCGGCCGCGCGGGTACGGACCAAACCGACCAGAAAGCGAGCGCGGGTCGGCCGAAACCGAGCCGACCCGCGTTTTGGCGGGTCGGCCAAGGGCCGACCCCTGCAGGTCGGCCGGGTCGGTGCAAATATGAAATTGGTCCTCCACCTTTAGGGTACAGTTAACAATTTTGGTTTTACTGATTTGGGTTCCAAAAAATCTTTGGTGTTTGGTATTTTTTGTTTTGCCCTTGTGGTTTTTTGTTTGTTTTTGGTGTTTGTTTTTTTGGGCGCCCGTGTTTGGGGGTGTTGGTGGCGTGTGGTGCTTTTTTTTTTTGTTGGGGGGTTGGTTGTGTTTGTGATTTGGTTTGTGTTGTTTTTTTTGTTTTTTTGTGTTTCTGATTTTCGTTGGGAGTTTGGTGGTTGAATGCGTGTTTGTTGTGTGTGTGTTGGGTGGCTGATTGCGTGTGGCTGGGTGTGGGTCGGTTTGTGTTGGGGTTTGGCGTGAGTTGTTGAGCGTCGGTTTTGCGGTTTGATCTGTGGTGGTTGTCTGCTATTCGTTTGGTTGTTCTGGTTTGATGTGGATGTTTTTGTTGATTATGTGTTTTTGTTTGTTCTGCGGTTCCTGACTTGTGTTTTTTGTTTGTGCTTTGGGTTGTTGGTCTTCGGTGGTAGGTTTTTTTTTTTTTTTTTCGGTTTGGGTGTGTGTTTGGGCTTTGGTGTTGGAGGGAGTGGGTAGATAGGTGGTGTTGGGTTGTTGTTTTTGTTGTTCTTTTTTTTATATTTTTTTTTTTTATTTTTGTTTTTTTGTGTTTTTTCTGTTGGGTTTTGTGGTGGTTGGCTTTTTGTGGATTGTTTTGGTTATTTGTCTTTTGGGTGTTTGGTTGGTGTTTGTTTATTGTTGTTTTTTGGGTGTTTGATTTGATTGTTTGTGGGTTTGTGTATTCTGTTTCTTTGGAGCTTTAGGGGGTAGGAGTTATTTTTTTGTGTTTTGTTGTTCTGATTAGCGTGTGGTGTGATTGTTGGTTGGGGTTGGGATCAGTTGGTTTGGTGTTGTGTTTTTTGTTTTTATTTTTTTTATTTTTTGTTTCTTTTATTGGTATTTTGTGCGTTGGTGTTGGTTTAGATTTTTTTGTTTATTTGTGGTGTGAGTTTTTTTTGGATTTTATTATAGGGTGGGGGTTTTGGTTTTTGGGTTTTTGTTGGTTTTGGAGTTGTCTGGTTTTTTGGGCTTGTTTTGTTGTGTTTTTGGATTGGGAGTTGGGTGTTATTTTGTTTGTTTTTATTGTGGTTGTTTGTTCGGTTTTTGGTTGTGACTGGTTTGTGGATAGTTTGGTGATTGTTGGGATTTTGATCGTTTTTTTTTTTTCTTTTGTTTTGGGTATAATTTAGGGTGTTGGGTTTTTATTTTGTGCCATTTGTGGTTTGTTTTGGATCGGTGTGGGTTTGTGATGGATTTTAGTACGTTAATTGTGTTGGAGTTTGTTTTTTTTTTGGATCGTATTTGGTTTTTTTATTAAGGTTTAGTTTTTTTTTATGATATTTGATTGCGGTAGTAGGAGTAGATGTTATATTAAGTTGATTGTGAAGGGGGGAGAGGGATTTTAGTTGACATGAATGGATTTGTAGAGTGTGTTGTTTGGATTTTTTTTTTGTTCATATTTAGTAGGAGGGATTGTGTTTGTTCCATGCTTAAAGTTGAGGTTTTTTTTATTTTTGGGAGTTTCGAAGAGGAAGAGGAGTTTGTGGGGAGGAAGGATTATTTTTTTTGATTTTGGAGTTGTATATTTAAATTTTCACAGGATGTGTAGTATGAATAAGTTTTTTTGAAAAGGGTGTATATTGTGATTGTAGTTTTTTTGATGGATTAATATATAAAGATGATTTTTTTGGATATTTTAGTGCATATTTTGTTATATAATATAAGTGGCAGTTGATACCAAATTGGTAAAAGTATAGAAATAGTCCACAGAATTAACATTTAATTATAATTACCACTCAAAATAGGACGCAGATGAGACCCCAAAAATGTTGATTTTACATAAAAATAAGAAAAACCACCAAAGAAAGAGTGATATAGGAAATGTGAACTTAAGAAATTTTTATATTTAGATATTACAACATTAGTTTGGAAGTGAGGAGTAAGCAAAAGTGAATATAATATATGGAAAAAAATGATGAGGAAAGTAATATCACAATTGTGAGATCAAGGAAAATATAAACACACAATAAAGTGAAGATGAAAGTAAACATATGATATAATTGTCTTATATGTTTAAGATGTAGAGATATATTATATGAGACACAGGAGAAAAAATAGATAGAGTTATTATTTTTTTAAATTTAATATAATTCAAAATTAGTATTTGAAATATTCTAAAGGATAATAGTTAACATTATATAAACAATAGGTAAGATTCCACAACGTGCAGAAACAGGAATAGGGGAAAAGAAGCAAAAAAAGATTTTTGGGGAAAGATAGACGATTATACAAGTTGAAATAAAAACGTAAAAAAAAAAAAACAAAGAGCAGGAAAAAAGGTGTAAATTTAAAGACAATAAATATAATAATAATTTTTAGTTAAATAAAATTCGTGAAAAAAAAAAAATAGTTATTAATAATATAGAAACAAGAAATAAAAAACAAAAGGAAGGAGAGAGAGAGAGATGGAT
Source organism: Asparagus officinalis (assembly GCF_001876935.1). Classification (NCBI taxonomy): domain Eukaryota; kingdom Viridiplantae; phylum Streptophyta; class Magnoliopsida; order Asparagales; family Asparagaceae; genus Asparagus; species Asparagus officinalis. Next base: position 135,569,038 of record NC_033797.1, read on the forward strand.
GGCATGAGAAGTAGAAGATGAACGGGAAAAACGTCACAGGAGTGAAGGGGCGGAGGAGATCATGAAGGAAGAAGTACAGAATAGAAAATAGATAAGAAAAATCAAGAATAAATAGATAATCACACATCCGAAAAGAATACTCAATAGGAGTTACGAAGCCAGGTGATCTCACGTACTCAGAGCACCGCGGTTATCTCCGTCAGCGCGTAGCGCCTCTGCTCCGGCGTTCCAGTCCGGCGTCGGCTCGAGGACGCCATCTACGCTCCAGGAGGCCGCATCCTGCTCGCCCGCGGCCGTTGGGCCGCTACTCGTCGCTCTACACTACTCGGCGACGCCGTCGCAGGGGTCGTCGGCTGGGACTGGAGAACTTCTACCTCGTCCGCGCTCGGCTCTTCTTCAACGCTTGAAGGAGGAAAGGAGGAGGAGGAGGAGAGGAGGAAGAGGGAGCGATCATCGCCAACAGAAAACCATCTCGTCATCCACACACGGGCTCATCGAGGCGGGGTGAGGCGAAGAAGCGAGGCGGGAAGAACGCCGGAGTCCCTGCAGCGAGGTGAATAGCACCAGCGCCATTACGCAGCTCGCATCGTCGTCCACCGCGGCTGCGGCGGCGAGAGAGGGCATGAGGGCAGGAGGCGCGGGAGCGCACGAAGACGAAAGTCCTCCAAGTACTCCAGATCTGACGATTCGCGATCCGATTCGGCTCGCTCGCGCTCCGTTCTCGACCCGCTTCCGTCGAGATCGGGTCCTCCGCAGGGGTCGGGTCCCGTCGATACGGACTCCTCCGCCGCTCCGCCTCCGTTCGGGATCCTGAGATGGCTTGCGCGCACCGGACTGGCGGAGATCGTGGCTGCGGCTGAGGATGTAAGCTTCCTAAAGGGGCGCGGCGCGAGAAAGTGTCGGAAGATTCTATAGACAGGAGGGGATCAGTGATCGCAGCTTCAGCTGCGCGTCGTGGGAGATTTGGAATAGGCGTTAAGGGTTCACAGTGCGCGCTTCTCTACGTTTCTTTGGGGCTTTCTCTTTTTGTTTGTTGTAAACGTTACATTCGATAGCGTTTTAAGTGCGCTGTCTGGACGCTGGGCTCGACGCCGCTTGGCGATCAGGGTACGCGCTTTGATGCTGGCGGCGTTCGCGCGCGGCGAAGGAGGAAGAGCTCGATTGCGAATAGAGTGTCTATACTTTTACTCAATTGTGTATCAACTCCACTAGTATAGATGAATTCTGAGTGAATATTTGAGTCTTCTTTACTTAAAGAGGTAGATTTGTCAAAATATGAACTTTTTTTTTTTTTTTTGCTTTGAGGCTAAAATAGTCGCACAAAAAAAAAACTTATCTTTTTCACACATTTGGTGTCTTTGGAAAGGGAAGGCGAGCCGCTTTTTTTTTTTTTTGTGGGGTCAAAAGTAGTAGACAGTAGACTGACACAGTTGCTGCTGTTGTGTAATTTTATAAGTTGGTGGATGGCAATTTGAGATGGATGCTAACTTTTCCCCCCAAAAAGAGTCAAAGAAAGAAGGGAAATTTTTCCTTTTTCCCCCCACTAAACTTTCCCCTCTCTGATTGAGGACCCTGGAATAAATAGGAGAGGATAAAAGCGCGCTTTATAGCTGTTAATTCGAGCTTGGGGGTGGTGTTTGTAGACTTTAGAGGGAGCACAAATTCGCCTCTGCTACTTTTTTTTTTTTTTTTTTTTAAGGAGGGACCATAAAGTGCTACTTTTTTTTTTTTTTTTTTTTAAGGAGGGACCATAAAGTTTAAGAGAAAATGCTCGTGAAAGCAAGCACACACGTTGTATTTTCAAATCCGGATTCATGAGCAAGCGGGAAAACTTCTTTCTTTTCCTTTTTTTTTTTTTGTTTTTTTTTCCTCCCCCTTGCACCAATTATGCTAAATTGGAATGCATCCTTTACTCTCTTGATTATTTCGCCAAACAAAAAAATAAAAAAATAACCTCTTTAAGTAAAGAATTTAACCTGAAATTGAGCTGTTACTGCCGTGAAAAAATGAAAACCGTAGAAGGCTCGCCATCTTGATGTCATCTTGAATTTGTTAATGGTGTTTACATTTTAATAAGTCCATGCAAATGAACCTTCGTTTTGAGGGCATCCGCTTATTTTCCGTATAAAATACAATCCATGTAAATTGCACAAAATATAGATAGACCGCTGAAAACCGCTTTGAAATTATACGCATAAATTGCAAGAAGGAAAAAAAAAAAAACCAATCCATAATGATTATTCTCCAACTTCTGGATTATGCACAAAGACTACTTTTCTCAATTGCAAATTTGTTTCTTTGCCATCAAAGGGGGCCCAATTAAAGCTCTTAGACAAAGATATTTCGAATTATTTTCATTTTTGGCCCATTTTGTAGTAACCTATGTATCAAAGTGACAAAGGTATTAGATCATCTCCAACAGCTTCCCTAAAATTTTCTCCAAAATGGAGAAACAAAAGTCATATTCTCCAAATTATTTTTACTCCAACTCCAACAGCTTCCCCATTTTGAAAAATCGCATTTATTACAATAATAAAGCTCTCCCCAAAAATTTGGAGAATGCTGCAGATTTGGGGAATGCTCCCTATTTTTTCTCCTCATTCCCTATTTTGGGGAATGAGATGGGGAATCTGTTGGACCAAAAAAAAGCTCTATATTCTCCAAATTTAAGTATTTCAAGAAGATGGGGAAGCTGTTGGAGATGCTCTTAGAAGTCCTGTCTTTAGAGGCAACAACAGCTTCTTACTCAAAAGATGTGAGGGTCTCGTTGGAATTAATGAAGGATAACAAAGTGTTAAATAAAAGAGTTGACGAATGATAATTAAGTTATGCCCAAAAGTATAACTTAGGGTCAATTTCACCAGAGACCCCTAGCTTTGTGGGTGCTGCATTATCTCCCTTAACCCCCCGCGAACTCGAACCTTAATTGTCTCACACCACACGGCCACCTTGCTTGTAACTCACAAACAACCTAAAATATCATCAAGAGAGAAAATTTCAAACTTTGTCGCTTGTCATCCCTCCTCTAAATTTTGGGTCTCTTTCCTCTTAATGTTTTTAAATTATTTGCAAATTACATGCAAGGAGATCCAGCGAGAAAAGTTCAAAGTTCAGGGGAAGTTCTGTGTGACGCTCTGAAATTAAAGGGTGTTATACGAGATAAACGAAATCTACAGGGTTATGCGCAACACCCTAAAGTTCAGGGAGGTTTTGACAAATTAACCATGTAAACTTAGATCGCACCACAAGATAAGATTTCCTTGAATGCCAACGCAGCAAATAGCCTAGCATAGGCTTGAAGAAGGTGGGTGGGAGTGGAAACTACCAATAATAGATAAGGGAGGCGAGAAGAGAGAGAGAGAGAGAGAATGGAAACAAGTTATTAAAAAAAAGAACAATTATTAAGAACAATAAGTTTGCAACCCTTGTGATTTGATTTCGGTTCAACAGTCCACGTGCTCTATGCTTTTATGCCTCCATCTCCTCTCTCTCCTCCTAGAGCAAGTCCAGCAAGCTCCCAGTTGAGAGTCCTAGTCAGCAAGCTCTCAAGAGCTCTCAAGTATTTTGATATAAAAAATTATAAAAATAGGCCTTGGGACCATCTCCTTATTTTATGGAGCTCCAACAAGCTCCTAGTTAGGAGCTCCAACAATATCAAAAAAACCTCTTGTAGGCGTCTAAAAATGCCTATGGGTATCCGCACATAGCTCAAGACAAAGAGAAGGCGATGAACATTATTATCCGAAGCAAAGAGGATCATCCGACATCGACAAGCGCATGAACCGAATCGGCAAACTGTTGATAATACGACAACGAACCACCACAATGGCAAACGCCAAGTGAACCGCACGCGTTAAACAACTCAAAGCGTACAAACGCGCCCAACAGTCAGTTAACACGCACGCATCATTCAGCTCGTGCATGTCAATCAGTTCACGCGTCAATCAGTTCGGGCACGTCGGTCAACACACATGCATCAATCAAACACGCGCGTATATCAACCGACGCGCGTTCTACAGTTAATCCCGCAACGAAGCGTGCAAGTCAACAAGACGATCAAATATGTAAAACGGGGAAAAAAATACAAGTCACGGAAAAACCGGGGTCGGCCAAAAATTTCCTCACTAGGGTCAACATTTTCCTTCCAAAAATTTCGACCATACACAACACTATTGGTTACCATCCAAACTAAATTGAGGGTCTGAATTTTTTTTTTTATTTTAGATAGTGACTTCAATATACGAACAATGTATATATATGGATCTCCATATCTTAGAAAATCTTCCAATCTTCATATATTCCTCTCCGTGTCCATTCATATTCCTATAACAAACAAGATTAAAGAAAGTAAAACAGGCGCTTGCATATTTTATTCCATGTCTAAAATTACTATTTCTTTTTTGTTTTTTGGTCAGATTATTGTATTCTAATTATTGCCTACTCTGTCTCCTTTCGATTTATATGCATGGGCCTTTAAGCAGCCAGACATCAACAAATTAAAGGCCCATATGGCTTCACAAAGAAAAGGCAGGAAAATCAATCACCCATTAAACAAATCCACTTCAGTTGTTGCCTTTATAGGATAAATGAATTGGATTGTAAAATAGTTAAAATTAAGAAAAACCTGAAAAAATGTTTTGAATTTTTTTCTGAGCTCATAGATTATAAGCAGATGGAGAATTACAAATTACCTCTCGTCGGACACGTGTCCCAATTGAATTCCGAAGTTTTTCTTGAATTGAAGAGAGTAGTAGGTTTCTTTACTATCTTTAGAATAGTGTTTTCATGTCTCATTTAAAAAAAAGGGTTTTGCATATAAAACCACAATAAAATAGTGTTTTTTCAGAGAATCACCACAAAAATTATAATTTGATATTCTCATCACATTGTCCAAATAAAACCATATCAAGCTCAATGTCAGATGGACAAATCACAAGTTAAGACTCACAATAAAAGAAACTTCAATGGTTTGGAAATAAAAAATAAAAAAAACTTCCGCAATATACTTCCAGTATTTCATACTCATTTCTCTTAACATGTTACAGATGAAAGATTATATGACGGCATTCATTCTGAAAACTAATTTTTGCATCATAGTAAGTAAAATAAACAAAATTCTTCAGCCACTAGTATGTCAATCTGTGAGCCCACCATAAGAAAAGACAGGTAGATATTTTCTTTCACAAGCACACAAGGATGTTGGATTCCAACACATTCCATTATTAACAAAAATCACTTTGTGAATGAATCTCTCTCTCTCTTCTTCCTCCACCCCCTCTCTTTTCTTCCTAGTAACCGAAAGGGAATTATGAGGTCATCTTATAATTCTACCATGAACGCCTATCTATATGCTTGCAGAGCGACAAGATCAAATCCAACAATTTGTTTTCGTCATAGCAGCATTCGCTTTAGAAAGGCCGAAGGCAACAAAAATAACGCCAGAGATTGTGGTCGCTTGATGAGGATTCGCGAGCATCAGAACAATGGAAGCCTCCGCAATACTCAAAGAAAACTCTCGTTGTTCGTAATGGCGACAGATGAAGAGAACGATAACGATGACGGTGGTGGCGATGGTGGTCGATCATTGAATGATCAACAACCAGAGAAGAAGAGGGGGACTATTGTTGGTGCAGTTTCCTTGATTGTTGGAACCAGCATTGGCTCTGGGATCCTTGCTCTCCCTGACAAAACTTCACCTGCGGTATAAAACTCTCTCTGCCTCGATATACTATGCATCCTTCATTCAGCAATACGTTTACCTTACTTTTCTAACTACAATGTTGCTAACCAAACAAGAGAAATATAAATACGACTGCAACGTTTACTTCTGCAGCTCTATTTTCTATCAACCAAACAGCCCCTTACCTTTCTTCATGCAGAGGCAAGTTTGATATCAAACAGGAATTTGCAACTTGTCGTTTAGCAGAATAATGTTAAACCAAAATGCACGTCATTTATGCAAGTTATGAGTCTGTTTGCATTCAATCAGACGATGATGACCAGAATTTGCAGGGTTTCATTCCCAGTGCAGTAGCCATCACTCTATGTTGGTTAGTCCTCGTGATCGAAGCTCTGCTACTCGTTGAAATCAATGTGCATTTGATGAACAGGTGGGAGAAAGATGAGAAGAAACAACAATATAGCAATGAGACAGAAGTTGTATCATTGAAAACGATGGCACAGGAGACTCTAGGAGAGTGGGGTGGTAACCTAGCAAGTGTCACCTATATTTTCTTAGCCTACGCTTCCATGGTTGCATACATAACAAAGTCTGGTGATGTTCTTTCTCAGCTTATCAATGTTGATAATCCAACTATATCAGGAATCATCTTCACCCTTGCCTTGGCACTTCTCATATCGCTTGGTGGTACTGATACAACTGATCGAGTGAACCGATGGTTGACAGTCTCAATGATAGGTTTGAACTATATTAATTCCTCACATTTCTTTCATATTAAACGCACGAGGATAAATTGAAGATAACCCCTTATATATACCTTCAATACAGTTATCATCCATCAACTATAATTATGCCTTGCATTTATGAAGGATGTAGGGGAAAAGGTTTGTACATAAGAAATGAGTCTAACAAGTATCCGTTGCTATTTTATACTAAATTTTGATTCATCACAACAAACTCAAATAAAATAAATAACACAAACAAAAACTCTGATAGGCATCTAGATACACCATAGCTCTTACTTTAGTTAAACGATCCATCTTCATCTGCACCCCTTAGCTCATCTAAAAAATACATCACTCTGTAGTCAACCTCATCTGAATTACCTGCATTTGAAGAAAGGTGTCAACAATTCTGCGGAAAAAAAGAGAAGAAAAAGTAGTTCGAATAGATAAGTTTCTCAAAGAAGAGTAAATAGGTAACTAAAACTTTCATGCATTGCAATAATGTGAATGACTTTCTAAACAGAAGCTGTACATGCACACAGGTATACTTTTGTTAATTGAGGTCATGGTGCTTTCTTTTGGTGGTTGGTCGGATTCAATGACAATAGCCAATTGGAGAGAGGTTCCACAAACGATTCCAGTGATCATATTCTCACTTGTATACCATGACATCACCCCTGGTAGTTCACAAGCTTTAAATGGTTGAATTTTACTTGAAGAAATGATGCTTAAGGATTTATGGTTAACTTCTATTTTATTCAGTTATTTGTGCATATCTTGGTGGTGATCTTCTGCGAATCAGAATTTCTATATGGTTGGGTAGCCTTGTACCACTCTTATCGTTACTTATTTGGGATGGTATTGCACTTAATCTCTCCCCCAATCTGGATGGGATTGATCCCTTGAACTTTCTTATGAGGTAGCCACAAATATTTAAGGTTGTGTTCATCAATACAATTCATACAAAGCATCAAAATAATAACATACTCTCTTCCGTAACCAGATTTAGTTCAATCAGTAGTATTAGTAAATCAACTTTTGCACGACATAGGATTTCTTGTGTTTCTTTTAATGACATTTTTCCTTTAAACGCACAATGAATATTGTAAAATCAACTTCCTAACATGACATGAGGCTTCTAATGTATCTTAAGATTTTCAATTCTTTGTTCTCTCTCTCTTGGCCAGATTTAAACTTTCCGACTTTTGCTCTCACTCTGAGCAGACTTTTCTTCAAACACCTCAAGGACCTATATGACTACTTCAAAGACTCGGGATGGAATCCTTCTTGTTCATGCTGATTCCTAGGCTAATTTTTTACAAACTTCCGTGGGACTATTGGCAGAAAATTTACCTAAAAACTAACATGAAATACTAATAATATTGGGCATGAACACTGCAACAATATGTAGAGCAATTTGATTCTATCTCTGATGTAGTAGACAGATACCAAATAACAATCTATCCTGATTGTATTCTTTCACCAGTCAGCGAACACATAATTTTACCTGAATAGATTTGATGCAAGTATGTTTAATTCGCTATTACATTGTAAGGTTCGTCTTACAGATGTGATAATGCTTGTCTATCAAAGTAACACTAGTTAAGCACTCATTTTGATACTTTTCCCCTGTATAATACCAGCATAAGTTTGAATTCTTCATAAATTTTTATTGTAATGGTAAAACATGTTATGACAAGTAGCCAATAATAATATCGACCTTTAAGTATAATAGCATGTACTTTACATCAATATCTCATGTCTCAAATAGAAACTTTACTGAGGGAAGATCTAACTGATGTTCTAGCAGAAGATGGAGCGATATGTTTCCGATTGTAGATGTGTTCTCACTTTTAGCAGTGGGGACATCCTTAATTGGAACACTCTTGGGATTTTCTCAGTTCTTTAAGGAGCAACTGGCCAACTACTTTCATTCTCTTCCCTCAAAAACCGTAAGTAGTTTGTAATTTGATCACTGAGCTAGATTCTCTTAAATATCAATGGTCTATTTATCTATTATTACTATATCCTAAAATAACTGTAGTTGCTGAAATGCGACAAGTGGTAGCCGTTTAGGTTTTACTTTTTTGGAAATAATACTCGTCTTTAGTATTGTTAAATTGTCTTTTCAGCTTCCCTATGTCATTCATCATTATCTCTGCATCAATACCATCAAAATTCAATCCTCTAATTCTCGTTTATAATAACAATAGTAGTTTTCGTAACTATTTGTTGTAAGGTAAATGTATGGTACCAAACCTTTAGTTTAAAATCCTTATAGGGACCTTGCCTTTCATAGCTTTTTGCACTCTCCATGTTGTCTTATAAACTATGTCATTCTTGATCCTAGTATGAATAGTATTGATGATTTTTATCAGGGAAAGTTGAAAGGAGAATTTATGGATGATCAAGTTCAGATCAAACAGGAAAATGGAAGAAGTTGGTTGGAAGGCAAAACACTTGCTATTTTGGCAACATCAATGGCAGTTTTTCCATCAATGTTCATCTCAGAAATTACTCCAGATGCATTTTCGGTAGCAACTGATGTTGCTGTAAGTAAAATCAAGAAATTGCACCAAACTATGAACTTAGTGAAAGGCTCCTAATTTTGTGATTTGGTAAAGTTCATAACGCTGATTTTGATTTTCACTTACATGTATAATCTTGTTCAGTCATCAACCTTGAACCAATACCCACAAGCTCTGGAGTCAAGAGACTCAGAAAATATATTTCATCATCTTACAATTCTATATCAATCTAAGGATTAATAACCTAACAGTATATAAGTTTAATTAACTTTCATAATTGAGCTATGTAAGTAACCAATACATGTCAGATACAAGCAATTACTCTCTATACAACATAGTCATGGAGTTACCTAATGACCAAAGGGTTGTATTTTGATCAACAACAGAATTTTTGGTAGTAATAAACCATACTTCTATTGTTTGTCAATTGTCAATAATCCAAGCTAAAGCTAAAATCCAATATGATTATATTTTCAAGTCTTGTTTTAATTGAGGTTGATGTATAAATTAAAAGTGTATTCTTGTCATATCTTTCAGGGTGGTTATTGTATGACAATACTGTATGGAGTGCTTCCACCTGCAATGGCTTGGGCTATGCAAACTACAGTTGCTGAGAGCAACAAAGCTAAAGTTATACAAGTGAACGTGGATCGTACTGCTTTATGTAATGTTAAGCCTATTCTAATTGTGGCAGGACTTCTCTCTTGTGGGATTGTAATGGAACAAGTGGTTCTGGATCTCGTTCTCATCCTTCAATGAGCTTCTTTAGAACATCAAAAAAAATGCAAAGCTAAGCTTAAATATTTATAATAGTTTGTCCTCATTTACATTAGTATGTTTTTTTTTTCAATTTTTGGTAGACTCCTTCAAACTTCAGTTTTCAAGGAGCAAGCCGAGAGGAAGAGAAAATTGCAACAGGATATCATTTCCATTTGTCATCATTGATGCAATTAATGAAGGATGTTTAACAAGGGAAGTGATCTAATTTTTTATATTTATCAAATACATATATATTTTCCTTTGACAAAGTCATAGGGAACTCCTCACCTTGTATCTGGCGATCGCAACTGAAGGAGGTCAATTTTGTTTTAGTATGAGAAGTCTGTCAAAAACCGGTCTACTACATCAGCTGACCGAACGACGTTGTGCTCAATAACGTTGGTATGAGATTTTTGCAGCTAATTCTACTAAACAAGCAATGGAGTAGTTGTAAGGTCGATCATGGTTGTCATGTAATAGCCACTACCCAAATATACTACGTTTGTGCATCAAAGGATTAACTTCACTTAGAACCTAAAGCACCCAGATAGTGTATGGCCGACATTATTTTATCCTTTCCTCCTGAGCATACTGGGAATTACACTTTTCTCTGGTTGAGATAAATGATTCTCTCATATTTTAATTTTCTGATTCTTCAAAGCTTTGGAGAAGGTTGAAAGTTTGGACCCAAGAGGTAAGTTATTGAGCTGAGTCTGACCTGCACCTAAAACTCTATATAACCGCTCCTTGGAACCAAGCCTAAGGTTTTCTTATCATTCTTGGACAGCAACAGGAAGCCATAGGGTATCCTTTTTTATTTGGATCTATGGGAACCAAATCTGGCAATATTTTACTTTGATTCGATGATCAATCAATACCAAAGCATTTGCTTACAAACAGAATGGTGAATTCATACCAGAGCTTGACCATACAAGTAGATGGTATTAGACTTTGACATAAGAAAAGAAAGGGAAGGGCTCAAACGCGAACAAAATGAAGATTTAAACATATACCTTATCTATTCATCTTAATCTATAACTTCTAAAATATCTATGAACATTGTAGCTATCCATTTCACGGCTTCCAAAATCAACAGTTTCACTATCAAGTTGCCTACAAATTGACATACATAAATTGTAAGCATTTGAATGCAGTGATTGCCCTTGTTATTCTGAAACGAATAATATATGGTATCTTATTAAAATTTAGCATGTTCATATAAAATCAAGACATGAATTGGACTTTGGATTTAGGATTTTAGGATTTTAATAATCATGACCAAATCAAATATGAATAAGTGAATCATTGAGTATAATAAAGCAAATTACAGTTATCTATCTATGACCCTAAAATATTATATTCATAGAGATTTCTGCAGAACTGAAACGAAAAATAAATTCAGGTGTAATCTGCTATTTCATTAATTATACCAGTTTTTCTGCAAAACCAAAAAAATCGGGTCTAAATTTTTATTTTAAAAATTACACAAATGTTTCCATCTCCTAGATCTAGCTGCTATTTGCCAACACTGATCACTTCACGCTTGAATCGTTTCTCATGAAAAATCATTTGCTTCCTGTCGAAAAGCGATGATGTGCTACAAATCATCTTGTTCCACACTACGTGGTCTATGGACCAATAAGTCTAAAACTCACATACGAGGAGAATTAGTAAAAGCAAAAAAAGTTTGTTTGGAGCATCTTCTTCGATTGCATCCATTCACACACAAAGTGTCTCAATTTTCCATAGTTGTGGCATGTCATTTTGGCATTTTCCTTCTTTCTTGCTCTTTTCATGAGCCTAGCCTTCTTCTAAGACTTAGGATCATCGCTAACTAAGAGGGACTCATCATACATAACACATTGTGTTTTGCAATAGGCTTGCGTGGTAGTCATGCTACAGCCTACACGATGAAGTAAGCCTTCAGCTTCCTCCAGGATCCCACTTTGTTCCTCAAGATAGGGTTTTTCAAAATCTGAAAATGTCTATGCAGGAGTATCTTCTTGAGATTCTCCCACTTTGTAATTTTTGGCAATGAGCTCAAGACAGTCTGGATTTCCAGTTCTCGAATTTTGTATAGGTGGGTCTCACATTATAATTGGGAGAAATATTTCCATCTCCTTGATCCAGTTGGCATTTGTTGATACCTACCACTTTCATGTTTGAATAATTTTCTACAGAGTATAGTTTGCTTCCAATTGAAATGCAAACGATGCTTCACAAATTCATCATTATTCAAGCTATGTGCTCTGTAGAACCTGAGTCTACAACCCACAACTAAGTGAGGCGGTTCAATCTGAAAGACCAATGATGAAGAAATCTAGGTTTTCCTGAGCTTTCTGCTAAAAACTGCAAAATAGGAGAACATCAGGAGGATACTCAAGCACAAGGAGAATACACTTCCACAATGAGACATTTTCTAACCTCGTAAAACACCTCATTCTTGAGGAAAAAAGCGTGATTCTTATATGGAGGGAGCTCAAAGCTCAGCTCACCACACGCAAGTTGCACTGAGACCACCACACAAGCCAGTGGCTAAGTGCAAGTTGTCATGCATGAAGCATCACCATAGGGACGATTCTAGAAGATCAGGCGTGGGAAAATGGCAAGAAAGAAAGAAAAATCCAAAATGGGATGTCACAACTAAGGAAAGTTGTAATACTTGCATGTGAATGCACGTTACCGAAAAAGGTACTCACTCCACCCAAGTTTGCAGTGAGTCTTTTTCGGCTTTTACTAATACTTCTCATTTGTGGGTTTTAGACTCAAGATCCATAGACCATGTGGCTTCGAACAATGATGAATTTGTGGAGTATCGTCGCATTTCGACACAAAGAAACTCTTCATGGGAAATTATGCAAGCGTGGAAGTAGTCGATATTGGCAAATATCAGCTGGATCTTGGAGACGGAAAAAATTTCCCAATTTTCCAGATTTTATTAGACTTTTTCTAAAATTTCCCTCCTTTTTTTAACATACATAGATTGCTTTAAGTGGGACTTAAACCTAGTTATAGAGACATACAGTCATGTAGAGTGTTTATCCATTTTTCTCTGCACGCCTGTGCCCCAAGCTTCCAAAATGGTTGTTTTCCAGGTTTTGAGATATTTTAGATTTTCTAATACTTCATTAACATGATTTCAGCTTAAAACCTCCAACAAGGCCCTATCTCCTTTGCCTGCCTGTACTCTACAAATTTAAGAAGTCCCATATCCTTCGCATGAAAATAGTATTAGCATATCAGATGCTACGATTTCAATCTTGAATTGCGTAATCCACTTCTAAGTTCATGCAACTGCTTAATCTTTATTTTCTTTCTGTTTCTTGTCGGGAAACCTGGTTAGTTAATGATGAGTTTTTTTGTAAGCTTAGTTATGGTCAAGCTTCATCTTTGAGATTTTAGTACATTCTAGTAAGCATCCTCCTATAAGTGAACATAATCTACACATAATTGATACTTCAACTGTAATAATAAGAGGAAAAAGGTCACGCCACTCAAAAGGAGAGGAAGATTACAATGAGTTTGACACTAGACGCTTTTCAGAGACTGGGACAGTGACACATTTCCCAAGACAGATAAAATTTCCACATAACGAATTTCCGGAACAGCTTTGTTATGGTCAAGCTTCATCTTCAGATCTTAGTACATCCTAGTAAGCATCCTCATATAAGTGGACATAATCATGGACATAATCACACATACTTCAACTGTGATAATACGAGGAAGAAGATACCAATACTCAAAAGGAAAGGAAGATTAGACCAAGTTTGACACTAGATGCTTTTCAAAGATATGGAGAAACGCCACATTTCTCAAGACAGCTAAAGATTTCATATAACTAATGGCAAGCAGAAACTAATATATAATATGTATGTTTATATATATATATATATAGCAACTGCAGCATGGATACAAGCAAAGGATAAATCACAATATGATGGGGCTATGTTTAGGTAACTCACAGTAGATGGCGGGATGGCTCCCTGGTTCTGCGGGTATCCAAAATCCTTGAACAAACCCTGCAATAAATTGGGAAATTACCAACTGGAACTGTACAGTGAGCAAATCTATACTGGTTTAATTAGCAAGTTTGTTGTTGCAATCTATTTGCTTCATCATCACAACTTATGTAAGAAATGAGTAATGAGTGAAATCATTATAGCCCTACATATGATAGCACATCAAAGGATTTGATAATTAAAAAGGTGGCAAACTGTGACAAAAACTGCCAGATTCCAAGAGATATCGACCAATTGTAACAAGCTCAAATTTTTTGTAATAACAGTTGCTGCACAGATTCGTAGTAATCTAAGCCCCTAGAAAACGTTTGAATGATCATCGACCAATTGCATCAAGCTCAAATTTTTGTGATAGCAGTTGTCGTGCATATTCTTAGTCATCGAAACACCTAAAAGGTTTGAAGGATCATCCAAAACCTTGGTCTTTGACAGTAAACAGAGAGTAAGGGAAAGGAAATCATAGAAAATTGGAGAAAATAGGCAAATCCGAAATTGAAGGGGTAAAAGAAGTGAAGAAAAACAAGGAAAGAATAACATATGAAGTAGGATAATCCGGCAATGTAAAGCTTCAAAAGTTGACTTTTAATAATAATACAAAGAATGACAACAGGTTTTATAATATCATGGACATTGTTCACCTTGTTCCCATTAGTTAAACTGAAGATAAACATTCAACTGGACAATAACAAAATATAAGCCTTACCAAACTCTTCACTTGTGTAAGCCCTAGAGTTTATCGAATGTCAAAACTATTAATTTTATGGGTTTTTGGTGCTTTTCAGGAGGGGTTGATTGCACAAAGACCCATGTACTATAGCGCCGTGCCACTTATCACCGTTTAAGTTTGATATTGCTAGATAGACCCCTAGAACCAAACGCCATTAGAGATTTGTGGCAGATAAACCCCCTATACAATTGCACTACACCCCCTCCCTTCCTCAGCGTCCACTTCATCTCCACAACAAAGCTCAGCAGAAACAACACACCACCCAATGGAAAGAATGCATGGAGAAGAACTGAGGTGTTAAGTTCTGCTCTGGAGGGGTCTGCCAAAATCAAACTTTAATAAGTGGCACAGCGCAATAGTAAGGAATCTATGTACAATGAATCCTTTCAGTAACTAAGCTTTTGAGCTTCAGTTTAATCATCTAGCATTTCAATGTCGAATGGGAAATCAACTCCAGCCTTCCATTATTAAGGATGAAAATTTACCGCCCACACATTGTTACTAACCTTTGCATCATTAACTGCATAGGCTACACAATAGTGTTCCTGGAGGGAAGAAAAGTTAGGTAGTCAATAAAAGAAGAAGAAAATTGATTATGTTTTAAGTCAAGATAAATTAAGATAAATTCATGAAAATATGGTAGTACAGGGTAAACTAAGTGCTTGCCTGCATCATGTACCACTCTTCAAATTCATCAAATAACTCAAGTTGTTCGATCCTATACCAGCAAAGAGAGTACGAGGAAAACTAAAACAGTGAGCCTCAGGAAACAAAATAAGGTAGCCTCTAAAAAACCATTATTACAAAACTGCAACTGCTACATAAGGTACAGGCTACAAAGGTAGTAAGAAAGTTCTTAAGTAATGGGGAATAATAGAATGTAAGCATCAAGCACGTACAAGCATGTATAATGTAGTGAAGGAAAAGGTCATGCTATTTCATGGTATGTATAATGTAGTGAAGGAAAAGGTCATGCTATTTCATGGTTTTCAATTTTCCATGAACTGTTAGTGTTAGTTAAATCCCAATAACATGTGGACTCAATAGTCTGCAAACTATAATGAATTAAGGTTTATATCTGTACAATAGGAATAAGAGATGGTTCTCAGCAACGTAGAATGAAATCAGGTGCTTATGTGAAAGAAAATTTTTGGTGTTTAATAGCACAGCTAGGAGGATATTCCAGAAACATAGGTAATATAGTAATACAGGCTGCAGCCTGATGGCAGAGTTTCTGCAAGCTTATCCACCATATAATAATCTTGACTCATGTTTATTTTCTGCAGCAGTTCTGTACTTATGATTAGGGTGACTCACAAATATAACGAATGTACAACTTTTCAGGACAAAAGCAAGAAATAAGTTTATAAGAAAAAACACTTTCAAACTATTTAAACCTAAGTTTTACTGTTTCATGTAAGAATGTTGCTCCAAATGTATCTGACCTTGCCATGATGTGCCTCATTATCCTAGCTAATACAACACAAATTTCACTCTGTTTTTATAGCTGTCCACAAGAATCAGGTGATTATTACCTGCGTCTTTCTTGAGCTTCAATGAACTCGTTATATATCCTCATCATATCCCAAGCAACAGATCTCTGAAAGGCAAAAGTTCAATTTAAAATTATAGGAAGGAGGAGATTTGACATAATTATAGGCATCGTGGTCCACATTCTCTAAAATTTTGGATATAATTGAAAAAGTCAGCAGAATACTCCGCTAGAGCCTTCTCTCAAAACCATACTTTTTGTCAGGGAAGCATTTCTTGTGAGGGTATAATAACCAAAGAAACAAACCTGCCACCCCTGCTCAAGAAAGAGTTTCTCTTTATCCAGTAAGGTTGGGGTAGCGTGTATTCCTAAGAGTGGACATCCTCTGCTCTGCAAATAAATCAGGTAAAGGATTTTTCATATCAACCAATTAATCTGACAAAAGTCATGTTTGAAATTTTCTCAACATACTTTGAATTCATAAAAAAATATGCAGAAAACTTTTCTGACACAAAGCCATGTGGTGGCAGTTGCCAGTATGAAAGGCGAAGAGAGACGAGATGTCTCTCTTACTGGCAGACTTTGAGTCAGGTTAAAAAATAGCAAACCTGATATAAATTATATCTCTTTCTTACAGCTCTAAATTAAATGGATTTTGGATCAAACATAAACTTGCTTATATTAGCCTTTTCAAATAAGTTCATTGCTACCAAAACTCTAAAAGCTAGTATAGAGAAAACTTAGTCTTTGGAAGTCATGGATTGCAACTCTTAAAACATTTCCACTTAAGCAACAGATGAAAAAGTTTGTTTGTTCCTTCAAAGCCATTCATCACATACTCAGAAGAAATTTTGTACAGAATATTAGAAAAGGTAAAGTGTTTCCCATGTGTAAAATTTACCTTCTGCAAGAACAAGAATTTTGACTTTAATAACAAAGCTTCTATACCAAAACCTGAAAATATTCTTTTAGGTACCGTTTGGCAAAGGGTTAAGTGAGGGGTTAAGGAGACTTAACCTCTTCTTAACCCGCCAAACATAAAAAATCTATGCAAGGGTTAAAGTGAGTTAACCCTCCATAATTTGCCAAACATAAAAAATATAGAAGGGTTAAGCTAACCCCTCTAGAGGGATTAAAATGAGTTAACCCCTCAAAATGAGGGGTTTACTAATACTCCTATTTCAAAGGATTAAGAGTTAACCCTTCTAATTATAAAGAAAATAGTCAAAATCATTGTTATTCCCAAACACTAAAACTAATCATACAGGCTAAAATAAAACTTATTTAACGGGTTAATAATTTAGTCCTTCAGATTATCGAATGGGCTAAGTACATTAATCATTCTCTTTAACCCCTCTTCCTTAACCCTTTGCCAAACGAGGCCTTATTGTATATGTCTAGTTTTTACCAGTACAGTTTAAAAAAATATCTAAAAGATGGAAAACACAAAGAATGAACTTCAACATAGTTTTAATCTTTATTTTTAAGCTTCCAAGTTTCTTAGAACTAGATGATTAACAGGCATTGAAATCTAAACCTGAACTCAAGGTGGAAATTGCAAAATCACATGTCTAGTTTTACTTCTGTTGTTCTGTTTAATAAAACTTTCTGAAAGAGAAACACACAAAAATGAGTGTCCTTATGCTTCTTATTAATCTTTATGTTTGATGTTTTTAAGTTTCTTTTAACAAGACGCTTAACAAATGTTGAGATCTAAACCGAAGCTCAAGGTTGGAACTGCCAGAACCGCCTAACGAACCAAAAATATAAGAGAATATACTCTTTTGTTTTCACGTCTTTAAGCTGGCATGATAACAAATATGGATAAACTTAATATCACCTGATTCTGGGCAGTAACAGATGTTTCGCCATTCACATGCTATAAAGGAGGAACATACCCCACAGATAAAGTATTAACATAATACAAAGATGAAACTATACTGTCTTGCTTTATTACAACCATCATTTCTCTACAGCTTTCATAGCATGATAACTGAACTAACCTACTTGGACTCAGGGCCAAGATTTTGTAGCATCATTACAGCCAGGACACTAATGTTGTTACCTGTTCCTCATTTGCAGGGTTAAATGGCCCAAAGAGACCTTTAACACTCAGGAAAGAATTGTGAATTAGACCATTTTTATTTGCTAACGATGGAAAAGATAACTAAGAACTAAGAACATGTTTCATCGCATGTCTCCGCTAACATTTTCTGCGGTAGTCTACTGTGACCTACAAATGACTAATATGGTAAAATCGATAGCATTTTGTTATGATATGAACTTCTGGAATATGTTACAAATCATATGTCAACTAAGAGATTAGATGACTTGACTGTCCACTGAAGAGAAACTTGAATTCTTATCCTCCCTATTGCCATATTCTCCATTTTCTAATGGTTTTGATTTATAAATGCTCAAACTTAGTATGATTATTGTTTTGGGTCTTTTGCTAAATATATATTAAGGCTTTTGACTGCCTGAACCTAAGTTTTATCAGCTCTGACTAACTTTTATGCTTCTTGTGGTTATGCGACAATATTTTCATACTTCCCTACAGCAAAACTTGCTGGCAATTGCCAATAGACTTTATCAAACAAGCGGAACATAAACAGCATCTTTTTAGTTACATGTTTAAACTAGAACGACAATTGCAGATATCTGTATCTACCAATTGTCCTTTCGTGTTTACAGCAAGGTACTTTCTGCATGTTATTGCCCTAGCTGGGAAGTTCTAAAGGTCTGACAGCATGTTGAAACCCCAGTCACTAGGATCCAATTGACTCCTTAATTTAAGGTTGTCAACCAAAGTGATCCTGATTTCAATAGGCTCTTTTTTCTGTGAACAATATCATGCGCATTGCCTATTAGAACAACATGATCCTGATCATGTGAAGTAGAAGCAGTAAAATTTTCTTGCTAACTTTTGAAATACATTTTAACATCAGAAGCAATAAGGGACTACCTCAAGATCAGTAAAGTTTGCAAAGAAATTATTTTCACAAGGAAACAGAATGCCTTTCAGTAAAACAGGCAAAGAAGGAACACCTTCAAGCATCATCGGTTAATTGATAACTTTTTCAGGTCCGTAGGTAGCAGTTGATATTGTTCTATACAAATTTCAAAAATATATCTATATTACCTCCAGATTTCTCATCATCTGTTCTCCAAATGCATCATAAGGATGGATCTGCGAAGCAGACAAATGTACATATATATGGTGAATGATCTGCAAAGAAGATGGCCAACTAAAAGAAAGCATCGTAACTAAATATAAAATAACCTGTTCATATAAGAAAAACACTGATGTTGGGAATGTTTTTGAAGCCCATCCAACAACGGTGCGGGTAGAATCAGGGTCCAGGTATATCAACACACACTCTGCAATTATAAATGTTGGCAGACTGATGATAACATCAGATGGAGCAGTTAATTTTCTCCAATGTTAATGTTAAGCACTTCGATCTAAACAAAAAGAACAAGAGTTTTCAAAGAGTTTCTTACAAACATAATTTATTACTGAATGCTAAGACAATATTTGCTGTTCAAGAAATATATGCTTGAAATAAAAATGACATTGAAAGTCAAGCTGAACAAAAAATGTTCACAGAGCAGAAGCAACAACTATTTAAGAAATAAGGAAACACACAGGAGAAACATCCAAGGAAAAGAAATAAAAATTGTAACCATTTCTAGCTGGACAAAAAATGTTCACATAGCAGGAGGCAGGAGCAGAAACTACTTAGAAAGAAGGGAAACAGACAGGAGAAACATCCTGAAAAGGAAATAACTGTTATCATTGTACCCTTTTATTTTCCGTATTCAAGCAGAACTTACAATCCTTTTTAGTTAGCTTACCATCCATTTTCGAAGTGTTCAACATACAGTCCCTATTTGAGGGAAGGACTGGGTCCATTTTATAGCTTATTTGATTTGCCGGGATACTCTCTTTCATGACAGACATAATTTAGTAACACCTGCTCTAAACACTATCTCAAGAAAGCCCGACTGGGAACGGAACTAAGAGTTTTTACATGTAATAGGGAATAACAAACCCACCAACTTGCGTCATCAGAGATAAGAAGCAAATCAAGATTTAAGCTTTCTATATATATATAAATACATACATACATACATACATACATACATACACACACACATATATATACATACATAGATATAGGAAATAATGGGTATAAGGTGGCGGCTTTTTTTGCTAAATGAGCTACCCAGAGATAGTCACATGGTGAACTGGTGATACCATATATATATAGAGAGAGAAACGCTTCTATAAACTTAAGTGGACTGCGAGCTCAGTCCACCAAGTTTATAGAATAAGGCTTCTATAAAGTTAGTGGACTGAGGGTTTAGTCCACAATGTTTTTTAGACATTGGATTCGTTTAATCGACCAAGATCTCATTAGATGATGTGTCATCTATTTAATGAGGGAAGGGTAACTTAGAGAAAAAATAACCGGAAAAAAGAAAATTATATTTTGCAGAAAAGAAATCGCTGAAAAGGAATTGTCTCCTCATCTTCTTCTGTATTGCATATCTTTCTTTATCCACCCATTGTGCGTCCACTCCATTCCCTTGTGCGTCTCTCTCTCCCACATTAGGATTAAGTTAAATTATCTACATAAATTAGAGAAAGGGTCTTGGGTAATCATGGATTTCTTTTTCTATTATTTGGATGAATTATCTTCCGGTTCACAATTACTCAAGTCCAAGTTGTTATTAGATGATTATTAGATCAAACAGGAAGGCAAAGAACACAAGGCAAGAATCTCGTTAGCAAACAGGAAGCATTTTGATTACATTTTGCTTGGTTAAAGAGAGCAACTAACGACAAATCCACCATAATACAAATTTCAAGTGAGACTTATCATCACAAGAAAAAACACCCCCTTGCTCCTCTCAAGCAAAACCAAAGCTGACCTAAAATTCAACTACGTTTTCGTTTTATTTAATGTGAAATGAGGGAAAACTGTGTCCGAGTCGGAAGCTAACAGCTGGAGGAGCTGTGAAGGCGTGAACCCAAAATTTTCCCTTTGATATCTCTGCGATTCCTATCAGCTAGAGATTGATTTTATTTATTTATTTCCAACTGTTTTTTTAATTTCCTAAACTACCCTTAATTTAATAAATGAAAGATGACCATTGGATTAAGATCTCGATAAATTGAATGAATCCAATGTCTAAAAAAACTTGGTGGATTGAGCCTCAAGTCCACTTAAGTTTACAAAAATCTCTCATCTCTACTCTCTCTCTCTCTCTCTCCTCCTCTCTCTTCTCTCTCTCCTCTCTCTCTCTCTCTCTCTTTCATATGCTATATATATATATATATTATATATATACTATATATATATATATAATATATATATATATATATACACACACACACACACACATTTTCGTACAAGGAAAACGTGCGTCCTGATAGCTGAGATAGCTTATTTTAATCTACTCATTTGAATGGTCCCCATTTGAAAATGGTCTGTTCCTTGAAAATGAGTGGATTAGAATGAACTACCTCACTACTAAGGAGTAAAATAGTTCCTTGGTACCTAGGATACCCATCTTCCTCATATATATGTATCTGTGTGTGTGTGTGCATGTTGTGTGTGTGTATACGTGCATGAGTGTGTGCGTGCGTGTCACATTCTGGACTATGTGATTCATAATTAGATAAATCATGGAGCTCAGTAAAGGCTGAAAAAATCCTCGATTGTTTTTATAACATAGGTTTCAGCTCATTAAAGAATTGCATTCTGCAGTGATAGTGAAGAAATACTTCATCACAAACCTGGGATCCAACTTTGCAAGCCTCAAGATAGTATCTAACTGCTCAACATCACGTAAATCAACAGGAAGCAGCTTATAATGATCGCTCAAGACTTCACCTCTTTCTGAAGAGGAAAAAAGGGCCCAGCACAAGAATGTTAGAGAACAGAATAAGGAAATGAGAACATCTTAACTCACACAGATAATTAATAAACTGAATACTAAGAATGACAACATTGTACACTACTCTTGGCCTTCTCTGAGAAGATGTCTGTGAGCATTGAGCATGTATTTGCATGTGTATATGCGCATGTGCATATGTGTGTGTACGCGCTTGCAGGTGTGTGGGTGTGTGTGGGTGTCTGTTTGTGCGTGTGAGAGCATATTGCATTTGACAAGTTGCTGAAGATTCAGTAACACTGATATCTTCATTACAAAACACTAACATTTCACAATTTGCAGTCCGTGAACCACACCATTAATCCTGGGAGTCCTACATTTCTGGTAACAATGGTTAAAGCAGCCTACATGTGTTTGTTATGAGAGATTTAGACTTGAAGTCAATATACTTGCTATGATCTTTTATAAAGAGTACGATAGTCAAATATGGGCTTCAAGACCAAATGGAAGGGCCTAAAATTATCTATGTTCCACAACAGTAATCCAACCAAATACATCTTAGTCTTAGCAAAATCACATGCAACTGGTCAGGGTTATTTCCAGCAACAAATGTTCCCACCAGCCACCCAACTTCACGTGCATCCTGCAGATCCATCTGCCAGCAAGCAACTAACATGTATACCATGACTAAACACATAAATACATTAATGAGAGTACGGTTACTGGGAGCAGTCACTCTGATTAATTCACAGCCAACATTGTGATTGATCTCGGATTGTGGGAGCAGTTTGTAACTAAGTTGTTCATTCCAAATCTCAATCACTAAGGCTTGATTTGGTAGAGGGTGGAGTGTAGGGGCGTGAGGGACGAAAGAAGGAATTGCCTTTGGTTGGAGGGTTTTGGAGAGGAGGGAAGAGTGGAGTGGAGTAAGGGGCAGTGGAATTATCATACTGTCAATTTAAACAATTCCCTAAAGTTGGAAAGAAACATGAGAGAGAAAAGAAGCCTAAAAAGTCAAGTACCTCCAACCAAGCAAGAAGCCTAAAAGGAATTCCCTTATCTCCACCCCATAGCACTCCACTCCTCATTCCCTTCTTCCCTCATCAACACCCCACCAATATGAAGCCTAAAGAATGAACTAAATCCAGTACCTCAAAAAAACACTTTAGATGGGGCCTATATAGAGTTTCTGACGGAATTTTTTTTACTTGACTTTTGGTTTTGCTTAGGTGACGAGGTGCATGCTACATTTCCAACATGTTGTGCATGCAATGGTTAAAAAAAAGAATTATAACTGTGGGACTTGGAAGCTGATAACTGCTATCATTAATTTCTCTCTAGAAATATGTCAGTGGTTGTTGAAAAACTCTCTTTTTGATTACCATAAACATATGAAATCAAACAAGCTGTAAGTTACCTCCAAAACAAAATGTTTGTCTAGCTTTACAAACGAAAAAATCAAGAAAATTGACAATAGCGATCAGGAACCCTAATTTAGGCTACTACTTACCACTAACTATGAAGCACGGACACGGACACGGTGACACGGACACAGATACGGCAAAACCCCAAAAAATAGGATACGGCGACACGGCTATATTTTTTAATTTTCACTACTTTCATCTTGAGCATATAAAAATACAAGAGAATAAAGTTCAAGTTGCAACTAGTTCAATGACTACAAAATACTAAGTTACTAACATTGCAAAAATATAAAAATTACACTCAAAAGCATATCTTAAAATAAAGTTTTCAAGTTGAAACATCAAAAAGATTATTCTATGGATTCAACTCTTTCATCCTCATCAAACACGATGGCCTCCATCTAAGAAGCACTGACTCGTGAAAACTCCCCCCGTCCCCGTGTCCGACGCTTGTCGGGGACGGACGCGCGTTCGACACGACGTCAACGGCGTCGACACGGTCAGCTCAAGTCGACACGGCGAAGTTGAGGGCGACACGGCAAACTTGAGGGCGACACGGCGAAACCAGAATTTGAAACTCAAACCCGAAACCCAATTTCAAACAGAAACCCAAACCCTAACCCTAGTCGTGAGAAAACTTACCCGATTTCTCGTCGAAAGGGCTCTTGCGAAGTGAAGAGGCGCCGCCAGCTCTCAGCTCTCAGCTCTCGGTCTCCTCCTCCTCCTCCTCCTCCTCGTCGTCAGCTTCGTCATTGTCCGTCAGCTTCGTCATCGTCGATCATCCAAGGTCAGCCCCTCTCTCTCTCCCCCCGATCGATCTCTCGCTCTCTCTCATCCCTTCCCCTCTCTGTTTCTCTCTTTCTCTCTCTCTCTTATCTCTTTCTCTCCCTCATTTATCTCTTTCACGCTCTCACCACAAAAAAACCCCAGCAACTTTTTCGACTCACAAAAAACCCCCCACGAACTCTACAATCACCCCACAATCCATTGTTCTCTCTCTCTCTCAAAAATCGCACCCAACTTTCAAAGCACCTCTGCCCCCCACTACGATGGTTATATATTTTAAAAAAGTTGATTAATGTTTGCTTTTAAAATAGGTGATTACTGTTTGCTTTTAAAATAGTTGATTACTGTTTGCTTTTAAAATAGTTGATTACTGTTTGCTACTTAGTCATTAGTTGATTACTGTTTGCTACTTTGTCATTCAATGTTCCCTCTTCTTACTGTTGAATGCCTTACTGTTTGGAGCTGCTTGGGTTGGTCTTCTCCTTGCTCACTGTTGATTGCTGGTTGGGTTAGCTCCTAATTTTTATTTGCTGTTTTGCTACTGTTGATTAATTATTCTTTTTTTTACTGTTTTGCTGCTGCTAGATAATTTTTTAATGTTAACTGTTATTTGCTTACTGTTCTACTATTGTATGCTAATTTAAAAGTTAATTACGATTGTTTAACTGTTGTTTGCTTACTGTTCTACTATTGTATGCTAATTTAAATGTTAATTAGGATATTGTTTATTGTTCTATTGTTGTTTGCTTTTAGTTACTGCTTTACTATTATTAATTTTTTAATTTATTGTTATTGCTTATATTTTACAGAAATGGAATAAGACGGGAGTTCTAGTGGTAGTGGAATACAAGATGACAAATGTCCGCTTTGAAAATATGTTACCAAATTGAAGAAAAGGGGGGAACGGCAGGAGAAAATTGAAGATGGAGATGTAATTATTGCAGAGAGGATTTTACCGGTTCACACTCAAGAGTTAAAAATCACCTCTTGAGGATAAGTGGGACTGGAATTAAGATGTGTTCTAAGTCAACACCCAAAAATTTAAGGGAGTTTCAAAGGACGTTGGATCAAGCAGAGGCGAGGTTGATGGCTTCTAGGCCTAAGATGTCAGTTTTGCCTACATCTTCGACTGCAAGTACGGCCGGTGTAGGTGCAAGTGCAAGCATGCCGATTGATGCAGGTGGATTTAAGAGGAGGGGGCCTAATACCGTGGAACAAGCATTCAACATGGGAGCAAGGGAGGAATTGGATGCATTGATTGGTAAGGATGTTCTTCACCGGGGGATTGTCCTTCAACTTGACAAAGAATCCATATTATGCCAAAGCTTTTGCATATGCCGCAAACAATCCAATTTCTGGCTACAAGCCTCCTGGTTACAATTCCATGAGGACCACTATCTTACAACGTGAGAAAACTCACGTAGAGAGATTGATGGAGCCCATCAGGGACACATGACAACAGAAGGGAGTCTCCATTTATAGTGATGAGTGGGCGGATGCACAAAGGAGGCCCATCATCAATTTTATGGCGGTATGTGAGGGTAAGCCAATGTTCTTGAATGCCGTGAATGTCGAGGGAGAAGTCAAGAATAAGTATTTTATCCAAACACAGCTAGAAAAGTGCATCACAGAGGTGAGACCAAAAAATATCATCCAAATCATAATCGATAATGCTTCGGCATGCAAGGCCGCGCGAGGGCTTGTGGAGCAAACTTGGCCTCACATATTTTGGACTCTTTGTGTAGTCCATACACTTAATCTTGCTGTCAAGAATATTTGTCCGGCTAAGAATACGGAAGCAAATGTCGTGGATTATGCACAATTACATTGGATTACAGAGATCTCCGATGATGCATTGTTTATGAAGAATTTTATCATGAACCACTCTATGCGGCTTTCCATATTCAATGATTTTTTCAAGATGAAGCTCCTATCAATTGCCGACATAAGATTTGCCTCGTGGATTATTATGTTGAAGAGGTTTAAGGTCGTCAAGAGAGGCCTCCAAGACATGGTCCTTAGTGATCGATGGAGCTTATATAGAGACGATGATGTGGAGAAAGCTCAATTTGTGAAAGAAAAAATCCTCGATGATTTGTGGTGAGACAAGATAGATTTTATTCTTGACTTCACCGGCTCAATCTATGAAATGATAAGGGTCACCGACACCGATACATCATGTCTTCATTTGGTGTATGATATGTGGGATACAATGATTGAGAAGGTGAAGCAAGCTATTTACAGGCATGAGGGTAAAAGGGATAACGAGGAATCTCCTTTTTATGAGGTGGTTCACAAGATCTTGGTGGATCGATGGAACAAGGGCAACACCCCGCTTCAGTGCTTGGCACTCTTTAGTTCCAAGGTAATATTTCACATTTTACTCTTTAATGCGAATATTTCAATTAATTTTAATACATGAATTTCTTCTCACAAACATAGGTACTATCATTCCACATGGCTCAATGAGAACGTCAATCGGCAACCTCCAAATCAAGATCTTGAGATCTCTACAGAAAGATCAAAGTGCTTAAGAAGATATTATCCTAACCCCGATGAACGATTGGTGGTGAACTTGGAATATGCTAAGTTTGTGGGGTCTTTGGAGGCTTTTGGTGATCCGGATTCTCTTTCCGATAGAGGACATATGGATCCAAAGTCATGGTGGCTTCTTTATGGTGCAAGTGCTCCAAATTTACAAGCATTGGCCATAAAGCTTCTAGGCAAAGTCATGGTGGCTTCTTTATGGTGCAAGTGCTCCAAATTTACAAGCATTGGCCATAAAGCTTCTAGGTCAACCTTGTTCCTCTTCTTGTTGTGAACGGAATTGAAGTACGTATGGTTTCATTCACTCCTTAAAGAGGAACAAGCTAACCCCGACACGGGCGGAGGATCTTGTTTATGTTCACACCAACCTTCGTTTACTTTCTCGGAATTCGGAAGAGTATATGGAAGGGGAATCAAGAATGTGGGATATTGGTGGAGATGCCTTCGACTCATTTCAAGGAGCCGGCATGTTAGATGTTGCTGCCCTTTCTCTTGACGAGCCCACGATGGAGGCCATTGTGTTTGATGAGGATGAAAGAGTTGAATCCATAGAATAATCTTTTTGATGTTTCAACTTGAAAACTTTATTTTAAGATATGCTTTTGAGTGTAATTTTTATATTTTTGCAATGTTAGTAACTTAGTATTTTGTAGTCATTGAACTAGTTGCAACTTGAACTTTATTCTCTTGTATTTTTATATGCTCAAGATGAAAGTAGTGAAAATTAAAAAATCTAGACGTGTCACCGTATCCTATTTTTTAGGGTTTTGCCGTATCCGTGTCCGTGTCTGTGTCGTGTCCGTGTCGCCGTATCCGTGTCCGTGCTTCATAGGCCTCCATCGTGGGCTCGTCAAGAGAAAGGACAGCAACATCTAACATGCCGGCTCTTTGAAATGAGTCGAAGGCATCTCCACCAATATCTCACATTCTTGATTCCCCTTCCATATACTCTTCCGAATTCCGAGAAAGTAAACGAAGGTTGGTGTGAACATAAACAAGATCCTCCGCCCGTGTCGGGGTTAGCTTGTTCCTCTTTAAGGAGTGAATGAAACCATACATACTCCAATTCCGTTCACAACAAGAAAAGGAACAAGGTTGGCCTAGAAGCTTTATGGTCAATGCTTGCAAATTTGGAGCACTTGCACCATAAAGAAGCCACCATGACTTTGGATCCATATGTCCTCTATCGGAAAGAGAATCCGGATCACCAAAAGCCTCCAAAGACCCCACAAACTTATCATATTCCAAGTTCACCACCAATCGTTCATCGGGGTTAGGATAATATCTTCTTAAGCACTTTGATCTTTCTGTAGAGATCTCAAGATCTTGATTTGGAGGTTACCGATTAACGTTCTCATTGAGCCATGTGGAATGATAGTACATATGTTTGTGAGAAGAAATTCATGTATTAAAATTAATTGAAATATTCGCATTAAAGAGTAAAATGTGAAATATTACCTTGGAACTAAAGAGTGTGCCAAGCACTGAAACGGGGTGTTGCCCTTGTTCCATCGATCCACCAAGATCTTGTGAGCCACCTCATAAAAAGAAGATTCCTCGTTATCCCTTTTACCCTCATGCCTGTAAATAGCTTGCTTCACTTTCTCAATCATTGTATCCCACATATCATACACCAAATGAAGACATGATGTATCGGTGTCGGTGACCCTTATCATTTCATAGATTGGGCAGGTGAAGTCAAGAATAAAATCTATCTTGTCCCACCACAAATCATCGAGGACTTTCACTTTCACAAATTGAGCTTTCTCCACATCATCGTCTCTATATAAGCTCCATCGATCACTAAGGACCATGTCTTGGAGGCCTCTCTTGACGACCTTAAACCTCTTCAACATAATAATCCACGAGGCAAATCTTGTGTCGGCAATTGATAGGAGCTTCATCTTGGAAAAATCATTGAATATGGAAAGCCGCATAGAGTGATTCATGATAAAATTCTTCATAAACAATGCATCATCGGAGATCTCTGTAATCCAATGTAATTGTGCATAAGCCACGGTATTTGCTTCCGTGTTCTTAGCCGCACAAATATTCTTGACAGCAAGATTGAGTGTATGGTATACACAATGAGTTCAAAATATGTGAGGCCAAGTTTGCTCCACAAGCCCTCCCGCGGCCTTGCATGCCGAAGCATTATCGGTTATGATTTGGATGACATTTTTCGGTCTCACCTCTGTGATGCACTTTTCTAGCTGTGTTTGGATAAAATACTTATTCTTGACTTCTCCTCACATACCGTTATAAAATTGATGATGGGTCTTCTTTGTGCATCCGCCTACCCATCACTACAAATGAAGACCCCATTCTGTTGCCATGTGCCCCTGATGGGCTCCATCAATCTCTCTACGTGAGTTTTCTCACGTTGTAAGATAGTGGTCATCATGGAATTGTAACCATGAGGCTTGTAGCCAGAAATTGGATTGTTTGCGGCATATGCAAAAGCTTTGGCATAATATGGATTCCTTGTCAAGTTGAAGGACAATCCTCCGGTGAAAAACATCCTACCAATCAATGCATCCAATTCCTCTCTTGCTCCCATGTTGAATGCTTGTTCCACGGTATTAGGCCCCCTCCTCTTAAATCCACCTGCATCAATCGGCATGCTTGCACTTGCACCTACACCGGCCGTACTTGCAGTCGAAGATGTAGGCAAAACTGACATCTTAGGCCTAGAAGCCATCAACCTCGCCTCTGCTTGATCCAACGCCCTTTGAAACTCCCTTAAATTTTCGGGTGTTGACTTGGAACACATCTTAATTCCAGTCTCACTTATCCTCAAGAGGTGATTTTTAACTCTTGAGTGTGAACCGGTAAAATCCTCTCTGCAATAATTACATCTCCATCTTCAATTTTCTCCTGTCGTTCCCCCCTTTTCTTCAATTTGGTAACATATTTTCAAAGCGGACATTTGTCATCTTGTATTCCACTACCACTAGAACTCCCGTCTTGTTCCATTTCTGTAAAATATAAGCAATAACAATAAATTAAAAAATTAATAATAGTAAAGCAGTAACTAAAAGCAAACAACAGTAGAACAGTAAACAATATCCTAATTAACATTTAAATTAGCATACAATAGTAGAACAGTAAGCAAACAACAGTTAAACAATCGTAATTAACTTTTAAATTAGCATACAATAGTACAACAGTAAGCAAATAACAGTTAACATTAAAAAATTATCTAACAGCAGCAAAACAGTAAAAAAAAGAATAATTAATCAACAGCAGCAAAACAGCAAATAAAAAATAGGAGCTAACCCAACCAGCAATCAACAGTGAGCAAGGAGAAGACCAACCCAAGCAGCTCCAAACAGTAAGGCATTCAACAGTAAGAAGAGGGAACATTGAATGACAAAGTAGCAAACAGTAATCAACTAATGACAAAGTAGCAAACAGTAATCAACTATTTTAAAAGCAAACAGTAATCAACTATTTTAAAAGCAAACAGTAATCAACTTTTTTAAAATATATAACCATCGTAGTGGGGGGCAGAGGTGCTTTGAAAGTTGGGTGCGATTTTTGAGAGAGAGAGAACAGTGGATTGTGGGGTGATTGTAGAGTTCGTGGGGGGTTTTGTGAGTCGGAAAAGTTGCTGGGGTTTTTTTGTGGTGAGAGCGTGAAAGAGATAAATGAGGGAGAGAAAGAGATAAGAGAGAGAGAGAAAGAGAGAAACAGAGAGGGGGGGATGAGAGAGAGCGAGAGAAAAGGGGGAGAGAGAGAGGGACTGACCTTGGAGCTGACGACGACGACGACGACGATGACGAAGAGGACGACGACGACGACGACGAGGACGAGGAGATTGAGAGCTGAGAGCTGAGAGCTGGCGGCGCCTCTTCACTTCGCAAGAGCCCTTTCGACGAGAAATCGGGTAAGTTTTCTCACTAGGGTTAGGGTTTGGGTTTCTGTTTGAAATTGGGTTTCGGGTTTGGGTTTCAAATTCTGGTTTCGCCGTGTCGCCCTCAACTTCGCCGTGTCGCCGTCAACTTCGCCGTGTCGACGAGAGCTGACCGTGTCGACGCCGTTGACGCCGTGTCTGACGCGTGTCGAACGCGTGTCGAACGCGCGTCCGTCCCCGACAAGCGTCGGACACGGGGACGGGGGGAGTTTTCACGAGTCGGTGCTTCTTAGACCACTAACTTATTTCGAATTATAGGAGTTACCAATTTCCCAGTTCCACAATTATAACGCCTATACGGTTCCATGTACAATATTTGGCAACGTAGCATGCACGCCTTTCACCTCAGAAGTTCCACATTTATCATTTGATTACCATATAGATATGAAACAAAACATGTTGTGGTTTACCTCCAAGACAAACTGTGAGGCTTAGTTTATTACCTTGCTTATCTAAAAGATGAATAACAATTAAACTCTGGATTAACTGAAATGAGATGCACTGAAATGAGATGCACTGAACAACAACATCCTAAAAGATGAATAACAATCAAAACATCTGTCTTGATAAATTAGCAGAAAAGAAAATCAACTGCTCAATATGTTATATTTCTAGAAGAAGGTTCTCCCCATCTTTTTCTTATCTTGTAAATCCAAGAACATTTAACAACAAAAGTTAGTTCCATGCAGGTAATAATTTATATACAAGTATATACTGTGAAACAGTTGGCACCCCATAGCTCAGTATACTATTCAAGGAAAGGGAACTGCAGCTAATTTGAACTTTAAAATAAGATCAAAAATATAATGTACGGTCAATGCAAACAAGAAAAAAGGGTAACCACCTCTTGAAATAGAAGCCTCCTGTCCAACTTTGTCCCTGAGTTGGCTATGATGATCTATAAGAGCAGCCTTCTTGCTGGTAACCTGATAACAAAGACAAAGTTTCCAAGCTCACTAAGTAATTTAAAGGGATCAGAAAATATAAGTCTGGGCAGGGAATAGAACTAAATGACACTCTGATGGGACTATGTAAAATTGTCTGGACATGCAAAATACAAATAATTCCAAGAGAGCTCATGTTTTATACTGAGTCGGTAACATGTAAGTGCTTAAATGTCACACCTCTTTGAAATCCAGCTCCACATATAGATGTGGTGCAATTCCTTCTTCCTACAACATATAAACAAAGTCAAAGTTAAATAAATGTCATATGTGCAAAACGTAAATAGCCCCACATCAAAATCTATATTTAACCTGTACTCAGACCAAAAAAACCGAAATTTGTGGTAGCTGAATAATGTAATGAAACAAAGAAATAATATCAAGCAAAAGGATCACAGATGTTAGGGGCAACTTAGCTTACCACCAACTGAAAGTAGGTTGTGTCAAACCCAGCTCCAAGTGACAATATTTGTTTCTTTGTCTGGTTGCCATCATTGTTAGATATTTCCGAATTCAGAAACTGGAGAAGTAGCTTCCGAAGAGCAGCCCAACGAGCAAAATATCCTTAAAAAATGATATATATGGTATAAAATCTAGTCATATCAAGAATATATAAAAGAAATTTTGTGACCTCCTGTCTGTTCGTCAATACCACGGTTGATTATTGGAGATCTCTTTATGGCTTTTCTAACAAAAAAGTGGATGTACTCGTCCTTCATGTATCCTTTGTTGACACAGGACCTTTAAAGGGTAGAAGCATTAGACGGAAGTAGAAGTAAAGGAATAATTATCAAATTGATCAGGGGAAGGATACATGTAATGTAACCATAAGCAATACAACACTAAAACTGAACATCCTATTCAATGTTTTGCATGAATTGTTTTATTGACTGTCAGAAAACTTATGCAGTAGCAAAAGAGCATGTGTGACACATTCAAAGCTTGTTATTCTGCGCACAAAGGAAATACATGCAATACACATATCTAAGGATTCTTCGTACAGCCAAATTATTATTTTAACCATATAATGATGTAGAGTGCTCAGGATTTCATCGGATGGCTACTAATATAATCAGATCACCAAATAATCTACTAAAAGAATGTTAGTGTAATCACGTGTTCAGAGGACCCAAATGCATGCATGTGAACTGCTTGCATTTAAGAATTTGTCCAGATACCAAGTAATTATCAAACCACATATAAATTAATTACATGTAAAGCCAGTGTTATCAATGTGTGAAGCGCAATGCGGGGGCGCAAAGTCTCTTTACGTGCACAAGCACAAGACGCAATGGGCTTAACGCGCCCAAGTGAAGCGAGGTGCACACCATACATAATTTTTCAAGATAGATAATCAAGCACGAAATAACATGTTTATGAACTTTTACACAAAAATATGTCAACATAAATAATATATACTACCTACGTTAGCTGGGTACTACTAACCGAAGCCGCACCCGTACCCGACATGTACCCATACCCGTATCCGTACCCAAACTCCTCAAACACTCCTTGCACATATGGAAACGTTTATTCCTGCATATAGTCACTTATGCAATAAATATATTTTAAATTAAAACACTTCGCATAAACTTCTTGGATGCATATCCTGCACTTTATATCCACTTCCTAAAACTCATTCGACATAGGTCTGGTTTCAAACTATCATTTGAAGGGTTGTTTGGGTGTCTAGTTCAAAAATAATGTTTTCCAATTTATAATACACATAATTAAAGAAACATAAAAATATTATAGGAGTTTTAATTCTCATAACAAGTGAATAAAATACAATATTGATCTTGTGTAAATTATTTATTTCAATGTATAAAATATGCATGTATATATAAATATTTATGTAGTCGTGTCCCCGTCCCTACCTTTTACAAATTTGTCAAGTCCTATACACATACTCATACCGGCGCCCATACTCATACATGTTTCCATGCAACTTAATCTACTACCAAAACAAAAAAAGGGTCCTCAATCAAAGCAAAATCAGGATAACAATAAAAAAGAGTTAGGGTCTTCAATCAAAAAAATTTGAGTTGAAATGTTAAATATTGCACCTAATGGTTTTTTTTAAGGTATGGGTTAACGATTATAAAAACCTGATTGAAATGTTAAAGAACAAAAATATACGAGGTTATGCCTTGCATACACCCTATGCAAAGCGCCCTCACACAAGGCAGTTACGAGGCACAAAACAGCCCTCGCGCAATAGATGCAGGGTGCTTCACCACTATCCAGTATCAATGGGCACATGAGGCACAACAAGACGTGCGCCATTGATAACATTATGTAAGGCACTTGACAACATCCCCTGTGAAGTGGTCTGGAAACTCTCAACCTAATATGAATTTGTTGCAATGAAGGCACTGACTGCCAAGTAGGTCTGTATATAGCAATATCACAATATGTCACGTTAGTTTGAAATATAGAACACTTATGGTATTAGAAAATGGTCCAGTGACATCAAGTTCATACACACACGTTTATATGTAAGGCACATAGAACCCAATAACCCGCAGTAAGGACTATAAGTTAGGTAGGTCAGAAAATAGAAATTTTTAGTTAACAATTTGTTATACTCCTAAATCAGATTTGTATATCCACGCCAGAATCATTCACTTATTTGGGTCCCTATTAAGCCGCCTCCCTTTCTCAAAAGAATTCAAAACTGCTTGACAACATTGATCTAGTTGCTGGTGCTAAGGGCCATGTCGCCTTATGGTTCGTTTCTTACAGATGTCAATTCCATGGTTTTAAATATCGGCCAATAATCCGATATTATCGCCGAGTTATTGGATTTGGGAGCTTTCCGCTAGGATAAGTAGGATTTTTAATCAGTTATCATTTTTTGAGGTTTATCGGTGATAAAGGTACTTATCGGCTGATAAGTAGGCTCTAAATATCGGTTTTATCGACCGATAAGTAGGATTTAGGAGCTTTTACTTTCTTTTGAATTTTCTCTTTGAATGTTTACAAATTATGAACTATTTGTTGCTTTTGAAACTTGGTTGATTGGTGATTAGCTTATGTTTGTTTATGGATATTGATAATGGCTCATAACTACTAAATATCAACTGAGTAAGTTAATTTATGAATCTCATGATTAATAATTATGTAGATGCGTAGATGGTTCTTCATTCTTGATGTTATCTTATTATTTGCTTGTTTATTATTCCATTTTGACTAACATTATATTTTTTTCAAGCTTATGTTTGTTTATTATTTGCTAGTATATTACTCCGATAAATACTACTTATCCCTGATATATCCCCGATTTTCGCTATCCGATAAGGATTTTGACCGTCCGATAAATCCCCGATAACCGATATTTAAAACCTTGGTCAATTCCTTATTCCCTTTTCACAGCCTGCCCTCCAATAATTTATTTGTTGTTCTTTCATCTCTTGGTAGCTTGTCAACAAAATTGAGTACATTATCGAGCCTAGCTCTTAAAACAACATTATCACATTCTGCTACACAAGAAACTTTTTTTGTAGTAATGGCTGGATCGACTAGTACCTTGTCCACGGAATAGAACAAAGCAAATTATAACATAGCAATGAACAACGGGATGATACTTGGGGAGAATGCATATCTTACTTCAAACAAGGCCAAAAGGAGGTTTCTTGATTTAATTGAGATAACATTCAATGTAGAAATAGACGCATCATACAACATCCCTAGGATATTTTGTGCATCTGTTTTCGTCATGAGTGGAGTGCCTAGAGGATTGACAAAAGGAGAATGCCGCAAGAATAGGACGACAATCATGTACAAGCAATCGGTGTTTCAGATTCTACGCTTTTCAGCATTCCTATTTTTTTCTAATATTGCACTTGCGGTAAAAGAATTTAAATTTAGCCCGGTCTACCTATCCCTATTATGAACTTTTACTCAAGTGGAATTCCAAGAAATAAATAAATAACATATTATCCCATCTTCATTTTGTTTTTGCTTTGAATGTTAAAATAATAGCATATGCATCAAGTAAGTAGATCCCAAGACTTTTTATGTCATAAAAATAACCGCACCTTTCAAATCTATTTGCGTCATCAGACAGGAGAACTAGTCAATAAATAATGCCCGTGCTTAAATAAATCCAGGAAGTGTCCAAAAAGCAAAAGTTGGGATAAACCACTGGGCACCATGAAATATTTAGTGTACTTCTGCATAAAATTCGATTGTGTTAAAACCTTAAAATTCGAGCACATGTTTCAATTTTCGAGCAGGGATTTTTCTCGGTAAAATTTGTGATTAGTAATATGTGTTCCTATTTAAACCCCATTATGATGGTCAAAAGATGAAAATTCACGATCCATGAGTCAATTTTCTCGGTTTTCCAACGAAACCATACGATCTCCCTTGCTGTAATCTCTAATCTTGAACTAAGATAACATAATCTAAATCTGACGAATCGAATAAAGAGAAATAGAGAGAGGGAGAAGTACAGTTTGCTGGCGGAGGCGTCGTCGTTGGTTGCCTGGACGGCGGCGGTGCTGCTGTGAGAATCGCCGGAATTTCTCGCCATCGCCGCAGAAACTGGAGGAGGAGGAGGAGGAGACGAGGGCCCAGGAATGAGGTCCGATTATAGAGCGAACGGGCGTCGCGTTTTATCGAGGCGACGTGAGTTAATAGAGGATCGGGTCGGGTCAAACCGACTCAAACGCCCATCCGCGTTATTTCTACGCTGGAAAACATTTTCAAAATAGCCCCAAACTAAACTTTTATTACAAAAATCGACCCACTTTCTGATCACGTCAGCACTGTGGCCAAAAAGTGGATCGGTTTTTTTTAAACTCATTTCTAACTAGTCAGGGTTGTCAACCCCGACTAGTTTGGACGTCGCTAGGAATTACCAGCTAAATTAGTCGGGGTTCGAAACCCCGACTAATTTAACACACGTTTAAATTGGTCGAGTTTGGGAACTCTAACCATTTCTTCTCAAACTTTTTTAATTTAGTTGGATTTTTGTTGGTTGCAGAGTGGTGATCAACAATGTGGCGTGCTCGACGACCACGATCATAAAAGTTGATAGCGCTCAAAAGCAAGGGCTTCACCTCGAAGCGGTTTGGGTCTTATCGGATCTCAACCTATGGATCCGCAAAGCGTACATCTCCTCCGACGGCCAATGGTTCATGGATGCCTTCCACGTCACCGATCACCTCCCCCGCAAGCTCGCTGATGATCGAGTCATCGCCTACCTCGAGCAGTCGCTCAACGACTCCGATCTCGAACTCAGATCTGATTCCTTCGCTGGTCTCGAGCTCACCGGCACCGACCACCTCGTCCTCGAGCTCACCGGACTCAGATCGGGGATCGACAGCGACATATAGTAATCGAGAGTGACTATCCGAAGGCTGAAGGTGTCGTCGCCATTGGACTGAGAAGGAGTCGACATGAGAGAGTGAGTATTTTCTTTTTTTTTTTCCTTTCTTTTCTTTTAATATGGTTTATTGTGAGTGTGGACTAACGAAGAAAGGTGGAAGCGTGATGGTCACTTGAGCGTCGGCTACTTCTCGGAGAAGTTGGTCGGGTTGTTTGAGAACTTGGCTTGGACAACTTCGATCGATTTCATAGTCGGTCTAAATGGTCGGGGTTCCCAACCCCGACCAATTTAAACGTGTGCTAAATTAGTTGGGGTTTTGAGCCCGACTAATTTAGCTGGCAAATTCCCAGTGGAGTTTAAAATAGTCGGGGTTGCTAACCCCGACTAATTAGAAACAAGTTTTAAAAAACGACCCACTTTCTGGCCACGGTGCTGACATGACCAAAAAGTGGGTCAATTTCTGTAATAAAAATTGAAGGGGGTCGATTTTAAAAAAGTTTGGTTTGGGCTTATTTTAAAAATTTCTTCTTCTACGTTGGGATCTTGCAATATTACTGGGAATTTTTTTCTAACTTTTTGGGAAAATTACTTCTAGCCCCCAACTTCCTTACAAGTATTCCGCCCGTACCCAAGACTTTTTCAACGCTCCCAAAATCCTTAAAAACAAAGACATAATTTTCTGAGCCCCAAAACACAAAACCCAAGAGTGTAAAACGTGTGATGACCATAATATCATTTCTCTCTCTTTTTTTCATGATGTTATTGTGATGATTTAAAATGGGTTTTGGGTGGGGGGGGATTCTAGTTCTCTCCAAAATTTTCCAACTGTGGCAACATCGGCGGCGAAACTTTCTCGATGTCCGTCATCAGCGTCAAAGAAAACTGCGATCTTGAAGATAGTGATAACAAGTTGCGTCGCCATCCCCCTTAAGTTTACATGTTGTTGTAAATTTTTTTTAAATCGATGGCTTGAAATTAAAGTAGAGTATATATTGTTGTTATTTCATAGTAATAAGTCTGTTGTTAAACTTATGAGTTGGTGGTGAATGAAGGTTACGTGTTGGTTGTGAAGTTTACGAGTTAGTTGCCAAGGACATGTGTTGGTTGTGAATATTACGAGTTGGTTGTGAAAAGGTTACGCGTTGGTTGTGAAGGTTACACGTTGGTTGTTAAGGCTATGAGTTGGTTGTGAATATTACAGGTTGGTTATAAAAAGGTTACGCATCGGTTGTGAAGGTTATGAGTTGGTTGTGACGGTTACGAGTTGGTTGTGAAGGCTATGAGTTGGTTGTGGTGGTTACGAGTTGGTTGTAAAGGAAGGTTACATGGTGATTTTGAAGGTTACAAGTTGGTTGTGAAGTTTACGAGTTAATTGCCAAGGGTACGTGTTGGTTGTGAAGGTTACGAGTTAGGTTGTGAAGGATACACGTTGGTTGTGAATGTTACGAGTTGGTTGTGAAAGTTAGTTAACTACAACCACAATCAACTCATTGCCGAGGTTCACAACTAACTCGTAACCTTCACAACTCAAAACCTTCACAACAAACCCATAACCTTCACAATTAACGCGTAACATTCACAACCAACGCGTAACATTCACAACCAACTCATATCCTTCACAACCAACGCGTAACATTAACAACCAATGCGTAATCGTTACAAACTTACAATCAACTCATAACCTTCACACCCAACTCGTAACATTTTCATAACCAACTTGTAATATTCATAACCAACACGTATCCTTGGCAACTAACTCGTAAACTTCACAACCAATGCGTAACCTTCAAAACTAACACGTAACCTTTATTCACTACCAACTCATAAGCTTAATAATAAACTTATTGCAGTGAAATAAACAACAATATATAAATTTACATACTCTACTTTAATCTCAAGTCACCGATTTCAAAAAAAGTTACAACAATATGTAAATTTAAGGGGTTTGGCGCGCAACTTGTCATCATCGTCTTCAAGATCGTAGTTTTCTTCGCCACTGATGATGTATGTATAGGTTGTCTAAAAATTACTGTAGATAGTTGATCCCCATCAAACACCGATGATGGAAGTTACAATTTTATGGCTTCTAGAAGGCTACAATTGGAAAATTTTCACGTAAATCAATGAAGGTTACAAGGTGGCGACCTTCACAACAACCGATGAAAGCTCTAATTCAACAGCCTTCACAATCAACATCGGGAATTATAATCTGACGACCCTCATGTTTTTAAGGAGCCAAGATAAAAGTTACAAGATGATGATCTTTGTAACACTCTAGCAAAAGAGACTACAAATTGACGATCTCTTCAAATCAAAACGCAGATATTTCTCAAACCGTAAGGAATTTGGTGAAACAGACAGGAGCAAACTAAACCCTTTGGGGCGAGTTTGGTCGACTCCGTCTCATCAAGATAGCCGGTTTTATATATAATTCGTACAATTCTGACTTACAGTTTGAAAGTTATGACATGTTCTTCACAGCAAGTTATGTTCTGAAGTCCGTTTGCAAGACTGGACTTTACCTGAACATTGGACTTAGCCTGAAGCTCATCAAGCCCGCTTGAGACTCGCCTCTACATTCCAGAGTCAAAACACAGAGTTCATCACTGCGACAAAACGCAGAGTTCGTAGACTCAAAACGCAGAGTTCATGCAGAGCCCAACTCTGCGTCCCAGGTCCAGAACGCAGAGTTCATGCAAAGCCCAACTCTGTGTTCTAAGTTCAGAACACAGAGTTCATTTATGCGTCTCAGATTCATAACACTGTGTGAACACTGTGTTTTCAGCCTTAAACAAGCCTAACTCTGCGTTTTAGGTCTAAAACGCAGAGTTCGGGCCCGGAACGCTATTTTCAGCGTTTGACTCGTTCAAACATGAGCTGAACGGTTCCAGGAACCGTTTTCCCCCCTACGATTGGAGGCATTTCCGCCCCACTTAGGAGCGGATTAAGGGGACAATTATCACCCTTAATCCCTCTATAAATAACGGAAAAAACTCAACTGAGTGAGGATTTTTGGGTGATCTAGAGATCAACTTTGGATCGGATCTTTTGGAAGGCTTTTGAGATCGACTACCTGGAGATCAATCCTTGACTTTTTGGAGATCCACTTCAGCAAAAGAAACTCATTGGAGTTTTAGTACTTGGCTTACAAATCGATTTTCGGTTTAAATCAACTCTGTTACAGAGTTTAAACTCGTTCTGAGTTCTAAAACTCATTAAGAGTTATCTTAAAACTTACCACACAAGTTTCATCGACTTCAATCCAGCGATGTATTAGGATTGTCAACGAGAAGCAAACTCGATACGAGTTTCGAGGGAGGTAGTTCATCGTTACCGTGAAGAACCCAATTTTAAACAAATGGAAGGATCTCCGTCAATCCATCTCTCTTTTGTAAATCAGGATTCTGATTAAGAAGAATTGTAATTTCTTTTTTAGAGTTTGTTAGAGAGAAATTTTATTGAGAACGCTATAATCATTCTTTATTTAAATCGGTTAGAGAGAATAAAACTTTTTTGTTCTCAATTTTCTTCTTCAAATTTTCCCACCAAACAGTACGCCTGGAAAGTTTCGTTGCGATGTCGATGCCATTGGAAAAATTTAGAGGAACTAGAATTTTCCTCCAAAACTCATTTCTAATCATCACAGTAACATCATGAGAGAGAGGGTATTATGGTCTTCACATGTTTTAAACTCTTAGGTTTTGTATTTTTGGGCCTCAGGGAATTATGCATTTGCTCTTGGGGGTTTTCGGAGCATTGAAAAAGTCTTGGGGGGAGACGGAATGCTTGTAAGGAAGTTGGGGGCTAGAAGCAATTTTCCCTAACTTTTTTAGGAAAGGGTTTTTCTAATCATCAAATTCGAACCCGAATTCGAATATCTTTATCTGGATGTTTTTCGAATTCATGCTTGGATACTTAGAATTTAAGGCATGCTAGTTGAGATGCACGTGCAATGCACGTGGTTGAATATCATGATTATTTAAATTGATAAAAATAGAATAAAAAACAAAGTTTTTTGTGAGATTGATCATCAACTCAATAATATCTCTCTCAAATAAAATATTGTCATTGTTTCATTTAACCTAAAATGTGGTCACGCGATCTACTATTTGTGAGTTATAAACATGTTGATATAATACAACATCTCTATTGATGTTTGGTAGAAAAATTTAAAGAAGAAAATCGAGAACAAAAATATGTTATTCTCTCTAAATGATTTAGATAAAGAATGATTACAATGTCCTCGATATAATTTCTCTCTAATAAACTTTAGAAAAAGAAATTATAATTCTTCTCAATCGGAATCCTGATCTACAAAAGAGAGAAGGATCTACGGAGACCATTCCCTTTGTTTAAAACTGGGTTCTTCACGGTAGCGATGAGATATCTCGCTCGAAACTCGCGTCGAGTTTGCTTCTCGTTGACGATCTAACGTTTCACCTCGCTGAATTGAAGTTGATAAAACTTGTGTGGCAAGTTTTAAAAAACTCTTAACGGGTTTAAGAATTATGTGTGAGTTTAAACTCTGTAGAAGAGTTGATTTAAACCAAAATTCGGTTAATAAGCAAAGTACCGAGACTCCAAGGAGTTCTGTTACCGAAGAATTCTTCCAGATCGGATGATTAAAGAAGCCCTTTGTTGACCTCTAGATCTGAAAATGCTCAAAAGATCTAAACATCTGAAATAAGCTGATCTTTCAAGTATTTATAGGCGATTAGGGGGAGTAACTGCCCCTTAAAATCGCTCCTTTATGGGGCTAATGGGATGTAATTGCCCCCTTAAATCACTCCTGAGTGGAGTTGTAATCCCCTCAGATTGTGGAAAACGGTTTTGAAACCGTTCAGCTCGTGTTTGAACGAGTCAAACACAAGAATTGCGTTCTGACATGAATTCTGTGTTCAAACGCAGTATTTGAAAGCTCGAACGCAGCATCTGGAAGCTCGGACACAGCGTCTGGAAGTTGTGTTTGCAACGGTTTGGAAACTGCGTTGGCAGCTTAGAAGGTGCGTTTGGCAGTGCTTGGAAGCTGTGTTGGTAGCTTGGAAGGTGTGTTTGGTAGCGCTTAGAAGCTACGTTGGCAGCTGAATCTGAGTTGCATCTGTAGCGTTTGGAGGTTGTGTTTGCGACCGAACATGGGTTGCGTTGACAACTGGATCTGAGCTACGTTTACAGCGTTTGGAGCTGAATGTGAGCTGCATTTTGCGGCCAGGTTTGAGTTATGTTTGCATTGCTTTGACTCTGGAATGAGGCCACTTACGTTTTTATTTGGAAAGACCGTCAATTTGTAGTCTCTTTCGCTAGAGCGTTGCAAAGATCGTCATCTTGTAACCTTCGTCTTGGCTCCTTAAAAATATAGGAGTTGTCATATTGTAACTCCCGATGTTGATTGTGAAGGTTATTGAATTAGAGTTTTTATCGGTTGTTGTGAAGGTTGTCAGATTGTAACCTTCATTAATCTACGTGAAAGTTTTCAAATGTAGCCTTCTAGAAGTCGTCAAATTATTTCTTTCATCATCAGTGTTTGATAGGAATCAGCCATCTGCAGTAATTTTTAGACAGCCTATAATTGATAATCATATTTTATTATAATTTTATACCCTCATTCTCTATTTTATATAAATAAATATACCACTAATAATTATTTTTATTTTTAATTACAGGTTAATGAAGAATAAAGCATTGGATCTCTTCTCTCATCAAAGCCCAAAAATATTAATGAAGAAAACAAGTATCAAGCCCAAAAGCCAAAAGCCCAAGCCAAAGAAAAATTCGGCTAGAAAGTTGACAGGGCATCGATGCCAGTATCAATGTCAGCATCGATGCCCCCATCGATATTACCATCGATGCTGACGAGGCAGATACAATCAAATGGCTAAAATTTGATTGTTTTGGATAAGGATTCAATCCAAGGGCTCTCATTTATTGATGTTTACTATAAATATGGGTAGAGAGTGAGGGTTAAGGGTGTGAAAAATTTTGTAACTCCATTTGAAGATGAGGGTTACTCTTAATTGAGAAGATCTTCCAATTTTATAACTTTTGTTACAATCAATAAAAAAAATTCACCACTTTAAATTTTATTTCTTTGATGATGATGATGGAGATGAAGATCAATTTAAAGGTTTGCTTTTATTTTAATTTTCTTTTATTTCTTATTTCTTTTTAATAATTTCTTTCTTATTACTTATTAGATTTACATTCATGTTTTGTAGAGTAGATTTATTTTCTTGCATTTTTA
Organism: Asparagus officinalis; assembly: GCF_001876935.1. NCBI lineage: Eukaryota > Viridiplantae > Streptophyta > Magnoliopsida > Asparagales > Asparagaceae > Asparagus > Asparagus officinalis. Next base: position 135,612,062 of record NC_033797.1, read on the forward strand.
TTTCTTTTGCAATTTAGTTAGATTTATTTCTTGTTCATAGTGTAAAGTTCCGTGTTCTTATTTCTTTTCTTTGTAATTAGTTCTTATTCTTTTCATTTCATTCCCTGTTTTTATTTCTCAAGATGTGAAACTAATTCTTGTAGGAATCTTAGAATTACATGAAATTAGCTTTGTTTCTTTTATATTGTATGGATTATTCTCTTATGCTTAAAATGATCATGTATAGGATAATCAACTGGAGAACTAATTGGTAGAAGAAGAATTTGGTAATCTATGCTTACCTTGAGTGGTTTGATAGGTTATACTTATGAATTCTAAAATTACTATCTTGTTGTTGTTCTTGTCATGAATATTAATTTTGCTTAGATGATAATTTGATAGGTTATACTTTTCTTAAATGGTTTGATAGTCTATGCTTAATAAATCTAGAGTAAAATGTGATAAAAAGATAATAGTTAATATTTTATAATTGAGATTAGCTAGTGGATTCAATTCTAGATTTCTCAAATCTTCAATTGAATCCTTCATCTTGATTTTTCCTTAGTTCTTAATTTTCTCTTATTTGTTTTTTGATTTTTATTTCCTTTATTTTTCTTTCCTTATGATTTCATTTATTCTTTTATCACATCCACTCTTCATTTCTATCATCTAAAATCTCATTTATTGACTTTTGCACATATTCACAACACTCCTTATATCTCTCCACAATCATAATTTTTATCACTCCTAATTGTCACACACACAATATAAGAATCAATTCTAATTTTCTCCTACAAACACCTTCCTCGTGGGATTGATAACTCTTTATACTATAACTTGATTAGTTGTGCACTTGCAACTTTTGGTACATATTTATGCCCCATTAAGTTTTTGGTACATATTTATTAGTGTTTTGAAATCTTCAAAAGATGGATGATCATTCATATTCACATTAACTTTTAGTTATGGTCTCACGCATATTTAGATTACCTAAAGTTCTCATTCAATTTTACAACTCATTCTCTAAACCATAGAAGTAAAACTGAATATATGAAGAATTAATTTCTTACGAAGTTAGCATGGAGATTATGATATATTTCGTTGTGTGCTCTAAATATAAAAAATTTCTTTTTTCTTTGATGCAATGTTCCTATCAAATCTTGCCCCAAACGATATGAATGAAAAATGCTATTACAATTCACTTGCCTAGGGCAATTGTATTGTATATAAGACATATAACTCATCTAGAATATACATATCTGCTAAGTGGATTTTACTGTTATGAGAACAAAATGTTAGGGACTCGTATTCAAACTTTTTGGCTCTATAAAAGACATAAGAATTGTCATGCCCCGCTTCCCAAAATACCAAGAAATCGGAATATGAACAATCCGGCGACGTATTAGATTAAGAAGAATAAATAAAAATAAATATTTCTCCTCAACCTAATACGTTAAGCGTCAAGAAATAAATACAATGTGAAGTCACAGGTCTCTTATCACAGTTAGCAAGAATATAATAGACAAACTCAGAACAAAATAATTCATATCACAAATGAATATCATTCAAGACATAATATTCGGGTCAACATACCCTTATACAAAAATTAAACATCTGAATACTGGAGAAAATATAATACATCGTACAACAGTAAAAGAAAGGAAAATAATACAAAAGAACTAGGATTATCAACTAAGAAGAGATAACTGAACGTCGGCCTATTCTTCAACTCTATCTGCAAGGCACTCCTACTAAAAATATCCTGTCTCTGGCACATCTCCAAGCTGAACCTATCCTTCCTCTAAGTCTGACGTATACCAGAGAAAACAAGTGTACGTCAACGTGCATGGCACACGACAAGATCCCACAAAACAAATAGAGCGAACGAAAACCCAAACGGAAAACGATACGATAACAGAAATGACAAAAGGACGTACAACTGTAAATCCAACAAGATCAACATGCAAAATCACTACTAAAACATGATAAACATAAAGCTAACTGCGTACGGTAACCGGGTCGAACACTAGCCATCCTAAAACTCACTAGTCCACATCTCACATAAAGTCAACGTTCATATTATCGGATAATTGACTGTTCACAAATCTCCTACGTGCATCCAATACGTCGCTACACTGGATCGGTCAGAGGGCTACACACAATCCAATTTTAACCTGGTTCGAACTCAAGTTAAACTCGAGTGAATGTCAAATTCACGGACCAAAGTGACTACACTAGTTTCACTTTAACCCAACAAACCAACCCCAAGCTACACTGAATCATGGGGCGAGCCTGGAAGATACATCAACAGCTATATCTGATCACATGAACAAGGACTTTCCCATCCCAACTCTTATCGTTCTTTCTAAGTCAACAATCAAAATCCCTATTAAAACTCTGGTTCACCACCTAATTTCAGTCAACACACACACACATATGTCACTAGGTTTGTTCATGACGCACGAGGCCCCTAAGTCATGAACTACTAATGGTTCTCAATCACAAGATGAAATAATGAGTGCAGTTAATTCTATGCAATTAGAACATGGTATATCACATAACTGAAATAAGAAACATGAAATCAGCAAATGAATTGCACATAAAATGTCGCGGCCAACAACCATCAATCACATGATCATAAACTAAATTAATTCAAAATAAATAATTCTTTTTCAAAATAAATTCTTTTAAATCATCATAAATATCAAAAATATAATTCTTTTGCTGAAAATAATTTAACAGCTCAAAATGACCCCTTTTCCGAAATAAATAATTTTAAATTATCTATTCTAATAATTATTCAAAACCAACCCTTTTTCCAAATAAATCTTTTTCTCATCATAATAATTCTAAAAACATCTCAACATAGCCACTTTTACACAAAATAATTTTCCTTTAAACTATTCATCATACTATCATTATTTAATATTATTCATTAACAAACCCTCACAAAATATCACAGTATAAATATACAACAACATAAATAAAACACAGTCTAATCTATGCATATACTTAGTTAATTCATAATTGTTCAGAAATTATAGTGAATAATAATTGGGAAAATGGAATCTTGCACATAATTAATTTATGACAAATATAATATTATAATGAATAGACAACCGAGAATAGGGATCTTGCCTGCGAGGCCAAGGGACCTGCGAATGAGGTGGTGGCGTCATTGCTTGATGTTCGTTGTTCGGCGACATGCACAACGGATCGTCGGCTGATTTGTGGAGCTGGACGGTGACATCGGCGACGGGTCCGACAGCACGAGTCTGATCTCAGGGAGGAGGAGGTGGGGTTGCGCGGGGCTGTCCGTGGGTAGGGGCTGCGATTTTGGTGAGCGGGATCGGTCTGAGTGTGGTGACTGCGGAGTCAGGAGTGCACGTCGACTGGTCGCTGGCCGACATCGTTGGGCTCAGTTGAGTGTGCGAGGTGACAAGGAGGAGAGGGACTGTGGTGATGGCGAGGAAGGGGTGCGGGTGCTGTAGTCTCCGATGAGCGAGGCTGTCAAAACGAGTCATCGCCGACGCGAGGAGGAGTGAGCAAACGGGAGGCACGGCTCACTGCTGGGCAGAGCTGTCGGTGGTGATTGGGTTTCGAGCTGAGGGGTGTGAGCGGGGAGGAGGCAGTGCAACATGAGTTGTCGGAATTGGAGGCTAGCGGGGTGGGTCGAGGCCGACGGGGGGACTGGCTGAGGCTGGCTGGACGTTGACGACGAAAGGGAGGAGGCGGAGGTTGTCCTAGGCGGCGAGAGTAAGAGCAGAGAAGCTGCAGAGTTGTTGGTTGGATCTTGGTGGAGCGAGGCAACAGAGGAGGGGATTGTGTTAGCGTCGACAGAGAGGGGAACGAGGCCGGAGGTCGTGGCACGCAAAAGGCTCTGGTGTGGTAGGCGGTGTCGGTTTGAAAAACGAGTGAGCGAGAAAGAGAAAAGAGGAGAGAGAGGGTCTGAGTTCGGTGGGGAGATGGCCGGAGGAGGAGGTCAGGCGGCGGTTGATGGCAGATAGGCGGTGAGGGTGTCAGACGACAGACGGGGCGGGTGAGGAGAGAACGAGGGTGAGGGGCTGGCTGTTTTTGGGAAGAATGAAGAGAGAGAATACGACGAAGGGTTATAATAATATTATTATATATATAATAATATATATATATATAATATAATAATTTATATAATATATATATATATATGTATATATATATATATATATATATATATATATATATAGGAAATTAGGGTTTTGAAAATTAATTAAAAATAATAATAATTAAGAAATAAATTAAATAATTATGTAAAAATTATCTACACATTAAAACTTTCCGGTTATACTAATATGACAGATAATATACAACAGTAGTAATAATACAATAAATTGCACAATTAAACGAGAATAATTAATAAAAAATATAATTACTTATATTTAAAATCAAATAATTATAGGATAATTATCTACGCTATAAAACATACAAGTTGTACTAATACAACTGATAATATGCAACAGTAGAAATAATACAATAAATTATACAATTAAATAAGAATAATTAGTAAAAATATAATTACTTATTTTTAAAATCAAATAATTATGGGATAATTATATACACAATAAAACGTACCAGTTATACTAATACAACCGATAATATGCAACAATAGAAATAATACCACAAATTATACAAATAATAAGTAATTAATAATACAACATATTACACAAAATAATACGTAATAAATAATAATAATACAACATATTATTTAAAATAATATGTAATAGTATCAATAACACAATGGATAAATACTATAAATTTTTATTAAAACCATTTAAATAAATATAAAACTTGGACTTTAAATCATAGAAAATTATAAAAAGTACAAATACTCTTTTAAAAATAATAATTAAATATTTTAAAATACCAAAAAAATTATTTTAATTAGTATCAAAATTTCACGGTCATTATAAGAATTTAGAGTGCATAGTGTATATATCGTAAAGAATATACTGGTTCATGAAGAATTTTACCTAATAACGATATTATTACAATGATATTACTATTTAGTATTAAATTAATTTTAATATATAAGATTATATGACCCTTTTTAATAAATTATAAAGTATATATATGCAAACCTCAATGCTTATGGCCAGTAGTTGGGCTCCACAACATAGGTTAATTTTACATTGTAGTTTGCTATTGGTAGTACTGTTGGCAATGCCATTATCTTTCATGTTCATCTTATTATTCACTCTTTTCTAATGTAAGTCATCTTTTGCTATTCACTCAATTGGCTATATTTAGTTTTTATAATATCAGATGTTAGAATATTCTCTTCTATTTAAAAAGTATTGACATAATTTTCTTAAAAAAATATATTCATATAGTAGCAATAGTATATATTTTAGATTAACTCAAACATTTGCTTAAATCCATTTAGAGTGAGGTCATTTCTACGCTAGAATGGTGATATAGTGATTATACAATCCAAAAGTCAAAGAAGAAATTTCTACAAAAAAAATTTAATACGTCAAATTAACAACTAATTTATAAAATATACATGAACAGTGTAGATAGCTATAGATAGTAAGGTATACATATTCATGAAAATTCTATAGTACATGACCAACTACAATCATCATAATTTAAGTATGAATATTATTATTTTAGTTACTAAGTTGGTACACATAACTATGAAATAAATCTTAAGCAAAAAATAGGAATTGAGATTGTATTATCCTGTAGGTAAATAAATAAATGTTATTAGAGCTCCTCTTTATATTAATTTTAAAAATAATAATTTAAATTATTAAGCGTCAAATATTAGTTCATGCAAGAAAGTAAAGTAATCTATGATCTATATACCTATATAGTCAATCAATCAAACGTATTAAAATTATAATCACCACAATCAAAATTATATGGTGAATTCACATTAAATATAATTTATAAAAAGTAGTACATTAATGTCAAAATTATTTTAACCACTATATAGATTGTTTAAATTTTTTCCATATAAAAATTATACTGCCTAGGAATAGTGACATGTGGCCTAATACATCTTAAGAACGACTTACTCTTCAATATCATCGTTAATTGACGTATCTATGCATTACATTGACAACACAATGAAAATTTAGAAAACTATAAAAGAAACACCCTCAATAGTTTTAAAAATTATAAAAAAACACCCTAAAATTTTTTAATTTATAAATACACAAAACTATTAAACATTACATTGAAATCAAGTAATTACAAAAAATCATTGAAAATTTTAAACTTTGAAGGGGGTAATTTGTAATGTACGAAACTTTAAGGGGTTTTTTTTGTAAATTTCAAATTTAATAGATTTTTAATTAGTTATGTTCTTTCCACAAACGTTATAGGTATTATTGACCATGAATTTTTTTTCCTAAACCTATACTTTTAAAGGGAGCATGATAGTTTTTGTAAATTTTTAATTTTCTAGGGGTTGTTAGTAATTTTGTTTATTCATTTTAGTGTCTATAGATTAGAAATTCTCATGGTGTTTTTGGTAAATTATGAATTTTAGGGGTTTATTATAATTTTTTAAATTATATGCCTTTTATATAGATTGTAAATTGTTTATAGACTATTTATAATTCCTATGTTTTTAATTTACTAATGAGTTTGAAATTCTCAAGGTGTTCTTTGTAATATTTGAATTTTGAGTGTTTGTTTATAATTTTTGAAACTTTAAGGGTGTTTTCTATAAATTAAATTATGTAGGATATATTCGTAATTCCTATATTTTTAATATACTTTTAGGTTAGACATTATTAGGATTTTTATAAATTTTATAATTTTGAGGGTTTTATTTTGTAATTTATAAAAAAAATTAGAGTGTTTATTACAAATTTTATAAAATTTCAGGAGTTATTTGTGTTATTTGTATGTTTTTAGTGTGTTTATTGGTTTAAAATTTTCAAAACATTTTTTACAAATTTTTAACTTTTAGGGGTGTTGTTGTAATTTTTAAAACTTACGAAATACTTTCTCCCAAGTTAAAAAACTTTCAGTTTCTAGCAGCATATGTTTTTCAAATTTCTCACTGAATTGGAATATATAAAATTTATAAATTTTAAGATGTTTTAATAAAAAATTAAATTTGTAAGAGTGCTTTTACAGTTTAAAAAACTTGGAGGATATTTTATACAAAGTCTAAAAACTTTTAGGTGTTGGCTAGCATATGTTTTTTAGATTTCTCTACGAACTAAAATAAGTAAAGGATTTGAATTATATCAAATGTATCTCTATCCATATATAGTATATATATAGTAATATATATATAATATATATATATATATATATATATATAATATATATATATATATATTCTATGTTGTTAATGAAATTTAAATACTATATTTTATTTTTTATAGCTAATTAAATAAGCCCAGCGTGAATATAGATAAATCATTATTGAACACTTAAAAGGAAAGAATATTTGTTAATTATTTTTTCCCTAACGTTAACACTTAAAGCGGAACATTTGTTAATATATTTGTTGCCCCTAACCGCATCACCCCCCCCCCCCCCCACCCACTCCCAACAAAAAAAAGTGAAGGAGAAATAAAAGCTAAGCTAGGAGTTGTCTCACAATATTCTTCTATATTTTCAAATTGGGTGTTCGGCTATTAAGGCAAAGTATTACCCCTACTTATTTTTAAACACACCAACTTTCAAGAACACCCTTAAGCACAAAACATCAAATTCTATTATTTTTAAATCCAAGTATCCACAACATATGTATTTATACAGTATGTACACAACAAAATCTTAAACTACAAAAATGCCATCTTTTTCTTCCTTTATAATTAATTGTTGATGTTTTCCTCCATAATGCCCAATACCACTTAATTTTCTTGGTCGTCGTCGGACTCTACGAAAGCTCCTTCCATGATTATTGTGTGTTCGGGTCAACTGTTAGGAATTTACCCGTCGGGGCTACGCAAAACCCCTAAGATAGCAGAAACGCAGAATAGAAAAAGTACACCAAGATTTAACGAGGTTCGGCAACTGCCTACGTCCTCGGGAGCCATACAGTAAATTTCTTATTAATCAACAAGAAATTACAAAGCAGAGCAAATCTTAAACTGAGATCTCTCAATAAATATAATATTAACACTGTAGCTACAGTGTTAAACCCTCTTTAATCCCCCCCTCAATAAATAACTGAGTGCTGGAGAAATTAAGTCTCCCCTCAAAATTCACGAGAGCTGGAGAAAAGAGGAACGAGCAGCAAAAATTTGCCGTCGCCGCTTGGGAGAGAACGAGAAGAAGCTTCACCAGATCCGAGCCCTAGGGATTCCCCTTTTATAATGAAGCCCTGGCTGAGCTGTTGACAGTCTGTCAACAGCCTGGATCGCACCTAAAACGAGCGCTCGATCTTGCCTGCAAGTCATCAACTCGCCTGCAGCGCTCGCCTATAACTCGCGAGCTCGCCTACAACTCGCGAGCTCGCCTGCTCAAGTTCCGCCTGACAGAAGCTCGCCTGTGAGTCAATCTCACCTGCAGCGGCGAAGACCTCGCCTGCAAAAGTCACAAGCTCGAGCTAGCCCACCACGACTTCGCCCGCAGCCCCCCTTTCGAGCTTGTCGCCACGAGCTTGCCAGATCTCGTTCGCCTGGATCGCGTTGTTCGAGAGTTCGCTTGTAGCCCCGCTCGCCTGCAAGGTTTGGTCGACACCCCTAATTCCAACAATCTCCCACTTGGAGGCCAAACCGCCGTCAGCAGGCTACCTCTATAAGCATCTCCTTCTGTGTGGCTCCGCCCTCATCATTTATGCATGAAGGCCAACTGAAGTTACGCACAACTCTAATTTCTGAATGGTCACCGCCTTTGTTAACATATCTGTTGGATTCTTACTTCCTGGAATCTTCTCCAGTTTCAACACGTCATCTTCTAACAGGGTTCTGATGAAGTGGTACCGAAGCCTAATATGCTTCGTTCTAGAATGAAATGTGGAATTCTTAGCCAAGTAAATCGCACTCTGACTATCATTGTACAAAACATTCTTCTCCTGTTTGAATCCCAGCTCTGTTAACAAACCCTGAAGCCATATCATCTCTTTACTGGCTTCAGTCACTGCAACATACTCAGCTTCTGTAGTGGACAGAGTGACAATCTTCTGTATCTGTGACATCCAACTAACAGCTGTAGTTCCGACAGTGAATACATAGCCGGTGGTGCTTCTTCGGTGATCAACTTCTCCGCCAAAGTCTGCATCTACGTACCCTTGCACTTCTACCTCTCCCTTACCAAAGTGCAAACACTTATGTGTGGTGCCTCGTAGATATCTCAGAATCCACTTGACCACTTCCTAATGAGCTTTTCCTGGATTCAACATAAACCGGCTGACCACTCCCACTGCATGGCCAATATCTGGTCTCGTACAGATCATTGCGTACATCAAACTTCCGACGGCTGAGGCGTAAGGGACCTGATTCTTACTCTCTTTCTCTTCTTCTGTTTGAGGAGATTGATCATTCGATAGACGAAAATGGCTGGCCAATGGTGTGCTCACTGGCTTGGCGTCACCCATGTTGAATCTTTGCAAAACACGGTTAATGTACTTCATCTGAGATAACTGCAAGAGACCTCTCTTCTTATCTCTCGTGATTTGCATTCCAAGGATCTTCTTTGCTGGACCCAAGTCCTTCATGTCAAACTCCTTTGACAGTTGATGCTTCAAACTTCTGATATCCTCCATATCTACACCTGCAACCAACATATCATCAACATATAATAGTAGGATGATATAGCTGGACTGATATCTTTTGAAGTAGCAACAGTGGTCGGCATTGCACTTATGAAAACCTTCCTTGTGCATAAAGCCATCAAACTTTCTGTACCACTGTCTTAGGGCTTGTTTCAAGCCATACAAGCTTTTCTTGAGTCTGCACATCAGGTTCTTCTTCTTTTCTTTTGAGAAACCTTCTGGCTGGTGCATGTATATCTCCTATTCTAGATCTCCGTGAAGAAACATCGTCTTCACGTCTAACTGCTCGAGATGAAAATCTTCAATAGCTACAATACTCATCACTGTCCTAATAGTATTTAGCTTCACCACGTGAGCGAAAATATCGGTGTAGTCAATTCCTTCCTTCTGCTGGAATCTTTTGACAACTAGCCGAGCTTTATATCTTCTGGAGCCGTCCTGCTCCTCTTTCACCTGGTACACCCATTTGTTGTGGAGTGCCTTCTTACCCTTGGGTAACTCAGCTAGTTTCCACGTCTGGTTTGAAATGAGAGACTTTATCTCATCTTTCATGGCAAGCTCCCACTTGCTCGCATCTCCACTCTGACAAGCTTCATAAAAGCTTTCAGGCTCCCCACCATCTGTCAGCAACAGATAGTTCATGTATCTTCTATTGGGTACAGGAGGACGAGAAGTTCTTCTCAATATCGGAGCTGGTGCGTCAGGCTCGTGCGCACCGTTCTGTCCAACATGCTCTTCTGGTTGAGGACCTTTTGTATTGGGTTTTTCCGAGAGGTTACTCGAGACATCATCTGCATCTATAAATATTGACTCGCTCTCTGAGTCGTCTGTCTTGTGCATGTCCTTGTACATCACCTTCTCGTTGAATAACACATCTCTGCTGCGGATTACTTTCTTGTTTTCATTGTCCCAAATGTGGTAGCCGAACTCATTTTCACCATAGCCGATGAAAGTGCATTTCTTTAACTTGGGATCAAGCTTATTCCTGCCTTGATCACTAATATGCATATAAGTCACACAACCGAAAACTTTGAGATGTAAGAGTTTTACCTTCTTTCCGCACCATACCTCCTCTGGTATTCTATTCTCCAATGGAACCGATGGACCTCGGTTGATTAAGTAAGCTGCTGTGTTGACTACTTCTGCCCAGAACTACTTTGGTAGGACTGACTGTACCCGAATACTTCTGGCTCTCTCTGTCAACGTTCAGTTCATCCGCTCAGCTACACCATTTTGTTGAGGCGTGCTGGGCACAGTTCTCTCCATTCTAATCCCGTGCTCATAGTAGAACTTCTTGAATCCGGTGTCTTCATACTCACCGCCATTGTTGGTTCTGAGCTTCTTTATTCTCAGACCGGTCTCATTCTCGACCATGGCTTTCCATCTCCTGAAAGCCTCAAATACTTCTGACTTATACTTCAGAAAGTAGACCCACACTTTCTGAGAGTAATCATCAATGAAAGTTACAAAGTAGTGTTTCCCACCAATGGACGCGGTTGTGGTTGGTCCCCAAGCATCTGAGTGAACGAGCTCTAGCTTCTCTTTCCTGGGGGTTCTGCCACTTGTCTGAAAGCTGACTCTTTTCCACTCTCTAAGTATGCATTCTTCACACATATCCATCTCCACTGACTGCAATCCTGTGAGTTTTCCCTTTGTGTGTATGATTTTCATCCCCTTCTCATTCATATGACCGAGTCTCTGGTGCCACAACTTTGAAGTCTCATTGCCTGCTGCAACTAAGATCAAACAACGTACACCTGGTGTCATATACAGGATACCAGTCTTCTTGTCTCGGGCAATCGTCATTACGCCCTTTGAGATCTTCCAATCATCTCCATAAAAGGTCGTAGTGTATCCTTCGCCAGCCAACTGGCCTACGGATATTAAGTTCTTTCTCAGGTTAAAAATATTCCTGACGTCCTTCAGCTCCCATACTGACCCGTTCAACTTAATTTTCACCACACATTTGCCCACAATAGCACACGGTTGATCATCACCAAGATATATGTATCCAAGATTTCCTGGAATATACTTCTCGAAGAATTCTTTCTGAGAAGTGGCATGGAACGACGCTCCTGAATCTAACACCTAAGATTCCTCCTTGCTCTCCAAAGAGCATATCAATGCGCTGAATCTAACACCTAAGATTCCTCCTTGCTCTCCAAAGAGCATATCAATGCGTCGTCTCCTCCTGAGGTAGAAGTGACATTCACCTCTGCCTTCTTGCTCTCCAAAGAGCATATCAATGCGTCGTCTCCTCCTGAGGTAGAAGTGACATTCACCTCTGCCTTCGCCTCCTTCTCCTTCTGAGCACTCTTGCACTGATTCTTGTAATGCCCGGTCTTTCCATAATTCTAACACTCGATAGCCTTCGAGCTGTTGCTTAGATTACTTGACTTGGACCTCCTGTCCTTTGATCTATCTCTATAGTTTGATTTGCCTCGTCCGTTCCCTCTGATTGAATTTCTACATCTTGACTCTGTATGCAATACTGAAGAGGTTGTAGCTTCACCCGACCCTCTCTGTCGGATCTCCTCACTAAGAACCAGATCACGAACGTCATCGAACTTCAATTTGGTGCTTCCCGACGAGCTACTCACAGCTGTGACTGTAGCGTTCCAACTCTCTGGTAGGGAAGACAAAAGTATCAACACCCGAACTTCCTCATCAAACTCAATTTTAACTTAACTCAATTGGGTTGTGACCGTGTTGAGTTTATTGAGGTGTTGTGCTATTGATGCGCCTTCCGCCATTCTCAGATTGAATATCCATCGCATTAAATGAACTTTGTTTGCGGCTGATGGCTTCTCATACATATTTGAGAGAGCTGCCATAAGACCCGCCGTGGTCTTCTCCTTCGCTATGTTGAACGCAACGTTGCGAGTCAACGTCAATCTGATAACTCCGAGGGCTTGTCTGTCTAGAAGGTTCCACTCATCTACCTTTATAGAATCTGGCTTTTTCCCCGATAGTGGTTGATACAGATTTTTCTGATACAGATAATCCTCTATCTGCATTTTTCAGAATCCAAAATCTGTTCCATCAAACTTCTCAAGTCTCATTCTTCCTTCATCTGCGGCTATAGCTCCTACTTGAATCTGACTTCCTCTAGATCGTTTTACGCTCTGATACCAGTTGTTAGGAATTTACCCACCGGGGCTACGCAAAACCCCTAAGACAGCAGAAACGTATAATAGAAAAAGTACACCAAAATTTAACGAGGTTCGGCAACTGCCTACGTCCTCGAGAGCCACACAGTAAATTTCTTATTAATCAACAAGAAATTACAAAGCAGAGCAGATCTTAAACTGAGATCTCTCAATAAATACAATATTAACACTGTAGCTACAGTGTTAAACCCTCTTTAATTCCCCCTCAATAAATAACTGAGTGTTAGAGAAATTAAGTCTCCCCTCAAAATTCATGAGAGCTGGAGAAAAGAGGAACGAGCAGCAAAAATTCACCGCCGCCGCTTGGGAGAGAACGAGAAGAAGCTTCACCAGATCCGAGCCCTAGGGATTCCCCTTTTATAGTGAAGCCCTAGCTGAGCTGTCGACTGTCTGTCGACAGCCTGGATCGCACCTAAAACGTGCGCTCGATCTCGCATGCAAGTCATCAACTCGCCTGCAACGCTCGCCTACAACTCGCGAGCTCGCCTACTCAAGTTCCGCCTGACAGAAGCTCGCCTGTGAGTCAATCTCGCCTGCAGCTGCGAAGACCTTGCATGCAAAAGTCACAACCTCGAGCTCGCCTGCCACGACTTCGCCCGCAGCCCCCCTTTTGAGCTTATCGCCACGAGCTCGCCAGAACTCGCTCGTCTGGACCGCGTCGCTCGAGAGTTCGCCTGTATCCCCGCTCGCCTGCAAGGTTTGGTCGACACCCCCAATTCCAACATCAACTTCGGGGAATGCTAATGGAGTGTTCATAGGGTACAAAGACAGATCACGTGGGGGAGAGTATTTGGCAAAGGGTCATGAACTCATGATTTTGTTTTGGCACACATGGTGTTTGATTAATATATGATAGAAATATGGTTTCTTAGAGAAGGCCTAATTATGTATATTGGTTTCTTGTACATAAGATGTTTGATAGAAATGTGTGTGAATGATGTTATGTTGAGGATGATCGACTACCAAGAGCCTTTACATTAGAATCAACTTTGTCGGATGGACTTGTGGTTACCATTGTTTCTTTCGGAGATTTGAAGCTACCATTGATCGAAAAGAAAGATATATCACAACTATTAGAAAAATAAATTGGTGCTAGTTGTGCATGCTTGAATTAGAAAAGTGAATGGGAGCTTGCTGTGTATGGTCGAGAGATTTGAAGCAACTGTTTTATTTCCATGTTGTATATGATTCATGCCGTATTAAAAAATATTTTAGTTCTTGAACGTGAGCAAATTTTGTGTGGTTGTGAAATAGAGCTTGTTGTGTTCAATAAATATTTTACTTACAACTATTAGAAAAGTATAAAAACATATAACGTTCTAATTTTGAATGTCAGAGTACAACGTTTTCTGTACAAAGTTGTAGGTGTAAATTTTGATCTCCCGAAAACAGGGAACTTCGTTTGTATTGATAAGAAGGCTTATTACAAACTAATAAATCAAATGTTTACAACAGAAGCGGAGGGAAGTCCCTCCTTGTTTAACGTGGGTTCCTCGGTGGCGATAGGACGCCTCGCTCGGTGCTCGCGCCGAGTCTGCTTCCCTTGGACGATCCGATCGAAGTTGCTGGAGAGCTTCAGTACGCAGTAGAAGCTCGAGTCGATGGAGTTCGGGTCTTCTAGTTCACCGACGATCAGGGCTCAGAACTAGGAGAAGACGCTACAGTGCAAGAGTTATGCAAAGAGCTTGTCGTCGACTCGGTTGGGAGTCGAGAGCCAGTGGTTCAGTTAACTGATTGAATTAATCAATTAACTATGTGTGAACCCCTTTCCTGTAGCCGGGCGAGGTTCTTAAATAGAGGAGAGATGGCGTGGCCGCTCCTTGAATCATGGGATGTGACCATACACTGTTGAGAGACATCTTGCTGTTCATCTGTACCATGAGCGGTCATTCGAGGAGTCGTGTTTGGCATCACGTCAAGTAGGAGCGGGAAAGCCCCTCCTCGTATGTGTGACGACGGTTGTCAGATACTCGAGTGGATCTGACCAACCACCGAGCGCCGGCGGCTCTCACCCTTCGCTTGGACAAGTGAGGTGAGTCGCATTTATGAGGGTGCAGGTTGATTTGGCGTTTGTCTGACCACTTGTACCGTGAGCGGCTATACCGTGTCTTCTCTCTTCAGGCCGAGAGAGGTGGGAAAGCGGGTTCCTGGTACTCGAGTGGGCTTGGACAGCTCGCCGGGTGCTGGCGGATCCGACTCTTGACTCAGACAGCCGAGGTGAGCTGCATTTATGAATGTTCAGGTCGACTTGACACCTGCCCAATCATTCGTACTGTGAGAGGCCGCTTGACGGTCTTGGGGTACTGTGTCCTCTCCCTTGATTTGTGGGATTTGACCACTGATGTAACTGTTCCCATGCTCCCAGTGGGCAGTTGACAGTGAGCTGACGAGTCTGCAGCTTGGGTCTGCAGGCGAGCTTGGGACTGCAGGCAGACTTGGGTCTGCAGGCGAGCTGAGTCTGCAGGCGAGCTTGGGACCGCATGCAGACTTGGCTGCCGGCGAGTGGGATTTGACCACTGATGTAACTGTTCCCATACTCCAAGTGGGCAGTTGACAGTGAGCTGGCGAGTCTGCAGCTTGGGTCTGCAGGCGAGCTTAGGACTGCAGGCAGACTTGGGTCTGCAGGCGAACTGGGTCTGCAGGCGAGCTCAGGTGTGCAGGCAGACTTGGGTCTTGATCCTGCAGGCGAAATTCGAGCTGCAGGCGAGCTCTTGAGCATGGATCGAAGAATAGGCCGTAACTTTCAAACCGTAAGTCGGAATTAGACGAATTATATATGAAAATCGCCTATCTCAACGAGATGGAGCCATCCGAACCCAGCCGAAGGCTTCGGTTCACTTTCTCCGTTTCGCCAAATTCCTTACGGTTTGGGAGATATCTGTGTTTTCCCCCTTTTTTGCTATTTCGGGCGAGGTTTTAGCAGTTTTGTTCTGAACTTCTCTGATAAGGATTTAAAGGCAATTTTTATTGCCTACAAAAGTATCATATCATATCATACTCATTTTAAAAGCACGAGCTTGGGAAAATATTTCGTTAGACAAAAATACCCTTGAAATTCAAATACTAATTCATTAAGTAAAAGTAAGTTGATAAATTGATGAATTCTTATTGGATATACATAATATGAAGGTACAAAATAATTTAAATTAAAATGTAAACTTGAATGAAATGATTAAATATCAAATTTATAAATGTATACAAGATGAAGGGCGTATATGCATAAACCAAACAATTTAACGAGGGAAAATAATGTCTACTCTAAAGATCGAACCCAGGAGCAATGCAAACCTACAAATGTACATAATGTGGACATGTTATCTACAAAATCCACCGCACAAATTAAAGAGACAAAATCATTCTCAAAAATAAAAATTAAAAATTAAAACAAACGATTGTGATCTGAGGACACAACGTGATGATCTCTTACCGACTAAAATTTAAGTAGTCACAGTAGTGCATAATTAGTTTCAAAGTTTAATTATACTATCATTATTTAAATAGAACTCTATTTATAATTATTATCCTCTCACATGCAACATTACATACTAATATATATAAGCTAAAAACTTATAACAATTTTCATGGCACTTTCATCAGCTTTTATATGTATGTGTCTTTGTTATTTTCTTCTTATTAGATTGGATTAGATTATCTTAAAGTAATTAATCATATTTTATATTTAATCTTTTTTCATATTAAGAAATAACAATAATTTTCACAGCACTTTAATATCTATTTTCTTATCATTAGATTAGATTAGATTATTTTAAAATAATTAATTATATTATATGTTTGATTTTTTAAGATAAAAAACTATAATAATTTTCGCAGTACTTTCATCTCCTTCAACATGTATATGTCTTTGTTATTTTCTTCTTATTAGATTAGATTAGATTGTTTAATAATTATTAAATATAAAATTACAACAATTTTCACATTATTTTTATCTATTTTTTCCCTTATAAGATTATATTAGGTTATTTAAAGCAATTAATTATATTATATGTCTGATATTTTTTTTCAAATCACAACGTTTAATTATAGTATTATTATTAAGATAGATGTATTTGTATAAAAGTCAAAGAGAATCTTACACGTATCTTAGATCTCAATGCCAATTGTAATACTTACATATGTGTGTTGGTTAAAATAAATTTCATATATGAGGTTAACTTATATGATCCTACTTTAACTGGATTAGATAATTTAATTTTTTTCTTTACACCCAAACTCTTTCAGAAAACCAAAATAGAGTAGCAATACTATTGCTATATATATCCACAAGACCACAATTATATTGAAAATGAATGAAGAAAATCACACAAATAAAAACCATATTAATTACCCACACACACACTGTTTTCAAAACCACTATTCTCTATCTCCATCTATAATATATCCACATACCCAAATTAAGCTGCTAGAGTTTCTCCTCACCAACTACACTATTGATCAACTCCTTTTTTTTTGTACTTAAATTATATAACATTCATGATGATGAAGACTCACCTGGGTCCTCTGCCTACCTTGAACGCATAAAAAAAATATACTATGCTTTGTAGTTAGTTAATAGTGAGATACTATCATTATAAATAACTTAAATAAAAATGAATAATTCTTAAGAATATACTACGTTCCACTAGTTTCCACTGTAAAGTTGTTAGTTGTTTATTTCTGACCTCAAGAGATTTTTAAAATTAATCTTGATGGTTGTTTACACTAAAAGAATTATGTTAGTGCGCCCATACAGTCTATTTTATTATTTAAAATTGTCAACACTTTTTGTCTCTGATACATATCAATTATGAATAATAATATAATTCGATTGATTCAAGTATATCCTAATATATTTCTAGACTCTTGTCATATCTTTTAATCTTTATTATGTATTGACCTGATATCACAATTGATCGAGACGATAAAGTCATTACTGTAGAATTGTATGGGATAAAGATAAATGTGGAGAAAGATTGATCTCAGCTCAATTAAATATGAAACAAGAAGGAATTTTTAGAAGGGTTTTTCACGCAAAATTTTTAATATGCTTATGTGAATGCTTTTGTCATATAAAATTATATTAGAATTATCATTAATCTTTAGTATATATTTTTTATTTTAAATCTATCAATAATTAAGATATCTTGTAGTATTGTGAAAAGTATGTGTTCTGTGCTGAGCTTATACAAACCATATTAATATTAATTATTTGGTTATATATTTATTAACACATCAACAATATATTATTATATTTTTTTCAAACTTAACACTACATTTTATGACTAAGATAAACAAATTGGAGAGCGATGATTTGATCTAATAAACAAATATGTTACATGAAGTTTGATATATACAAATTTTAAAAAATAATATTGTGTATGCAAGTATATTGATCACAGTTTAACACACAACTCTATTTCACAAATTTTTTAAATATTTAAATAAAATTTATGGCAAATGTAATATCCATGTTATAGATTTTAACTTAAAATGTATCTAATTTATTTTATAGTAAAAAAATAAACAATTTTGATATTTAAACCACGTGCATTGCACGTGCACAAAAGCTAATAGCTCCTTAAAAAAACCAGCATTTGAGCGATTGTGCCTCTTGCCCAACCAAGCGGATCCATTACTCATTACCCGCGCCGCCCGCTTGTTGCCCAGATCCGTCTACCCTCGCCGCGCAATTTAGCAGAGAACAGCACGCCTCGGAGTCGAACCTTCGTCGCCAAACCCTAATGTAACGCTCTAAAACCCCGTTCCTCTTTTGCCCCCCCTCCGCAATTAAAAGGGCGAACCTTAGAAAATCAAAAGTGGAGAGAGGAAAGCAAAAAAGGAGGAAAGGAAAAAAAAAAAAAATCTCTTCTCCTTCCTCCTGTTAACTTGATCAAAACCCTAGTTTTGGTCAATGGACATCGAGCGTAAGCAAGCGGAGATCGTCGATCACTTCGTGAAGCAGGCGGCGGTTCTCGACGCGGAAGCGTCCCTCGCCAATCTCATCGCAGAGGCGACCTCTCACCCTTCGCTCTTCGCTTTCTCCGAGATCCTCTCGGTTCCCAATCTCACCAAGGTACGACAATCTCGTAACTTTTGATGCCTGAATTGATGAAAACCCTAGCTCTTGAATTGAAACCCTAGTTTTTCTGGGTGCAGCTCGAGGGGACGCAGTTTGCTTCGCATCTTGAATTGCTTCGATTGTTTGCCTACGGTGCTTGCAGCGATTACAAGAGTAAGAGCTATGTTGACTGTGTAATTGATTGTGTGCCCTAGTTTTCGGGCTATTTGCTCTGGTTTTGTTTGCCTTAGGTTGTTCTGTTTTGTTTATGTTGATTTAATAATGCAAACCATGATTATATGATTGTTTGGTTAATGTGTGTGCATCTTTAAGGGTTTGCTCTTAGGGTTGATTCGTTTTCAAATGATCGAAAAATGATTGTTAGTAGATTTTATGTCAGCTTTCGGTGGAGAGTTCGAGTAGATTTTGTTGCAGGAGTGGAGTATACGGTGGAGAGGCCAAACAATTAGGTTTTTTTGGCTATTTTGTTCATGAAAAGACAATTTTGCCTTGTGAATAGTCCCACATTGGAAAATGAGATGAATAGTAAGGGGTTTGTATTGGTTCACCTCTTATTGGGCCTTGAGTAGTGTTTTGGGCTTTGTATTGTTTGGGCTTTGCATAACTCACGCGCGCACGCCACGCCTCGCCGCACCGCACACAATTTTTGGTTCTCAAAACTTTAATTTTTTAGTTTTGACTCGGTCATGAGAATGTGTGTAACGGCTCTGAGAACGTGCGTGATATCTGAGTAACGGGTGCACGAGATGTGGAGAACGTTCGCGTTGATCCAACAATGACTACTGCTTCCGACTCCTATAAATAGAGGCTTCCTAATTGGGAAAAATACAAAAACAATCTCTTCTCTCTTCTTCTCAAACGAGAGCTTCTCCCTCCTCTCTTAAAATTATTGGCTACTGTTAATTTTCTTTTGGGCAACATTCTTCATCTGAGCAGAAGCTTTGCCACTCTCGCCCGAGTATAGAGTCCGGCTAAATTCTGGGGGTTTTTACCGTTTGGGGAGAGAACCATCTGCCCCAGGGTGATAGGCGGGTCTTCAATCTTCTAGGACAGTGTTTACACGACTGTTCCCGATCAGGTCAGGATTTCTAATTTTTTATTTTTGGATTTTTTATGCTCATATTTTTTCATTTTTGACAACAATCTAAAAGATTGAATTATTGCTGTCTAAAATAATTTTAATTAATTGCTCTTAATTTTGTTAATTGCTTTTAATTACTACAAAAATTTTTCTGTTCAATTTTATTTGGAATTAATCCAAAAATAAAATAATTGGTTTTTTTGGAAAAGTTACTGTTTATTTCGCGAAAAAATTACTGTTAAAAAATATTTTAAATTATTTATTTGTTAATTAATATTGTTTATTTGTTGCTGTTTAACTAGAAGAAAAAAAATCAATTATAGCTTAAATTATTTATTGTATTAGAATCATATTATTTTAATTTTACTGTTCAAGTTTATTGATCAAAGTCATATTCCTAAGTATCTAGTCTAGTGGTATTGATAAAAACATTTGCTCCCGATCAGATTCTAAATACCTAGACTAGTAAATTTCAATCGAACTTATGACTAATTCTGATCATTTCAAGAGTGTCAAACCTGAGAAGTTCACCGGTGTTAACTATAAATAGTGGGCTAATCAGATGAGATACTAGCTCACCACCCTAGGTCTTCTATCTACCATAGACACTCCCGAGTCTTCATCCAGTGGTTCTAACCCTCCAACTCTCCTGTTTATGGTCCTCAACCTAAACCTTCTCCTTCCACTTCTGGTTTTGGTGCTAGCTCATTTTCTAGCTCTATGAAACCAGAAGAAATCAACTATCATTGTTGTCATAGGATTCTTAGCGCACTTGCGGACAACCTTTATGACATATATTATGAGTTCAAAAGTGCTAAAGACTTATGAAATGCTCTTGAAGCAGAATATGACTATGATGATGCCGAAATTCTGCGTTTCGCCTCCTCTTCCTTCAATAAGTTCATGATGGTTGGTGAAAAACCCATTAATGAACAAATTCATGAATTCTAAGATTTTTTCCGTCACCTCCAATCAACTCCAATCAAAGGGAAACTCCTTTACTGATGACTTTAAAGTTTTTTGTTTGATTGATAAACTTCCTCCCTCCTGGTCTAGATTTGCTAAAGATCTCCGACACAAGCAAAGAGATATAACCTTAACTGAAGACCTCAAGGCTATTCGCATTGAAGACCAGCATAGGTTAAATTTCAAAATCAAGACCGAAATGAAAGCTAAAGTAAACTTGGTAGAGGATAAACCTAAATCTAAGAATTTTAAACCCAAATGGAAGAAATTCAAGAAAAAACCAGTAATACTTCAACAAATCATCATTTTCCAAATCCAATCCCAACTCTTCCAGTCATAAATCTGATGAAAAGTTCTGTTATGTCTGTGGTAGAACCAACCACTTGGCTCCCAGCTGTTTCTATCGGAAGAAGACACCGGCTAAACGTGCTCCTAAAGGAAATGGATCCAATAAAGTTAACATGATTGAAGAGAATCCAAATTCCTTCAGGTTAGCCTCTTTATCCTATCTTGTAAATTCTCTTACTTCTTCCAATGACTGGTATTTGGATTCCGGAGCTAATATTCATGTTTGCAATGATCTCTCTTGGTTTTTAACTTATCAGGAATCACGAGGAGAAAGCATAAGCTTACCAGATGACTCCACCAAACAAATAATGGGAAGTGGATGCATAGAGCTCACCATGACCTCTGGGAAAGCTCTGAATCTGCAAGACGTTCATCATGTTCCTTCTCTCCGCCGCAACCTGATTAGTGAATCTCTTCTTCTTAGAGCCGGATATAAGATTGTAAAAGAATCTAATAAATTTGTGATTACAAAGAACAATGTATTCATAGGAAAATGTTTTACTTGTAATGGCTTTTTCAAGCTCAATGTAATCAATTCCAGTTCTAATAAAATTTCTGAGTTTTCTGTTGCGTAAATTATTGAGTCTTGTGATGTTTGGCATGGACGACTTGGACATATCAATTTCCAAACATTGCAGAGAATGATTAAATTGAACCTTATTCCTAAATCACCTTATGATCCCTCATCTAAGTGTGAGATTTGTGTTCAAGGGAAACACACCAAAAATCCCTTCAAGTCTATAACTAGAAACTCCGAACCTCTCGAATTAATTCATAGTGATGTGTGTGACTCAGACCGAGTTCTCACTCGAGAGGGCAGGAGATATTTTATGACATTTATAGACGATCACTCCAGATATTATTACACGTATCTTCACAAGACTAATGATGAAGTTTTAGATAGGTTTAAGGTGTATAAAGCTGAATCTGAGAACCAACTTGACAGAAAGATTAAGATTCTAAGATCTGATCGTAGGGGTAGTATACCCCAAATGATATGACTAAATATTATCAGGAACACATTATTCATGAGGTAACTACTTCCTATACACCACAGTCTAACGAGATAGCTGAACGAAAGAATAGAACTCTTATGGACATGGTGAACTGTATGTTACTCAGTTCAGGAGCATCTGAAAATCTCTGGGGTGAAGCTCTTCTTTCTGCATGCTTCATTCTTAATAGGATTCCCCACAAATCTTCTGATACAGCTCTTTATGAATATTGGAAGGGGAGAACTCTTAGGTTGAACTTCTTCCGGGTTTAGGGTTGCTTGGCTAAGATAGCTTTTCCCGAACCTAAGAAGAGAAAAATTAGTTCTAAGACTGTTGATGCTGCTTTTATTGAATATGCACTAGATAACAATGTTAACAGATTTCTAGTAGTTAACTCTGAAATCAGTGACATATCCAACAATACTATCATTGAAGCAAGAGATGCACTGTACTTTGAAAACATCTTTCTTTTCAAATCCAAAATCTCAGAAAATCCTAATTTATCTCTTCCGTCTGATCTACCATCTTCCAGTTCTTTTCAACCTTTAGATATTGAACCTTTGAACCTCGAAGAAGTAAAAAATGTAGAATTCAAAAGGATTTTGAAGAAGATTTCTTTACCTTTCTTGTTAAAGGTGATCCAAGCTCATTCAAGGAAGCAATGGATTCACCTGAATCTCCTTTTTGAAAAGAGGCCATTAATAATGAGATTAAATCTATCATGAAAAATCATACTTGGATACTCACCAACTTACCTCCAGGTTGTAAACCTGTTAGTTGTGAGTGGATATTCAAGAAGAAACTTAGAGCTGATGGTTCTATTAATTAATATAAAGCTAGATTAGTAGCTAAAGGCTATACTCAGCAAAAGGGCATTGATTACTTTGATACTTATTCTCCTGTAGCCTTTGCTGCTATTCATAAGTTGATCATACATCAGATGGATGTCAAGACTGCTTTCTTAAATGGTAATTTTGATGAAGAAATCTATATGAATCAACCTGAAGGTTTCGTTGCCAAAGGTTAATAAAACAAAATCGGCAAAACTTGTTAAATCTCTGTATGGTCTAAAACAAGCTCCTAAACAATGATACTAGAAATTTGACAGAGTCATTGCACAATATGACTTCACTGTGAATGAACATGATAAGTGTGTTTATTCAAAAGTGATAAACAATGACTATGTCATCCTATGTCTTTATGTTGATGATATCCTTATCTTTGGAACAATTCTTGAATTAATTTCAAAGGTTAATGATTATCTCTCCATGAACTTTGACATGAAAGACTTAGGTCTTGCCGGCATGATACTTGGAATGAAAATCACTAGAGACGTTAGAGGAATCTCTTTGAGTCTTTCTCATAGTATTGAGAAAATACTGATCAAATTCAATTTTCATAACTCTAAACCTGTTTTCATACCTTATGATTCTTCTATATCTTTGAAGAAGAATGAAGATGAACTTGTCTCCTAGCTGAAGTATTCTCAGCTGATTGGATCTCTCGTATACATATCCAATCGGATCAGACCCAATATAGCTTATGCTGTAGGGAGATTGAGCCGGTATACTGGTAACCCTAGCAAAGATTACTGGATTGCCTTAGAATATTCAAATACTCAAAAGACACAGTTGACTATTGCTTGACTTACACTGGGTATCCTGATGCTATAGAAGGGTATAGTGACGCTTACTGGGTCACAGATTTTAACAGTGTAAAGTCTACATCTGGATATGTATTCTTTTTTGTGGTGCTGTTGTATCCTAAAAATCCTGTAAGCAAACAGTAATTACCAGGAGCACCATGAAATCTGAATTGATTGCTCTTGATACCACTTGCACAGAAGCAGAATGGTTAAAAGATATACTCTCTGAACTTCCTTTGGTCCCTAAACCCTCTCCTTTAATTTTTATTCATTCTGATTCTAAATCCACCATAGAGCTTCTAAAGCAAGTGCATGTAAATAAAAAACTTAACAGACATATTTTCTGATTCTAAATCCACCATAGAGCTTCTAAAGCAAGTGCATGTAAATAAAAAACTTAACAGACATATTCAAATAAGATACATAGAGCTTCTAAAGCAAGTGCATGTAAATAAAAAACTTAACAGACATATTCAAATAAGATATAAATCTATACAACACCTGCTAGGCAAAGTTGTGATCTTAGATTTTGTAAAGTCTGAGAAGAATCTTGTTGACCCTTTGACTAGGGATTTATCCAGGAGTGTGGTTTTGGATTCATCGAGGGAGATGGGGTTAAGCCCATAAGTGAGGTCATTGACAGCGGTAACCTAACCTTTATTTGGAGACGTAGTCCCAATGTAGGTTCAATGTGGTAGTAACAAGCTGGACTAGTGACACTCGTGTGGAGCATCGACCTAAATATATTCATATATCATTATAGTAGCATTAACTACTTTTCCCTTCTCTATGATGACGATGCTCTTATGATACAGCTGGTTAGGCTGAGTTTTACTCTTAATAAGTTCAACGCGTGTATTGCGGAGGGTATGATATCCAGCTGTAGTACCCTTGGAGGACTTACCTACGTGAGAGGAACCGTGGTGGTCGCGGTTGGGGGGTGAGCTAAACCCTAAAAACTCATGAGTCTGTTTATTGTGAGTATGACCTTTATCACTCAACCTGCTTTGCTCAATAGATAAAGACATATTATATGTGTTTTCGTCAATACCTGGTTAAAGGGGCCTAATTCAAGGCCTAGTCCATTATGTCCCTCAGGTGGCGATGAACTCACTAAGGAAATGTTCAAAGCCGAAAGCTATCTTTCCCGAATTCACGATACGAAAGGTTGCTCAACCTATATTTATTTTGTGATTTATTGATTTTGAATTTTCAGTCAATATTGCCTTTTGGGGGGGGGGACTGTTGGCTATTTTGTTCATGAAAAGGTAATTTTACCTTGTGAATAGTCCCACATTGAAAAATGAGATGAATAATAAGGGGTTTATATTGCTTCACCTCTTATTGGGCCTTGAGTAGTGTTTTGGGTTTTGTATTGTTTGGGCTTTGCATAACTCACACGCGCGCGCACACGCCTCGCCACGCCGCGACGCGCGCGCGCCATGCCACACCGCACACGCACAATTTTTGGTTGTCAAAACTTTAATTTTTCAGTTTTGACTCGGTCATGAGAACGTGTAACGGCTCTGAGAACATGCGCGATATCTGGGTAACGGGTGCACAAGATGTGAAGAACGTTCGCGTCGATCCAGCAACGGCTACTGCTTCCGACTCCTATAAATAGAGGTTTCTCAGTTCAGAAGAATACAGAAAACAATCTTTTCTCTCTTCTCAAACGAGAGCTTCTCCCTCCTCTCTCAAAATTGTTGGCTACTGTTAATTTTCTTATGGGCAACGTTCTTCATCTGAGTAGAAGCTCTGCCACTCTTGCTCGAGTACAGAGGCCGGCCGAATTCTGGAGGTTTTTATCGCTAGGGGAGAGAAGACCATCTGCGTCAGGGCGATAAGCGGGTCTTCAATCTTCTAGGACAGTGTGTTTACACGACTGCTCCCGATCAGACCAGAATTTCTAATTTTTTATTTTCAGATTTTTTTATGCTAATAATTTTTCATTTTTGACAACATTTTTTCGGGGTGTGGTGTGAGTTTTTTAAATTCAACTTGACACGGGATTTTAAAAAAAAAAAACTACAATGTCATTTTCTGAGTATGTTATTTCTAAAATAATGCTTATGCTGTTTCTGAACATTACGTATCGCCGATATGTCCAAACGGCACAGAACACGTTACTTCATGTCCTGTAAGGTTTTTCTACTTTGCTGCCAACGTTTTGTGTGCTGATACCTAGTTAGTGACAAGAATGGGACTTTGACTCCATGGAAGAGCCAGGCATCATTGAAGTCCATCAAACTTGTCAAGATCAGAAAAAAGGTCACTTAATCTTGCATTTGTTTGTCTTAAGTACTTGGTGGTGCTACTGTTGTCCATGAACTTCAAAGTCGGAGGCAGGGGGATATAAGATACTGAATGATGCCTTCACTTAGTATCTTAAGTTGGCGAGCCTCCAGCAATTTCCTTCCCCTATAAGATGTTTCCATAATAAGTTGTTTGCCGAAATTTACTGCCAACATAAATAGGACTTGAAGATGTCTGTGTTTACTCCCTGAATTCAACACTATGACCAAGAGAGTAAAAACTGAAAATCAAGACAAAAAGCTTTTTTTTTCATATCCAAAATTTTATTGGCCTTGATATTCTCTGGGCTAAGCTGCTCCATAACACCTCTATTTTCTTTGTAAAACATTTTCTTGCTTACACAGTGGTGGTTTTAGACATCACTTTAAGATTTAGGTGCACATTGATGTTATTTAACTGTAATGATGGCATTATGTGACTTACAGTTGATTGTGGAAGATATTGAATTTGGAGAGGAGAGATTGTAGGATATAAGATACTGAATGATGTTTTTTGTTGTAACTAATTTTATTCTCCTTAACTTTTGTGGTCCCATATTGCTTCAGATTGGCTAGCAAGTGTTTACAAGCTGGTTTAAATAAAACATAGAAATTGAAATGAATTAGAATTATACTTTTATCTGTAGGAATTTATGAAAGTTATAGTCTCATTTCTAGATTCTTTTATTTTTAGTTTTTTTTCTACTCAATCTTCTTTTCGGTCATTAAGAAAACATAGGTTGAAGACGAGTAATAGTAACTAAAGCTAAGTGGAGGGTGGAAATTTGGGCTAATAATCTATACTACATGTAAAAGAGGATTACCATGTCGAAACTTTTGATTTTCATTTTTTATCCTTTTAAGTGTGATAATTCTCAAATATGTCATTAGTTGTATATAATCATTCACTAATTATATATCACCTCTTATTCATTATGCATTTCCTCACCTTTTCAAAACCTTTGGTTACACTATTATTTTATTATTTAATTATGTTATTCAATATAATATTTGAAATTTATCCCTAATTTATCTTCACATAATATTTAAAAGTCTAGAAAAATTAAAAAAATAATTTATTAGGCTTGTGCCTTATGTCTTTGAGTTTCACGTTTTATGGAGGACTACTAGTTACCTTTCATCTTATTCGCCTTTTTAAAAGTATAATAATAGTATGAAAAACAATTTGTATTTATTGTAATTGTTATAGTATTAATAGTATAATAATTTTAATAGTATTTTTTTAAATTAATAAATTACATTGTAGTTTAATAATTATACAATTTAGTAAATTATTTACTAATAATGTAATAAACTAATTATGAAATTAAAATGTAGTTACTAATAGTATTATAATTATGCTATGTATAATATTATTATATTTAAAAGAGAATAAATTATTTAATACATTATAATTATTTTAATAAAGTATGAATAAATTATAGCAATTATCTAAACTATAATAATTAATCATACAATTCTTTATACACAATTTTATCGTACAATTTATTCATTTAAAAAAAAATTGTTCAGAATTTATATTGCTATACAAGTCATTTCAGTATTTTGCAGCCAACAAAAAAAAATTGAAAAACATAAAACAAAATAGGTATGCTCTCGTGCAACGCATGTGCACTATACTAGTTGGTCATAAAGCTTCTTTGAGCAGAGTTTGACATTTTACTTTATAGAAGTTGATGTCAATCGAATAACTTGTAAAATTTATCAGGTATTTGCTATGGGCTTGCTTCATTGTTAATGACATTTTGATAGAAAAGGCTTGGATAATAACAGAGACTAGAAGTACGAACTGACTAATACAAATACAATTTAGCTTAACCAACCATTGGGTAGTCTGATAGATATTTTTAATTTTTCGGGTTGATTCGATTGGTTCCTGAGCCTTTCGGAATATTCAGTTGGTTCCAACTTCCAAGTTAGGTTCTCCAAGTTTAATTTCCTCCTCCATCATGGAATAAGAGCATCTTATTCATGTTCAGGAAACTTCGGTTGGCGTCATCTTTTATGTGATTCTTTATTATTTTTATAGTTGCTGGGATCTTTTTTCATAGTTGGAGGATGTTAGACTTTGCTTCGTTATTTCATGGAAATTATTGAATCAACCGAGTTAGCCTTTATCAAAACCAGTTTCTAGACCCGTGCAATCAATTTTCTGGATCATTATGCTTATTCAGTTAGTAACTTTGTATTTATGGTGATTTTTCTGAAGTGCCATGATTATCTGTTTAGATTTGAATTTGTTATGCTGTCGTTATATGGAAGGCCTAGAAAATATGAAATAAAGGAACAGTTAGAAGGCCTAGAAGATATAAAATAAAGAAAAGGTTAATGTAAGCTGAAGGACTTCAGGACTATGCGCAAGCAGACATAATTTAGGAAAAATAGATATGTAGTTAGAAATGAAAGGATCAAATATATTTAAAAACTGCAATGACATTCAAAGTTTATATTTTTCCCGAGTCTTTCTGACTCTGACAATAAACATCTGTTTTAACAGTGGATTTTGCATCACATCACCTGTAGTATGAAATGGCCTGTTTTCCTTTCTGATTAGTTTTTAGTTGGTTGTCGCCATATTCTGTGTTATCTTTTAATGTTTGATGAAGAAATCTATATTATAGTTGCAATTAGTCTATATATTCCGAGCAAATCAGAGAGTTCCCTAGATATGTTTTAGGATTTAGGATCAGTGACTTTTGTCTTGTATACATAACCTTTACTTGGTCTTCCACTTGTTAAGATATCTTTCATTTTGCTTGATTGAATGAATTATTGAATGAGGATTAGTGGATAACTAATTAGGGTGAGAAGTCCATTAAGTGGCGTGTCAGGTTTTTATGATTGTTGCAGTCTAAAGTCTGAACATTAACATGGAAAGATACACATGGTACAGGTAATAGTGATCGGCTTCCAGCGCTCTCAGCTGATCAAGTCCGCAAGTTAAAGCAACTTACTGTGCTGATGCTGGCTGAGGGGAACAAGGTATTCTTTATATGCAACAATTTTTCTGCATCAAGTTTGGATATTTTTCTTTCTTTTATTCATTTCACAAATTCCTCTTATGCAAAGTGACAACTGGAGAATTTCATTAGCCAAAAGTTTGAAGATTCATATTTCTACTATCTCACACACAAGACACATATGATCTGAATGACGACACATGAAATATTAGAAAAACTGAGAAGAATTATAAAAATGCGTACAGCAGAGGAGAATTTCTAACGAAGTTATGTTGAAGCTTTTGATAATAAGAAAAGTTGCCTAAGAAGCATGAAAGTGGATACCTTGTATTGTGTACACTACATGATAATAATGTAACACTTGGGAGTTTATCCTTTTTGATGGAAGTCATGTTCATCTTATCTTAGCGGCCAAAACCTTACTGTAAAATCTTATAGCTCATTAAGTTTAAAAAAATAGCTGAAGATGTTGGGAACGACTATGAAATGAGGTTTCTTAAAAGGTTGTTGGTGTTATATCAAAAACATAGACACAATCCCTATTGAGAAGCTCGGTCACCTGTTTGAGCAAAGTAATTATTTATGTGCCCGTCTAAGTGCTTAACCAAGCCAACTGCTTCACTTCTTTCACCTGCTTTTGGCTTTAACTAAACATGTGAAGAGATTGTTTTTTGTTGAGTTCCTGTGTCATCTCAGATCTCCATTTCCATAAAACAGTATGAATATGAGCTTCTCGTTATGAAAGTATCATCCCTGCCTCCCTCCCCTTCTTGCGAATGATCAATTTTAAGATTAATTTGGAGAATCAACAAAATGTGTCATATCTGGCAAAACTGATCATTTTAGCAGACGAGCATTCTGTTTGGTGGGTTGCGTGTAGGCTGATGAACACTTCTTTTTTGTTTTCAGGTACTGCCTTATGATCAACTGATGCAGGAACTAGATGTTTCAAATGTAAGAGAGCTTGAGGACTTCCTTATCAATGATTGCATGTATGCGGTATGTATGTCTATATTTTGGGCCTTTCTCATGGTTAGATGTTGTATTTTATGATTAAGGAGGACCATGTTTCACTAGTCAGGAGAAACATTTTGATTAGATTTTTCTTGCATTTTTTTGCAATAGCATTCTGGTAAGAAAATTATTTCTACATGTCACCTTATGTAGAACTCCGATTTTCTTATGTTTAGTTAGTATGTTTGCTGTGAAGGCTGTGGCCTACTGTCAATTGACATAACGACAGTGGAAAACTGGCTACACTGTTTTGACTTTCTTTTGTGCTGAACGTGTTTTGACTTTGAAACTTAACTCCTGTCTTTTACATATTTTGATCTCTTAGTAACCATAATGCGAAGGAACTAAACTGTTTTAACGTGCTGTTATTTTAGGGTATTGTTAGAGGCAAGTTGGACCAGTTGCGGCGGTGCTTTGAGGTCTAATTACACTTCTGCTGGCTATGCTATATCTTTGTTTCTTGCACTTCTTTCTCATATCAAATAAAAATTCTGTTTTGTTGCTTGAAAATCATTTTGCTGATGCAGGTGCAATTTGCTGCTGGAAGGGATCTGAGGCCTGAACAACTTAACAATATGATACAGACTCTAGAAAATTGGTAATTGTTCTTTTTTAAGAATCCTGATGTATGATTTTTTTTTCGTTCTTTCATTCTCTTTTGTTTTCATGAATGAGCCAGGTTTCACTTTTTCCTTCCTATATGATATTCTATAGAGGGTCCTCTATTGAATTTTCCCCCCATTGTTAAAGGCGTGAGTTGTCACTAGTCTATTTAGAGTATCAGCTACTGGTTGTATGCTGATGAGATTTCCTGAGTTAAAGTGGAGTTTGATGCATTAATTTGATGTAGTAAAGTGATCATGTTTCTACATGAATGCTACAAATTGAATTTTCAACATCTGATATGTTCCTTGTTTATTAGGCTGTTATGTATTGCCAAAATTTCTCGTGAATTTCATATGATATTCATATTATCCAATATCAACAGTTTTTTTGGGTGAACTGCATGTCATTTACCGAAGTTCTATCTGCATTCTTTAGTTCTAAATCTGATTGTGTAGTATGATTCAACTAGCATTTATTTTGACCATTAGGCTACAGTGCATACAATGCCGGACAATATAAGTTTTATTGAGTCTGTCCTTCTTGTCAATTAATCATTATTATCGCCTTTAGTGCAAGTTTTATATTCTGAGATTTCTTTCATAATATTGATGCTCAATCATCTTGTTTCTGCTTAAACAGTTAAATTTTATTCTATTGCTCGAGTCGAGTCAAATTTTGAATCGAGTTCTTTAATTGATTAATTTTTTTGTGCAGTTAGTATCACTCAGGGTTTACTTGCATAGTGCAGGGAGTAGGTAAGTGATATTAGCCTACAAGGGGTACTTATTGGTTGGATAAGGAAG
The DNA here is from genome assembly GCF_001876935.1 of Asparagus officinalis. Lineage (NCBI taxonomy): Eukaryota > Viridiplantae > Streptophyta > Magnoliopsida > Asparagales > Asparagaceae > Asparagus > Asparagus officinalis. Next base: position 135,643,741 of record NC_033797.1, read on the forward strand.
TCATTTTGTAGGAGTGCTTGGGAAGAGAAATAATGGATAGTTTTAGAAATAAACTTTCAAGGAAGATGATACAAGATATTTTTTAGGATACTAGCGGTGTCTTTTCATTCATTCAGTAATAGAGACCCAGAGAATTTCTGTCATTTTCTTTGACAGTGCAAGTTTCAAGCTTCATGCAATATTCATTTATGGGCATACTTGGAAAAAAGACCATGAACAAACAATAGTCAAGTGCCTTGGCGTGGCTCTTTTAGGAAGCTATCATAAGAACAGGTTTCTGGGCACTGTTAAATGGAAGATCACAGAAAAATGGAATCCAGTTCTATGTCAGTAGTGCTTTTCTTTTATCATCATTGTTTTATTTTTTAAGAGTTGGTTAGGCTGTAGTCATGTTATTAAAGGCTTTAGGTTAAGAAGTTATTTGCGTTATTAGAGAATTGGTGTTTGTGCCCATTATTTTCAGACATGAAATTCTGTACCCTTCAACTATATTGAACTTGATCTAGATGTAGCATCTGAACAGCAGTTAGGTTATGTATGGCTAATAGGTCCAGATGAGAGAAAAAAAAGTAAAGTAGTGAACACGCGACTCACAGTTTTTATGATTGAGTAGAAAGGGTAGCGAGCTCCCAAGAAGCAGACAAGTTAAATTTGGGAGGCTTCAGATTTTGTCAAAGACTTAGTTTTCTTTGGCCAAGTTCTACTATGCAATCAGCAGTACTAGACTGTAATGCTCAAATTTTCTGATTACCCAAGCCCGTGCTGCATATCTTTGGCGATCCATCAATGATGCATAATTTGTGTCGACCCAAATTACTGAATAAATAACATGATTCAGGTTAATAATAATAAGAATTATATTTATTTAAAAATTACACTGGAAATTTTTTATATTTTCAGATTAAATGTTGCAATATTCTTTATGCATGAAATTTGTTTCTTACACGGTATATAAATTTCTAAGTTCCTTTTGAATAATTTATTACGTCTTAAATTAACATATATAAGATTTAGTAAAGACACATAGCATCTATGCATACGTATGTTATATGTACATATATATACTAAAAAAACAGCCAAGTAATACTGGCTTGACAATCACGGAATTGGAGCTTTCAACGCATGGGCACCTTCTCCATGCAACTATAAATACAGTAACAAATCCCTATAGCCTTTATCTGATTAGAATTTTGGCAATTCTTCTATGCCTTAGGATACTCCCTCTTGATCTGGACTGATTTTCAGCAGTTTCCTCTTGAGGCGGAGGGAGTGATGTTTGTTGAATAGAGATTTGTTAAACACGTCACAACCTTTTATGCTGGTTAAGTAGAGGCCTCTTAAGCAACAGAAATGTTATGTATGTTGAGTAAAGAGTAAAGACCTCTCAAAGTTTATGTTTCTGTGAACTATTTGTGGAAAAAAGCCATATATCACAAACACGTTAAATGTGTCTGTTTCGGACATTAATCATGTGCCTGCTTTTTCTGCATGTCGGAGTACTGTGTCTGTGTTGGCATGTCTGTCTGTGCAACATAGGAGAAGATAATTGCTCTATTTCGTTATTCTTGGATTACTACCAGACTTAGTTTACTGGTTATTAAGCTTCTTTTTTTTCCCCCATGGAATGAACTCTATGCAGGTTGGGGACTTCGGACAATTTACTTCACACCATTCAAGACAAAATCAAATGGGCTGATGCGATGAGCGAGGAAAACAAGAAACACCGCAAGGAAATTGAGGAGAAGGTTGAAGATGCGAAACAGTCCTTCAAGGTAAGCCTGATTATTTGTATATTGATGACGAGTTATTGATTATTCTATTGGTCATCTGCCTGTAGTTAACATAAGAGTTTGTATTATTAATGTGTACTTTATTTATCAGATTGAATTGTCTCCTTCCCTCTTTTACATTCAGTTTTTTTTCTTTTTTTAATTTTAATTGTTTATTGTTCTCATAAATGGTATAGTGTATAGAATTATAAAACTACATATCAGTTATGTTCAATATCGGTCGATGTGTCTTACTTACTTGGTGGCAGAAGTTACACACTAGCAGATTGACATGGACATACGAGGCCATGAGGACATCTTCTCTTCTGAACCTGGAGGAATGATTATGGACTACGAGGAGGACCGTGCACGACCTAAAAGGTAAATTACTAATTTCGTAAGTGCAAATTGATGCAAGTGCTATTTGTGTGGTTTAGAAACCATTATTGATGCATGAAAATATGCCCTTCATTATTTGCATATGCTCTAACCTGCAAGAAAACTGTAGTGCGCGCACTCACACAGAGACAGGCAGGCAGGCAAAGCATTATTTTTCCATATGTTTGAGTGACTTCCCTGAGGGGTTCTTACCTGTTTGTCTCTTTCAGCCTATCATTTAGAATTATATCTGCCTCCTTTTCTTATATTAGAATATAAGCTTAGTTAATTTGTTTAATTCTAAATTGATGTGTTCATAAATTTCAGAAAAATGAAAAGGATCAATATCTGCATGTCATACTCGTAGACACATCAGCTAAATGTCGAAATAATGAGCTGAGTTAAATGATAAAGACTCTGGAAATTTTCGAGAAATGCGGTGTGCTTTTGCTGTTTTAAAGCAAGTATTTTCCCCAAAAGTTGATTATCTGGCAATTGATTTAGAAAATGATCATTTGAAAGTTGCGGCTTGGGGAAGCAAGATTTCTGGTTTTTCTCAGTTGCAATACTGCCATCCACATGATCTCTTTCCTAGCCTAATTTCTCTCATACAATATCCCATGCAATAACTGCTTGCTGAACTTTTTGTATCTTCTCTTTACTTTTATGATTGTTCAATTCATATCTAAACTTTCTCTCACTCTTATCATTTATTAAATCGAAAAATCTATTAAAATTTTGATCTTTCTTAAGTACCAGAAATCCCAAAAGTGCCAAATCCCCTTTTACATTTAGTTCTTTTGGATAGGTCATTTAAAAGATTTACCAAGGTATGGAATTTAGTATTTAGTCATGGTTCTGGCTGGCCATTATTGCCTTATTGGTGCAGATATTGGAACTTTGAGTGGTTTAACCCACTTTGTATACATGGAACAACTCGATTTAGTCACATGCTATCTATTTCTTGATTTTCCCCTTAAATGACACAGCCAAGATCAATTTTGTAGGTTTTTTGTACCTATATGTCCCCACAAATCTACTGTATTTTCAAATTTATCCTTCAAATTCATACTTGGCAATTGGCCTCTCAACTTACAGTCAAACCTTCAAGTTATAACAGAATTTCTCTATTAGAGAGAATATAATGGGTATATTCCTCCATAGTTAGGTTAGATTAGTATTTTTAAATATGACTACCTCCCTTCAATAGAAGTAATTCAGGTAAAACTTTATTGGAGGTCCTCATGTATTACTCAATATCATAGGTTTGTAAATCATCAGTTGGGGTCTCTAACGTTACTTCTGTCATCATAGGTCGTTTTTACGAACTTCTGTGATCTTTCAGATGTGTCAGTGGCGCGATAGAACAAGCTTGTGCTTTCTGCAATTTCTTCGATGACTGAACACCCTCTATGTCACTGACGTCAGCAAAATTTAACGGAAGTTTTCAAACCTAGATTGATGATGAAGGTTAGGGACTGCCGTAGTCCCCCTGATGCGTTCCAAGCATAAACAATCTTGATGATATTTTTCCATTAATTAAACCAGTGAACATGCATTCGACTAATCAACCCCCCTCCCTGTGTGTGTGTGTGTGTTGTGATTAAGTAAGGCTTTCTCTCTTCCCATCATCCCTTCTTATCTCCACCCAATTCTACCACACCCGCTTCACATCCATATCCTAACAACAATACCCTATTCCAATTTATCACCCAAGTCCTAGACCCCCACCCACCCAATCTCTACAAGAGGATCTGGTTCTAGGATTAGATCCAGTGGATCCTCTCTGCGAGAAACTCAATTGGGACTGGGGAGACATGCAACTCTGTAGAGTTGGTGGCAAAGAGCAGGTTTCTTAAGGAGAAGTTGGGTAAGAGATGAAGTTGTTGAGATCTGAATAAGGAGGAGGCGCTGAGAAGGGTTTTGGCAACAATGATGGATTGTGAGCTTGGGCTTTGGGGCGAAGGAAATAGAGTTGCAGCTAGGCTAGGTCTAGGGAGAGGAAGGGACACTGGGAGAGAGCGATGTAGGAGTGAGTAGAAATTTCTCTGTAGGAGCGAGTAGAAACTGGATTGAGGTGTAGATTAATGGGTTCTAGGTGTTTTTTTTGGGGTGGGGGGTGGGTTGGGAGATAGACTAGTATGAAAGATTTGGGCAAAGTTTGCTAAGTTTGAGCGGCCTATATGTTACAAAAAGCGCTAGACGGCATAGGCGTTGCACCCAACGCCTAGAGCCAGGTGTCTAGGTGGGGAGCCTAGAAGGTGGCCTAGGTGGTTTCTTTTTTTTTAAATTTTAAACCACAACAAATTTATAGTATATGTCAATGTTATAGAAAGTTTAGGCGTCAGACTAGCGCCAAGATGGATTTCTTTCTTTGTATAAATGGTGGAGGAGATTGTATTGAAAGTCGTAGGATGTAGAGGTGTTAATAATTGGAGGTTGGAAGTGTTTGGAGGTTGGAGGGCATGGAGGCTGTAATAGAGGACATCATGATTAGGCCTAAAGGGTGCAGTCTACATTAGCAACTTATGCTTCCCTAGGTTTTCCCAAAACCTAGGTGGGCAACGTAGGTACTGCGTAGGCCTAGGCGTACGTCTAGGCGGGCTAGGCAGCGGCTTTTTAAAACATTGAATTATATGTAAGAACAAGAACCCATTTTTGTTAATAATTGGAGGTTGGAAGTGTTTGGAGGTTGGAAGGCATGGAGGCTGTAATAGAGGACATCATGATTAGGCCTAAAGGGTGCAGTCTACATTAGCAACTTATGCTTCCCTAGGTTTTCCCAAAACCTAGGTGGGCAACGTAGGTACTGCGTAGGCCTAGGCGTACGTCTAGGCGGGCTAGGCAGCGGCTTTTTAAAACATTGAATTATATGTAAGAACAAGAACCCATTTTTGTTATTTTACATATCAAACATTTTCTTAAATTTGTCATTAGTCAAGTAGGTGGTAAAAGGGTTTCTTGACTGGATCAGAGAAGCCTGCGTGTGCGCGCGTGCATGTGCGAATGCGTGCATATTGATGTTTTCTTGTCTTCTCGAAATTGAATTTCCCTTGCATACAAGAAGTGAGTAAAGCCCTACTCTATAATTTCTTCTAACATCAAGCACTAATCGGGTTAAGGCAAAATGAGGTTTCTGCATGTTGATCATTTGCTTATTATGCAGTAGTCAAATGACAATGGCCAAATGCCTCAAAACGATTCTTAAAGTTTTAGCTTGCAATTGGCTTAAAACAAGCACCTTTTAATAAAAAGAAAAATTGAAAAGAACAAGAGAAGACAAACTCTATTGACCTTGTCTCTAACGGTCTATCTTGATGACCCTGCAGGAGGCGACAACCGATGCATTAGAAGCACATTTGATCATTTTGGCTGATGATCTGCATCTGAGTTGCTGGATTTCTTTCTCTTGTTGGTTGCATCCGGGAAATCACATAGTTCCAATTCTTCGCAATTAATTCTGGAGCTGTTTTTTTTTTTCGCTTTTTCCGGAATTGGCTTATTTCTCGTTGCAGCCAATGGAAACTTTTGTACCTACAGCAAGATTTTTAAACTCGCTCGGTTATTCTATCACTTATAGAGTCTGTCAAAAAAAAAAAAAAAACAAGCAGGAAGTTAGTTTCAAATTATTTGCTTGCCATTCTCCAGTGATAAGTTTCATTAATGCATTATCATAGTTATAGAAACTGTGGACCTTTGACTGGTGTTCAAGCTTGCCTAACCTGCACCAGATGGTGACATTTGAGAAGTATGATTCCCATTAATTGGGCTGATTTCGACTAGATATGTGATTTCAGTTAGATATTTTCAACAAGTTTACGTGCAACCAAATAAATATTTAATTGCAATTTAATTCTCATGCAAATCCTCTTTAATATCTATTGCAAATAAATTAAATTTTAAAAATAAGTTTTTGAAAATATCTTACATGGTTCGAAACCCTCACGCTATGTTTCAAGCTCGATTGCTATTCAGCCCAACCCAAAACAAAACCTTTATAGGCCATCACTTCAGTGTTGAACCTCAAGAGTCTTAGGTACTGTTTGGCAACCAAAAAAAGTGTCTTATCTAAGAGCTTGTGTCTTATTGACTTGATCAATAAGCTAGTAGAGCTGTTTGGTGACCAAAAGTAGGAGGAGATTATTTTGGAGATTGTGTCTTTTGCAAGTAGCTTTTGGAAAGCTACCTCAAGTAGCGTTTGTCTTTGGGAAGGAGCTGTCAATTTTTTTCTTCCGTTTTTACCCCTAATAATTCTAATTTTATATCAATAATATTGCATGTTCTTTATAGTCATTTAACAAATTTAAGCTAGTTGTACAACTACTTTTACCAAACAGCTCTAGTCAATCAGCTAGCTACACAGTTAACAGCTTTCAGCTACAATTTCACAGCTTTCAGCTAGCTTAACAGCTTTCAGCTATAATCTCGCACCTTTCAGCTAGTTTTGCCAAACAGAGCCTTAGATCTAAAGCAAAATTGACCCAAGTGTTGCCGTGACATTAGCGTAAATAAGTTTAAAATATGAATAAAAGAAAAGCTTCATAATTGCCCCCTGCAGTAATTAGCTCAAGTTAACAATTTGGCAATTAGAATTTATACTTGCGAAGATTCATTTGAAAGTATTGGGATATCTAAATAAGAGCAAATAACTAATAACTAAACGATTGAGGCTTCGCTTACCTTGTTCGGGATGAGGTCTCATTGATATTTCCTTTTCATATGTGAGCCCTTATATCATAATCTCGAATGGTTCTACCTTTGTAGCCTGGACAATATGAATTGAAGTAAAAGCTATATATGTCTAAATTCACCCAAAGAGACCGTCCTTAAGACTAAATAGATAAAACACCAAAAACTTGATAAAAAAACTATTAATCTTTACGATCTAATCAACGCAGATTTAGTCAATATATACCACATAATCAACATAGATCCAGCATACATTTAACCCATCTACAATCCATTGCTTGCTTCAAACTTCACTACTGCACATTAGATCTATAAATGTCAAACGAACTAGATCCAACATAAAAAAATTTTAAAATTGTGTAAAAAAATGCAAAAGATGAGATATATATACATATATACATGTGTATATGTATGTATATACATGTGTGTGTGTATTCTTTGAGTTAAATGTAGAAATGAATAACAATATCCAACCCAACCTAACAATTACAATGTAACTTTTAGGCAAAAAAAATTATGGAAAAAATAATTAGCTTATCAATACTTTGATTATCACACTGCCCTCACACATAAGGGCCTAATAATACAAAATGACATCAAATTCTACATATGGATATGCAATATTATCCAAATAAAGGAATTCATAATTATGGAAGTCAAAGATACCAAAATTTTATCAATAAAATGTTTCAAATTTTCATCTTGAGTCTGTTGTGTTGAGGTAATCTGGAGCCCTTCTTTGTATCTCCTCTCAAAATTTTCACCATGAGACATTATTCCATAACACTTCCATCTTTTCTGTAATCATCAAACCAAAATGCCAGATCAATAACTCCAATTAAAATCAACATATATCACCAAAAAAACATAAACTAAGAAATAAATTAAAAGAATGATATTCACATACCCTTTCTTCTAAAATGATATTCATATATATTTTAATAACTCCGATTCAAATCATAGCTAGAACTACACCCATATAATTTCCTGAAAATGAAAATTGTTAGAAATGTGAGAGAAAGAAAAGATAAAAGGGATGAAATGTATAAAAGAAATTGGATCCTTCAGAATCAAAACTATCAAAATTTAACAGATCCTTGAAATCAAAATCTCCTTAAATTTAGACACTTAAACCGTAAATAAATATTATTGGATTATTGTACATGCGATTTTGTGAGGGTTTTTAAAGGATAGAGAAAAAATAGGAGAATTACTCAAGTCAGAAGCATAATTAATAGTCTAATAATCGATAAGTCTATTGTAGGCTGTCTAAAAATAATAATAGATAGCTGATTCCCCACCGATGATGGAAGTTAGTCAGATTTCAGAAGGCTATCTTTAGCAACACTCTGACAGAAAGAGATTACGAATCGACGATCTCTTCAAACCAAGACGTGGAAGTCCTCCCTACGTACCATCGTCAAGACACAACACCAATACAATCACCTACACAGTTTCAACCGCTGCAAACACGAATGCACCTTCTTATGTGAGATGATTGATCTTGATGGCTGTGACAACAACATGACTAATATTATATTAGCAACTATTAGAGATGCTGATAAGCAGTGTAATGATATTCGACACACTGAGGAGCACATGGTTAAACCATGCAAAGAAATCTTAATGGAGATCGTGACTTGCAGTTGATAGAGCGTTGTTGAGATGCCTCAATTGTCACAAATGGCCTGAATAAGACCTTCTTTACTGGTCATTAGTATCATCCATATATAAAGACAGAGAAGCTCGAACGCAGCTCTAACCGCCACCGAACGCAGCTCCATCGCTGTCAACGCAGCTCACCAACCGCTGCCAAACGCAGCTCATCAATCGCTGCCAACGCAGCTCTATCGCTGCACGACGCAGCTCATCAATCGCTGCCAACGCAGCTCTATCGCTGCACGACGCAGCTCGTCACAGCAGCTCTTTCCAATCACCGCCAGAACGCAAGTCAAGGTTCTGACTCATTCAAACGTGATCGTAACAACTTTGAAGCTGTTCTCTACCCACGATATAGGGAGTGGTTTACGTGGATTGTTACACCCGATTAATGGGGTAACTAAACCCCCATTTAGGCGCGGATTATGGGGGCAGTTACACCCATAATCCCCCTATAAATATCAACAAACTCAACAGAGTTAAGAATCGGATTTTTGATAATCAGATCGAGGGACGGATTTTTGGAGATTGGATTTTGATTACTTGGAAAGGATATTTCGATCAGATTTCCTAGAATCAGAAAAAGAGGATTGACTCCTTACACAGTCTGAGAAATCAACAAACGGAGGAGCTCTAAACCGTCGATATTTGGTTTATTAACCGAATTATTTTCGGTTTGAATAACTCTATTACGAGAGTTTGTTGCTTGTTCTGAATCACAAAACTCGTCAAGAGTTATCAGCCAGACAAGACTGTTGTTCCAGTGAGCATAGATATTCGGATCGTCAACGAGAAGCAAACTCGACGCAAGCATTCGAGGGAGGCATCTCATCGCTACCGTGAAGAACCCAGAATTAAACAAAGGAGAGAATCCAGATCATTCTCTTCTCTTTTGTAATCGGAAATCCAATTGTAATCGAGAGTTGAGAGAGTTGTAATCATTCTTTTTCTAAGCAGTTAGAGAGAATAAAATCAAATACAGTTCTTTCATTCATTTTCTTATTACAAATTTTCCACAAACAAAAGATGGCGACTCTGCTGGGGATTAGCTTTTCGGACGAGAAAGTGGTGGCGTAATCCGACGTTCACCTCACTGGAACCACGGTCGAAACTCTTGTCGTGGAGTTTGACCAAGCCAAGTATGAGGAGGTCCTCTGCTCTGGATCACCTAGCCCTAAAGCCAGGCGTGATACCCACAAGATCTCTAAGGAGGTCGTAATTACTGCTGAGACGCCAAAGAAAGCCCCCTCCTTTGGCCAAAGCCTCAAACTTGCTCTGCAAGTTGAAGATCCCGCACCCGTTTCGACACAGCGTGTGCTGGGTTATAAGAGGCCTATGACAGAGAAAGGCCTAATCAACGCCGACAACGCTGCTGCTAAGGCTTTGAAACAAGCCAAGAAAAACGCCGCTCGAAGACGGAGAAGATCCATCCGACGAGCACATCTTCGAGAAAATCAATCCTTGGTCCAACGCAAGAATTGCATTTCCAAAGCTCTGCCTAAGCATTGCGTTCATACTCCAGAACACACACTTCGAGGTAATGAATCCAACTATGAACCTCGGGTGATTCAACTTAAACGCGACCCTCAGTGGTGCGTTGTCCAATCAAAACACAGCCCTGCTAAGGGAAAACAGACGCCTCATGAGTGCGTCCAAACAAAACAAGACCTCGAGGGGTCTGTTTCATCGACTAAACGCAGGCCAAGGCCTGGTGTTTATAAATCACAACGCGACCCTCGCACTTCGCTTCCCGAATACGATGTGGTCCGCCAAGTTAAAAAGAATCGAAGTGGACTCAAGATTCACGTCCACCAAGAACCAGTCTCGCCCCCTCAGAAACAGAGGGTCCTATCTCCGATGAAGAGTCAATCTCAAAGCCCCGACTTGCGAGAATTACTCTCTAGAAGAAAACCAATACAACAGGCGAATCATTCCTGCCATTGTGAGAGGATTATTTCAGCAGTCCTCTCCGAGTGCCAATGTTGCGCACTTGAACCCCGACAATCGGTGTTCGACAGATTGACGGATGTCGTAAGACCTACCAAGAGACTGTTAGACCCTAGAGGGGGGGTGATTAGGGTCTTATGCTAATCTAATCCGATTAAATGCCAATTAAAACTAATTAACAAGTTATCCTAGCAAGTATGAAATACCACAAGATATGTGAGCTAGGATAAGCAATGTAAACAATGAGATATATCCTATATGATGAAATATATATATATGCAAGGATATATAAACTAACACAAGGGGTAAACAATATGAACTAGATAGTGGATCATATAAATAATGATCTAATGACAATGGCAACAAGAATTATAAACACAAGTATAAATAAACGCTACGCGCAGTACTTTGGATCCGTCACTTTGCTGGCCCCTTCTTGATCCACGATCGCCGGCAACTGGATCTTGTTGTTCTCCAACAGGTATTTGAAGATGCCGGGAACTTCATCATCCTTGAAGGAGTACACTTTAGGAAACCTCGGCTCCGCAGATTTCTGCTTCTGAGGCCGTTGTTGCCATTGTTGGGGGGCTTGTTGCTGCGGCTGTTGCTTAGGTTGCAATTGAAAGGTTTGATTAGCATCAACTGCATTAGCTTGTGCCTTACCTTTCCCCCGTGGGACGAAGTTTTGCTTTGGAGCACTTGTCGCCGGTTGGCCTCTTTCCGCCTTCTTCCTCTTGAGGAATCGCTCAGCTTGCTCTCCCCGGACTTTCAAGTCCTTCCATGTCTTGGATGGTGCTGTCCCCATTGCTTCTAGCATGTCCAACGCGAGGTTGTTGTGGTAGGTCTGGAGGATGAATTCCTCGGTGATCGGGTCCCAGCAATTCATCGCCTTGTTCCGGAACCTTTTGACGAAGGTGTCGACTAACTCTCCGTCTTTCTGCTTCTCATCGAGCAACGATCCGATAGATATCTCGGTGTCGTCGTCGAAGAAGTTGGCCAGGAACTTGGTCTCCATGTCATCCCAGCTGTTCACGCTGCCTGGCTTGAGGCGGCGATACCAATCGAAGGCGGCTCCGCGAAGAGTGCCGACGAATGACCGCACCATCAGAGGCTCATTACCAGAGATCACCCCCAAATGCGATTTGAAGTAAATCAAATGCTGGGTAGGTGAACCCATCCCATTAAACGGCGTGAAGTTAATTAGATTAAACTTCGCCGGATATGGGATCGATTCCCATTCTCTTGGGTATGGGCAAGGAATGCCTGTTTTCTTCATCTCTTGAGCGGAAATTAGTGTGTTGATTTTGCTCTCGAGGTTCTTGATCTTCAGACTTTCGCCTGTGTCTTCATTGGCATTCTCATTACCACCCCCTGCATTGACAGGATGATCATTGGTATTCTGAGCATTTGTATCCTCATCTTCCAGATTAACCGGGTTACGACGATTCTGCTCGCCTTGTTGGTTCGCCAATGCTTGGATTTGTTGGTCATGCATTTCTCTCATCTGCTGCATGGCCATCTCCATCTCAAACTTGAAACTTTCTTTCTGCTTAGCCAAAGCGTCTTCAAGCATCTTGGCCATCTGCTCCGCACTTATCATAAGTGCCTCGCGGGGTTGTCCCTCGCTGGATACCGTATTATCTGATGCAACCGCGGAGCCGGCATCAGATTCTTCATCTTCTGAAGGGCGTCTTGTCCGAACCCTACCATAGGTTGCTCGCTCGATGGTTCCGGACTGCAGACGGTATATGATTGAGCTTAAAGTACTAACACACATAATATAAATTCCTAAACTAAATTACCCAAGCAATGATCTGGTCTTCGATGTAGCTCAACTTGGTAAACTCGCGGATGAGGCTTGAACTTGATCTTTAACTTTGAATTGCAAGGCTTCAACCCGACATTCCGCCAACCTCCATTTGATATGATCGTGTAGGCTCAATCCATCCATCCTCCAACAATGTTGTTTGTCTATAAAACATAGGAATGCACAAACACTAGACAAACAACATTAGTAATAAATTGTTTGTTAAACATCATCAAAACAAGAAGGCCAACAGAGACGACGCCGTCATAAGAAGAAAGACTCTGAAGCCGAATACCCTCAGGTCACCATCAACATGACCGGCAGAGGAAAGGCCCCGTGTCCTAGTTCTGATGAATCAGAAAGAAGCCATTCTCCGACTGTTCGAGAAATTTGCGATGAGTTCGAAGGGGTATATCGACATACTCGGTCACAGACCGGAGCTATTCGCTCAGTAGATTATCGAAAGTTGGCCAAAGGGATTACGACAAGTGATGAACATTCGGCAATAGCTGAATCTCAATCTTCAAGCTCTGTCGGAGCACAGAAGGTTTCTGTTTACATGACGGGAAACCCCAAGGACATAGCCAAAAGAGTGGACAAACATCATGTCATGCTCCAGGCGCAACAGAAGACACTTCTCCAATTGAAAGACATGTTGGCCCAATTACTGGCAGAAAAAGGCCAAAAACCTGAGTCTTCCCGGAGGACAACGTCAAAGGGAAAGCAAAAGGTACATGAACATTCAGATCGTGAGACTCACAACTTGGATTCTTCTTCTGACAATGAGAAGGAGATGGAAAAAGAGCTGTATCCTCAGTCAACCAAAGTGGATGAGCTAGAAGCCCGCCTTAACGCAATGGCCAACAGAAGCGAGCTTCGTGAGGAAGGAGTGATACAGCCTTACCCTGCAGAATGGGATACAGCTCCCTATCCGCCAAAGTTTAAAGCTCCAACGCTACAATCTTTTGACGGTACAGGATCACCAAATCAACACATCTACTACTTCAAGTCACAGACCGGAGATGTGGTAGCAAATGATGCAATCCTGACACGCTTGTTCATCGGTACCCTTAAAGGAGTGGCCTTTGAATGGTTTATAAAATTGCCTGCTGGATCTATTCAGAAATGGGTAGATTTGGAAAGGCTTTTCTTGGCCAGATTCTTCGAAGATGACACAGAAGTCTCGGTCCCTACCCTTCTCGCCACAAAGCAAAAGAAGGGAGAATCTATTAAGGCACAGAAGTCTCGGTCCCTACCCTTCTCGCCACAAAGCAAAAGAAGGGAGAATCTATTAAGGCCTATGTGAAAAGGTTCCGCAGCATGGCATTGCGATGCCCATTAGGTATGACTCAATCAACCCTAGTTGAAACTTACAGGCACAACCTGCAGACCCAGCTCCTCGCTCAGATGGGAGTAGCAGAATGTCGCTCCTGGAGACAGTTAGTTTCGCAAGGGGAGCAAGCTGAAGAGATTGCCGCTCGGGTCAAAGCTGAAGAAGAACCACAATCCAAGCCGCAGCAGCAACGCAATCAGAACAATGCCCAGCGGTCTAAGGGAAAAGAGACTTTAGCAGCCGACTACACGCAAGTACCATCGCCTACTAAGCAAGGCAAGACACCCAATTAGCAAAGAGCGCCCAAGCAATATTCGTTCAAAGAAGAGCATGTGGACACTCTGTTCCAACTACTTCGGAAGAACAATAAATTGCAGCTCCCTGAAATCAGAAAACCAGATGAAGCAGGAAAGGTAGATGACCCCAATTACTATCGCTATCATAGGTTCTTGAGACATCCTACTAGAAAGTGCTATGTCTTTAAAGACATCTTGCAAAATTTGGTGAACGCTAACGTACTTACCCTGAAGCCGGAACAAAAGACTGTATCCACTAACTTGATTGCGGTCCAGTTCGGTGACTTCCCCCCTGTAGCTGCTGCAGATGGTGTTATTCCCGTCCATAAAGGGGAGATGCACTTGAAAAACACCGACTTACACAACCAGAAGGGCAAGGGGTTGGTACCCCTTACTATTCCAAAGGGAGAAATCATGTGGGTCCATCCTGACCTAATTGAAGATCAGCAATGGACAAACACCTCATTCAAGCAGACAAGAGGCAAGGCTAAGTCATCCAACATGATTAGCCCCTCTGTTAATGAGAATAATGACCATCTCAAACCTCTCACCGACTCAGAAGAAGAGAGGATCGTCCTAGCAGCATACCCAGAGGGTAACCCCGGTACTCGTTCAGTGAAAGCTTATTTGAGGAACTATGACCAGAACACTCAAGAAGCTGAAGAACAGCCCCAAGACACTGGGGGTTCTGTGCCAAAGAAGCCGGTTGATAAAGGGAAGCAAAGAGATCTCCGGTTCAACAAAAATCTTCACCAAGATTTTGGCGAAACAAGCGCCCCTTATCAATTTAATGTAATGGCGCAGCTAGCCAACATACCTGCCAGGATCACCCTTTATGAGCTCTTGAAGTTGTCCAAAACCACCAGAGAAGCTCTGATTGAAGCTTTGAAGAACACGGAGAGCTTCATTACCCAAGTTACTCCAATTCCCGAAGCATCTAAAGATCAATCCTGTCTGCAGTGTTTACAAGCAGTCAGAAGCCTACCCTGCATATCATTCACTCAGGAAGATATGCAAGTGAACAGGTCAGAAGTGGCTTGTTACATCATAGATGCGGACACGTCCTACAATCTGTTATTAGGACGACCATGGATTCACGCAAATCGCGTTGTCCCATCCATATTGCATCAAGTCATGAAGTATGTCAATGATGAAGACGAAGTTCGAACCCTGATTGCGGAGAAATACCCCTTTAAGGGAGTGAAAAACTTCCACACCGATTCAGTCTTCTACTCAGAGTCGCAAGAGGAAGAAGACGTCGACAGTGGTAATGAGGCAGATGTCGAACCAGACCCAGAAGGGAATTGTCCATGGGAGCTGAACTTTAATGTAATTGGTCTAGTCGAGAACAATAATAATATACCGAGTGAGGGCGAGTGGTGCATTAATAAAGATTTTATTTTGGCGTACTTGTCGGATGAATCTTTTAAAGTTGGACAAATAGAGCATGATCATAATGCAGGTACTAGCTCGTGGCATACATTGCGTGAAGAAGCATGCCTCACATTGCTAATTAAGTCATCCTTCACTTCCGATGAAGAAGATTACTATCAAAAAACCGGAAGAGGCGTAGGTTATGTCACAACTCCGTCAGCCTCGGAAAATAAAATCAGTAACTACCTGCGTCACGACCATTCATCTGGAACATCTTCATATGAGTCCGACGTCAGTGTTGGGCCTTTCTTCAAAAGCCTAACTGTGAACATGGTTTCAACTGGTCATCCAGACGAGGACGCAGGGGGTAATGAAGGATTAATCGAATCAACCGATGACCCTTGGATTAAACGCCTCAACATCTTGTGGGATATGTGCTTTGAACAGCGTGAACCACCCACTGAAGATAAAGTGATCCAGGTCAACATAGGAGATGAATCTAACCCCAAGCCTATCTTCATAGCTGAAGACTTATCATCATCCGAAAAAGAAGATCTTATATCTCTCATCCGAGAATATATAGATGTCTTTGCTTGGAATTATGAAGACATGCCTGGTCTTGACCCAAAAGTGGCCATGCATCGTCTCAACATCGAGCCGGATGCCAAACCCGTTAAACAACAGCAACGCCGGTTTCGTCCAGAGATCATGGAATCAATTGAGTCAGAAGTTAAAAAGCTCATAGACTCAGGTTTTGTTAGGGAAGAACAACACCCCGACTGGGTGGCTAACATCGTTCCAGTGCCCAAGAAAAACGGTAAGGTCCGGATATGCATCGACTTTCGCGATCTTAACGCAGCTTGTCCAAAAGATGAATTTTCGCTTCCTATCACCAACGTCATGATCGATAACACCTGTGGATATGAAAGGATGTCTTACATGGACGGGTTTTCCGGGTACAATCAGATCAAGATGCACCCAGAAGATGAAAAGCATACCGTTTTTAGAACACCACTGGGGGTATATTGCTATACAGTGATGCCATTCGGCATGAAAAACGCGGGTGCAACTTATCAACGTGCAATGAATGCCATCTTTCACGAGCACCTACGTAAGAAGATCGAGTGCTATGTTGACGATATAGCAGTAAAAAGTCAACACAAAGGTGATCATCTTACAGACTTAAAGACAATGTTCGATATCATGCGAGCGCATCAATTGAAGATGAACCCGACAAAATCATTCCTCGGGGTATCAAGTGGAAAATTCCTGGGATTTATCGTTACCTCCAAGGAAATTTCTCTCGACCCGGAAAAAGTGCGTGCTATCCAAGACATGCCACCGCCTAAGAATCTCAAAGAGCTCAGGGGTTTGCAAGGGAGATTGGCCTATATTCGTAGATTTATATTAAATCTCTCAGGACGTTGTCAACCTTTTTCCAAGCTCATGAATAAAGGAGTGTCCTTTGTCTGGGATAGAGAATGTCAAAAAGCATTCGAGGAGATTAAGGAGTACCTTACTCAACCGCCGGTTCTTGTAGCCCCAAAATCAGGGAAGCCATTCCTGTTATATGTGAGAGCCATGGAACATTCTCTTGGAGCTCTGTTGGTCCAGAATAACGATCAGGGTCAAGAGCAAGCCATCTATTACCTAAGCAGGACTATGATAGGAGCCGAATACCAATACAATCCAGTTGAAAAAGAATGTCTCGCTTTGGTATTCGCGGTTCAAAAGATACGACATTACCTAGTGGGACAGACAATTCACGTCATCTCTAAGGTGAATCCTTTGAGAGTTTTGATGACGAAACCATCATCTCTAAATTACCGGCTCGCAAAGTGGGCCATTCTCTTGTCACAATATGATATGCAGTTTATGCCCCAAAAGGCAGTAAAGGGTTAAGCATTGGCAGATTTCTTAGCTGATCACCCGGTGCCAGGGACATCTAAATTGTATGAAGAGTTGCCTGATGAAGTCGCTGGAACTTACGTTACTCGAGAAACCACACAGGTATGGAAATTATTCTTCGACGGTGCATCTAGAGCAAACCCTCACGGAGCAATCACCGCAGGAGTGGGGGTCGTACTCGTTTCTCCGAACAGTCACGTAATCCCAAGGGGGTTCTCCCTAATCGAACCCTGCACCAACAATGTAGCCGAGTATAATGCTCTGCTATTAGGAATGCAATTTGCCGAAGAACTTAATGTTCAGCACCTCGAAGCTTACGGTGACTCTCAGCTCATCGTTAATCAAGTCCGAGGGGAATACGAAGTGCGGCATGAGGATCTCATCCCGTATCATATCGCAGTGCTAAAGTAAGCTGAGAAGTTTAAAGGTTTCTTTATCGAATACATTCCATGAGTTCAAAATGCTTACGCAGACGCTTTAGCTTCGCTGGCGACTTCATTAGCGCTTCCTCCAGGGGCTGAAACTACAATCTCGGTTACAGGACGTGAGTTATACTATTTTAAGATACCTATGGAGGAAAGTTCCGATGAGACGACGACAGGGGAAGTCTGTACAACCTCGATGGAGTTTGAAGCTAGAGATTGGCGATTCCCGTATATCGACTATGCCATATACGGAATATTGCCTGATGACCCTAAGGAAGCGGCCACTATCAAACGAAAGGCCCTCCAGTTCTATTATGATGCGGTTTCTCAAACCCTATACCGTAAATCACATGACGGAGTTTTGCTTCTATGTCTTTCCCGGAAAGAAGCGAAAGAGGCCCTCAAAGAAGCTCATGACGGAATATGCGGGGCTCATCAGCCCGGAGCTAAATTAGGAGATCGTCTCCGACGAATCGGCTATTATTGGCCAAAGATGTTTTCAGACGCAGTCGACTACGCTAGACACTGTCATGCATGCCAAATTCATGGGGACTTTATCCATCAAGCGCCGGGTAATCTGCATCCTACATCCGCAACTTGGCCATTTGAAATGTGGGGCATGGATGTTGTAGGACCAATTTCTCCCCCAACCTCCAAAGGACACCAGTTCATTTTGGTCATAACCGACTATTTCTCCAAGTGGGCGGAGGCAATCCCGCTAAAAGATATCAAGACTTTAAATGTGATCAAGTTCATTAAACATCACGTCATCTATCGTTTTGGAGTCTCAAGACGAATAGTTCATGACAACGGGACACAGTTTGTTAGTTTTGGATTTCAGCGGTTCTGTGATAAATTTCGCATCCAAAGTGTTGCATCCACGGCATATTATCCGCCAGCGAATGGTCTTGCAGAAGCTTTTAACAAAACCATTGTGAAGCTCCTCAAAAAGTTTATCTCTAAGAGCTGACGAGATTGGGACGAAAGACTCGGCGAATGTTTGTGGGCCTACCGCACAACAGTGAGGACCCCTACAAGAGCTACGCCATTCTCTTTGGTATATGGCTGTGAAGCCGTGTTGCCATTAGAAATCCAAATCCCTTCCTTAAGAGTCGCTATCACAACCGGACTGACGGAGGAAGAGAAACATCAATGACGCTTGCAAGAACTCGAAGCCTTAGACGACAAGAGACTTCAAGCTCAGCAACAGATTGAACTATATCAAGCCCGTATTTCTAAAGCCTATAACAAAAAGGTTAAGGAACGGATTTTCAAGAAAGGTGATTTGGTTCTGGCTAATCGACGACCCATGGTGATGACTCATAAAACCAAAGGGAAGTTTAATCCCAAATGGGAAGGGCCTTTTATCGTTGAGACAGTCTATTCCAACGGAGCTTACCGTCTCATCAACAAGAAAGGCGACAGACTTATGATGCCAATTAATGGAAAATTTCTCAAGCAATATTACCCGTAAGCTACAAGTTTCTTGAGCTTAGCTGGGGGTTGCTCATCAAATGTTTGTATGAATAGATAATTCTCCTACTTTGTATGTCGTCAAGTTAACACTACACCTCTGACGACTTAAGTTGTTGAGAAGTATTATAATAAAGAAAAATTTCCTAAGTTGTTGGATTGATTCAATGAAAAAGTCTTAGCAACTTAAGATGTGTCTAGCTTCCCCAAACGCAAGTCCTATAACTGCGTTTCAAGTCTCTCGAACGCAAGTCTTAATCCTGCGTTCTTGGTTCCTATAAAGGGGGAGGTCCACACAGAATATCAACTACAACGTGGAAACTTCCAGAGATTACCCAAACAACAACAAAGGGGATCCTCAACAAGTTGGAGTGCGTCAGACTTCTCTGAACGCAACTCAAATCTCAGAGCTGCGTTCAGATCTGTTTGAACGCAAAGTCAGAACCATGCGTCTTTGATAAAGCCTGCGTTCAGATCATACGAACACAAAGGAATAATTTGCAGAAGTTCCAACATCACAACAAGACTGCAACATCCCAGACAAACACAGAAAAATGCAAGAAAAACAGCAGCAATTCATTTCATGCAGATAATAAGTGTTTGAGGAAGTAGCATAGAGTTATTACAAAATCAAAAGTAAGAGTTGCTGGGGTTTAAAGTAAAGAGAAACTCATAAGATGAGCCTCTGTATTCGATATGGATTTTTCGTGCTTCGCCAGCACCTCTTCTCTAATTCTCTTGTGAAGCTCAGCATCAGAAACCGTAGCAGCAGCAGAGGCCTCCTGTTTTAGCACTTCGACAGCCTCCTTCTCAGCCTAAACTTCTGATGCGAGAGTGGCATCCTCAAGGCTGAACTCTTCCTGAGTTATCTCCCCTGCATTCAGTCTGGCCTTGGCTTGGCGACGTTGCTTCTGCAAGTTCCAGATACGAGCCTTCTTCTCTGAAATATCCAGAACTCGGACCCTATCAGCAATCCCCTCCTTCAGCATAGCGTCGCCGATGGCCCATTGGATTTTAGACTCCAAGTCTGTGTGCTGCAGCTCCTCTAGATAACGAGCGGCCCCCGAGTATCGATATATCGTCTCGTCAAAGCGCTTAGCGTAGAAGGGGTTGACTTCCGCAAGAGCTTTCAACCCTTCCACAATAGGCGCTCGAAACTCAGAGAAAGAGCCCCACCCGTGCATCACAATGCAGAAAGCTTGCCTCACCAAGTTTTCTAAACGTCTGGAAAGAAAAAGAACAGAATGGGGAAACAGACGAACCTTCTCATCACACACCCGCTCGAAGTCCTCGTGCGGGAAGATCACAGAGATGGGTGGAATAAGAGGATCCTCTGCTCCTTCATCATCAGATATGACAAGAGGTTCGGCAACAGAAGCCCCACCTGGCGTACAAGCTAAAGCAAAGTTAGCAAAATAGATGGAGACAAACGCAGCAAGTCTAAACATGCGTTAGGTTCACCCTGAACGCAAGAAAGTTAAACTTGCGTTCAATAGCCATGAACGCAGGACTTCTGCTTGTGTTCCAGATTGGAAGATTAATCTCTTCATCTTATCAGTAAACACGGAAACCTGCATCCGCATGCAAGACCCAAAGAACACATGAATGATTGTTCGTACTTAAAACAAACAAATCTTATCAACAAACACAGAAATTTCTCCGTGTGTTCAACATCAAGGGTTTGATTCTTCACCATTACAGTGGTGGGAGGCGTCGACGTCGGCCAGGAAAAGGATCCGAAAACCTTCTTTGACGGCGGGGTAGGGTGCACCGTCTTGTCGTCATCGCTCGAGCGAGATCTCTTGGAGGCCATCGCTGGAAGATGACACGAAACTGCCGAACAGTTTTTGGAATTAACGAGAAGAAGCTCGTTTCTAATTTCAAGAAGGAAGCCTAAGCGATTAAGGCCCTTGACAAGACCAATCAAGGCTATTTATATATATAACTATTGTGGGTAGTATAGAGTCCCAAGACTCCCGCCCAAAGGAGGTCTCTTCGTCATCATTACAGCCGCTTCAACTTCCTATTAGACGCGGGACAAAACCCTGCGTCCATAAAATCAGACCAAACGCAACAATCTGGAGATGCGTTCTTACAAAAATACGCAGCTCCACTCAGGAGCGTGAACGCAGGGGGTACCCCTGTTTCTAGAATCTGACTTTTGGGAAAATATGCTGCTTGGGTTTAAAATTCCTGCAAAATTTAAACAAAGTAGTGGACAAAGTCTTTCCAATCCCAATATTAAATCCATAATGGGTTCCATTCCTACAGAATTTGAACTCCATCTTCCTCAAAGTTGCTCCAAACGCAACACTTCTAACTTATCGACTCTCACCAATAGAGTGATAGGTCCCCAAAGTTACTCCGATCGCAACACTTCTACCTTATCGACTCTCGTCAATAGAGCGATAAGTCCTCAAAGTTGCTTCGATCGCAACACTTCTACCTTTTAATAGAGCGATAAGTCCTCAAAGTTGCTCCGATCGCAACACTTCTACCTTATCGACTCTCGTCAATAGAGCGATAAGTCCTCAAAGTTGCTCCGATCGCAACACTTCTACCTTATCGACTCTCGTCAATAGAGCGATAAGTCCTTAAAGTTGCTCTGATCGCAACACTTCTACCTTATCGACTCTCGTCAATAGAGCGATAAGTCCTCAAAGTTGCTCCGATCGCAACACTTCTACCTTATCGACTCTCGTCAATAGAGCGATAAGTCCTCAAAGTTGCTCCGATCGCAACACTTCTACCTTATCGACTCTCGTCAATAGAGTGATAAGTCCTTAAAGTTGCTCCCATCGCAACACTTCTACCTTATCGACTCTCGTCAATAGAGCGATAAGTCCTCAAAGTTGCTCCGATCGCAACACTTCTACCTTATCGACTCTCGTCAATAGAGCGATAAGTCCTCAAAGTTGCTCCAAACGCAACACTTCTAACTTATCGACTCTCACCAATAGAGCGATAGGTCCCCAAAGTTGCTCCAAACGCAACACTTCTATCTTATCGACTCTCACCAATAGAGCGATAGGTCCCCAAAGTTGCTCCAAACGCAACACTTCTACCTTATCGACTCTCATCAATAGAGCGATAAGTCCTCAAAGTTGCATCAATCGCAACACCTTCCACTTGTCGACTCTTAACAATAGAGCGACGAGACTACAAAGTGTGCCACGATAATATTACATTCTTGGCACTTATAGGATTCTTCCAGTATTTAAGGCAAAAACATAATACAAGAAGAATAAATAGTTGTTGTCGCAATATTAAACTGGTATTTCATTGTTCCATGTCAAAACATGATATGAAAAAGAAATAATAAAAAGCCAAAAGGCAGCACTACCTTTATTCAAAAGGAAAACAAGGTGACCTAAGATAAGTGTTGTTCCTACCAAAAGAACGATACAAAAACAGGCTCATCAATTCATCAAATTAAATGAAGCTAGCTGAGACTTAATGTTAGAAAGTTTTTCTTCATGGTCGGTCCGAACCAGCATTTCGGCCCGTTTCCGAAGCTCGTCCTCGCTAGACAGCATAGCGGCCACCTCCTTCTTGGCCTCCTCCAGGGCATTAGCTTTTGCGCGGTAATTCACTAGAGAAGTAGCACTTTTGACGTTGAGCTCAGTGACGATGACTTCTTCTCGTTTGAACTGAGCATTCATCCTAGCCAACTCTACTTCAGCAGCAATGATCTTCTCTCGCAAATTCTCCAAAGAAGTGTTGGAGAGTGCTAGCTCAGCTTGTTTTTGAGCATGCAGTTGTTGCAGATGTTCCACCTCAGCCTCTTGCTCTGCTATATGACGTCGAGCGGCTTCATACTTATTGAGTTCTTCGGCTCGAATATCCTCAAAAGTAGATGCAATCTGCGCTTGGATATCAGCGCGACCCAAAGCCTCCAAGAATCTGAGTTGTCCCTCTAGACGTGAGATGGCTTCGGAGCAGCGCTGAACAACGTCAACGTCACCTACGAGCTTGAGGTTGTTCAAACTATTCATGAGCATGGGCTTGAAGGTATCAAAAGTATCTCGTCCGGCTAGCACAACCTCAATTATTTTCTTGGTAAGCCCTCCCAAGTAGTCAAGGGAAATCCTGACAAAATCTGGTACGTCTGTGAGGTTCGAAACGGCGATAGGAGACGGCACAGAAACTTCTGAAGATACTAAACCAAGTAAAAGACCAGCAGGTGATTTCGGTGTAGTGGCTTGGGAAGGAGTGCCAATATCCAGCTCTTGCCTCATGTATCATAGGATCTGCATGAGAAAATCGTTTAAATACAGATTAAAGATTAGTCGAGTCGAAACAAACGACACTTACCAGTAAGAGGTAGGGGAATGTAGGGTGACGCTTTGTCGAAGAAGGATGGTGGAGGAATATTCCAATCATCGGGATCATCGCTGTCCTCACCCAAGCTGTCATTATTCCCTTCATTTCCACTTCAGGTACCATCATCATCTGTGGCATCCGCACCATCGCTATGAGCCATAGGTTCCTCTCCGCCCACCGGAGGGACATGCTTTCTGAGCATCCGTCATAAGTTTGGAAGCAGGGGGTTCGAGCGTTAACTTCCGACGAGCTCTTTTGTCATACTTGGCTTCTTCGACCAGCCCTAGCGCCCTCTTTCCAGTGGCACTCTTACTCCGAGTCTGAACTCTTGAAGGTTTTACCTCGCGAGTATCCGGCATCCTGACCTCTTCCTGAATTGGCTCTGGTGATTGTTGCCGTTCGTCCTCTGGAATCGACTTCTCATATGATAAATATTCGCTAGCACCACGGGCGCGGAACCTTTTGGCACTCTTCTTTGAAGCATACCATTTGCGGATGTCCTTCAAACAAGAAGTATTCATATTGTAAGCTGAAATCGAAGAAGCGGCCTGGTACCAGGTACAGAAGCTCAGAGAGGTACGTGCATTGGGCATCTTATGTGGTAGCCGGAATTTTGCTCCGGTACAACCAGCCACCGAGTAGTACCAAGCTCGTGCTCCTTCATACACATTACCTGTGTACGCAAGAGTAGGGTTTGGGTTCCCAACATAGAGCTGATCATAGCCAAATTGCCGAGAAAAGCGATAAGGCTGATATGGTTCAATAAAGCATTTCCTCCCTTGTCGAAAAATAAGATAGCCCGGGCGAATGTTTATGAGCCACCAAAAGGCGCCCCTGCTAAGTATGGTAAAAGAATTCGGTCCCGGAGTGTCTTGATGAAGTTCTCCATACGCGCCGCCCTCGAAAGCGGAAAACTTGCAAGCAATCTCGTAATTATAATCCCGTCTCAATATTTCACGGAATTTAACTTGATACCAACCTGCCCATTCAGAGGTTTCTAATTGCTGAACAAGAGGAGTTGAAGTGCCACTTGATTCAGGAGTCGTCATTATCGGAGGACAGTGCAACACGAACCAAGATACCAAATAAATGTATGGCATCGGCACTCGAGGGGTTGGGGTCTGAATGATAGTCTTCCCGTCGGAATCCACTTTCTTGACAGCAATAAACTCGGAAGATAGTTCCCGCAAGCCACTTTGTAAGCAGCACACCATGGCTGAAAGAAGATTCAAGGGTCGTTCATAAGCCAGTAGAACAGAAGGGTATAAGACCTCTACGGTAATAGCATCCACCGGTCTTGTGGGTACCACACAACGCTTCAACCAGAGAGTCAGAAAACCAGCGAACAAAGCCATGTCAGAGATAGGAACTTCTGCCTGATAGTGGAAGCTTTCGAACGTAGTAAACGTTGGGAAGACATCCTCCTCGGCCTCGCAAGTATATTGAGAGGTTGCATCATTGATGCATTCCACGATCTTCTCAAGAGTACTGGCGGCTAAGCGAGTCACATCGGCTTCTTTGTCCCATAGATTGCGGAAAAGATACTCCGACCACTGTCCTTGTTTTACGCCACTTGCTCTTTTCCCAGTAATTTGTGCACATATCTGGAAATGGCACATCAATTCCCAGTAAGTGTCGTAGATTTCGGGAGCACCATTTTTCAGGATCTCTAATTCCCTGCTTCCGGGAACAAACTCCTCATAAGGCAGTTCTCCAAAGGACAATCCAGAAATTTCAAACATTTCGTGGAGAGCGAAGCCCGGTTCACCAACTGGGGTGAAAAAGGTGCCGGTGTGAGGGTTGTAGAATTCCAGCATAGCGAAGAGTCCACTGTAATTCGGAGAAATGCCATATCGAGTGGCCATTATTGGAACTCTCAAATCCAAAATTCTCAAAGGTTATTCTAGTTCCTCCAAGACGAAATTTATCATCCGGGCCCACCAGTCCCGTATCACTGGAGTGAACCCAAGTAGGGGCCCTGAAATCCCGAGCAGGGAACTCTCCTTTGACAGAAATAAATGTTCTAATGAACACCTCCGCCAATTTAGCAGACTCTCCGACAGGATGCTCTTTTTGGAATAAACCTGGTTTTAAAGCCATAAAATTATTGAAACCGGCGGGATGAGTACCCCGATGAGTGATGTGCCCCGTAGCAACACCGCCTTGGTCCTGAACAAGTTCCCAATTCATCGACCGCGGGATAGAAGCACACTGATAATAAGAAAACGGCCACATCCTCTCCAAATTTGGAAGGAAAAGGCGACGATTATTGACAATCCTCAGCCATTTGTAGTTCCCTTCCGACACCCGCTTGGGGTCCATCTTTACAGAATCCCCGAATAGGAAAGATGGCTTCTTTAAAATCTCACGCTCTGCGGTTTCGAATTTGGCATTTGTAACCAAAGACCTGAGAGTCTCAGGAAAGGCTTGAGTGATGAGCTTCGACCGTTCTTTGTGGGTGTTCTGAAACACTGGATATTCAAAGGCGAAGCTGAAGATTGTATTCTTCTCCGCACCTCCCGCATGACCGAAGTAGTGGTTGAAAGAAAGAGGCTCTTTGGAGTAGCATACTGCAAATAGAAAAGTTAGTCATAAGAAGTCTAACTCAAGAATACAAGGTTCAGACCTACGTCCAGATCATTAAATGCAGAGCCTCAACCCGCAACTAAATTTCTGAACGCAAGGTGTAGACCTGCGTTCGGATTCTCGAACGCATGGTCTCAACCCACATCTAAAATTTTGAACGCAAGGTTCAAACCTGCGTTGAAATTTTATGAACGATGGAGCTAGCCATGCGTTTTCTTGAAATTGATTACCAGCTCAGAATTATCTCTTGAGCTTAAATACAGATCGTCAATCAAGGATTGGAGATGAGAGACCTGTCAAACCAATTTCCAACGGTTCAACCTTACCATTAGTTGAAGAAACCAGCGACGAAGGCGTAGGGATTTGATCATCCCCGGAGGTTCTAGCCGAAGGAACATCCTGAGCTTGGGCGGTCTTCGATTTAGAAGCTATTTTCTTCTTGGGTCCTATGGCAACTGTGGCGAAGAAGACGAAGATGGGCGAAGTATTTAGGAACGGATCCTTTCCTCCGTTGAAGTGCTGGAGAAGATGAACAGTAGCCCTATTTAGAAATCGAGAAAAAAGGGGAAAAGTCGAATGACTTTTTGATTTGACCTCAGTGGCCCACTTATAAACAGATGTAGCTGTCAAATCGAAGCGGGATTTTAGGTAAAATCTCACCTGAAACGTGATTCTCGCGTTTTCAAACAGAGGGGTTTCAACTCCCGAACGCACCCTCACGTTCAAACAGTCGAACGCATGATTTAGACATGCGTTCTGATGACCGAACTCAGCCTATCACATAAATAACTCCTTTAAAGGGGTTAATATTCCAAGCAATAACCCCAGATAAGCTGATCAAGAAAGAAGATGAAGTAAATCCCTCCGAGGCCATCCTTCTGACTAAGCTGGGGATGAAGTCCTTCTGATACAGGCTTGTGGTTCTCTCCATCTATGACGACAGATCTGTCTTAAGCTCAGAAATGCCCAGCTTCCCTGAAGACGACGAACTTAGCCAAACAAGCTAAAGCCCAAGTCATTACAGATGAACCAAAAAGGAATGATGAAGCCAACGAAGACGCTCCACTCAATCTGCGATGAGGTGCATTTGATCAACAAAATTTTTGGGTTCCAAAGTGTTTCGAAAATTCGTCTCAGTCAACCGCGAACTTTCGAAAACTTTGGAGGGGGTTCTGTAGGCTGTCTAAAAATAATAATAGATAGCTGATTCCCCACCGACGATGAAAGTTACAATCTGACGACTTCCAGAAGGCTATCTTTAGCAACACTCTGACAGAAAGAGATTACGAATCGACGATCTCTTCAAACCAAGACGTGGAAGTCCTCCCTACGTACCATCGTCAAGACACAACACCAATACAATCACCTACACAGTTTCAACCGCTGCAAACATGAATACAGCTTCTTATGTGAGATGATTGATCTTGATGGCTGTGACAACAACATGACTAATATTATATTAGCAACTATTAGAGATGCTGATGAGCAGTGTAATGATATTCGACACACTGAGGAGCACATGGTTAAACCATGCAAAGAAATCTTAGTGGAGATCGTGACCTGCAGTTGATAGAGCGTTATTGAGATGCCTCAATTGTCACAAATGGCCCGAATAAGACCTTCTTTACTGGTCATTGGTGTCATCCATATATAAAGACAGAGAAGCTCGAACACAGCTCTAACCGCCACCGAACGCAGCTCCATCGCTGTCAACGCAGCTCATCAACCGCTGCCAAACGCAGCTCCATCGCTGTCAATGCAGCTTGCCAACCGCTGCCAAACGCAGCTCCATCGCTGCCCAACGCAGCTAGCTCATCAATCGCTGCCAACGCAGCTCTATCGCTGCACAACGCAGCTCACCAATCGCTGCCAACGCAGCTCTATCGCTGCACGACGCAGCTCGTCACAGCAGCTCTTTCCAATCACCGCCAGAACGCAAGTCAAGGTTCTGACTCATTCAAACGTGATCGTAACAATTTTGAAGCTGTTCTCTACCCACGATATAGGGAGTGGTTTACGTGGGTTGTTACACCCGATTAATGGGGGTAACTAAACCCCCATTTAGGCGCGGATTATGGGGGCAGTTACACCCCTAATCCCTCTATAAATATCAACAAACTCAACAGAGTTAAGGATCAGATTTTTGATAATCAGATCGATGGACGGATTTTTGGAGATTGGATTTTGATTACTTGGAAAGGATCTTTCGATCAGATTTCCTAGAATCAGAAAAAGAGGATTGACTCCTTACACAGTCTGGGAAATCAACAAACGGAGGAGCTCTAAACCGTCGATATTTGGTTTATTAACCGAATTATTTTCGGTTTGAATAACTCTATTACGAGAGTTTGTTGCTTGTTCTGAATCACGAAACTCGTCAAGAGTTATCAGCCAGACAAGACTGTTGTTCCAGTGAGCATAGATATTCGGATCGTCAACGAGAAGCAAACTCGACGCAAGCATTCGAGGGAGGCATCTCATCGCTACCAAGAAGGACCCAGAATTAAACAAAGGAGAGAATCCAGATCATTCTCTTCTCTTTTGTAATCGGAAATCCAATTGTAATCGAGAGTTGAGAGAGTTGTAATCATTCTTTTTTTAAGCAGTTAGAGAGAATAAAATCAAATACAGTTCTTTCATTCATTTTTCTTATTACAAATTTTCCACAAACATCTATCATCAGTAAAATGTAAACAAATTACTAAAATTTCTAATAATAAACCCCTTGAATCCTACTAATATGAAGATTTCTTCAATCCAGACCAGTCTAGATTTTCTTCAAGTCTAATGAAACCAAAATTTCTTCGCCTACATTCAAACTATAATTCTTCCAATCAAATAAGATTTAAACTAATTACTTCGATCTTTTTTAATTTCATTCTGAATTCTTTAAATCTAATGAGTAAGTTCTCTCAACCCTAGAATGTAATACATCAATTGAGAAGTCAATGTGGATTCTTTAAATCTAATGAGTAAGTTCTCTCAACCCTAGAATGTAATACATCAATTGAGAAGTCAATGTGGATTCCAAGAACATATCCACACAAGACTCTCAACCCTAGAATGTAATACATCAATTGAGAAGTCAATGTGGATTCCAAGAACATATCCACACAAGACATATTCAATTAACTCCCCCATCTCGATATAGCTAAACTATATGAATCTAAACTATAGATAAAGTAAGAACCCGAACCTAATCAATAGCTAAATTTTGAACATTTAAGTAAGATGTAAACAAAATACTAAAATTTCTAATAATAACCCCCCTGAATCCTACTAATACGAAGATTTCTTCAATGCAAACCACTCTAGAATTTCTTCGAGTCTAATGACACCAAAATTTCTTTTCCTACAATCAAACTATAATTCTCCAATCAAATAAGATTTTAACTAATTACTTCGATCTCTTTTAATTTCATTCTGAACTCTTTAAATCTAATGAGTACGTTCTCTCAACCTTAGAATGTAATACATCAATTGAGAAGTCAACGTGGATTCCAAGAACATATCCACACAAGAAAAAGTTTTTGATACACGAAAAATCTATACTATCCCAACTTGGTGAAACACAAATAGAAATTAGTTTTTTGCGTCAGACTTATTCAATTAACTCCCCCCCATCTCGATATAGCTAAACTATATGAATCTAAACTATAGCTAAAGCTAAAATAATAAATAAAGTAAGAACCCCAACCTAATCAATAGCTAAAATTTCAACATTTAAGCACTATAATTAAGGTAGAGAGCGTGCGCTTAGAAGAAGAAAATATTCAACAGTTTATGATTAAACCCATGAAGAATTAACATTATCTAATACCATCCGTCTTAATATACAATTTCTCATGCTCATATCAACAAATTCCAATTAAAAAAATACTTTTAATTCCAATGAAATAGCATTAAAACCCTAATCACTATTCGAAGAGAATCAAGATAAACTCACATCCGTCCTTGAGATTCTCCTCCCTGAACTGATTCGGTACGTGATCGAAAAATCGTTGGGGCCAATCGCCGCCTGAGACCTCAACCTCAAGCTCGAGTTCATTCTAGAAGAAGAAGGAAACTGGGGCAAATCTTGGGGGGTCATATGCAAAAAAAAGCCAAAATAGATTGTAGAGAGCCAACAACATTGCTTTACACCAAATTACTGTGCTTAGGAGTAGTATATATAGAGAAATCTTGGTTACCATAGCTTTACACCAAGAGCCACTCAAAAATCACGCTATCCACTTTCAACCCTCAAATTACTGTGCTGTTTCAACCCTCAAAATACTATGCTCAGAAATAGTATATAGAGAAATTTTTGTAACTGTAGTTCTAAAGAGTTGCAGCTGAACGTTATTGTGCTTAGGAGAAATTTCATTTACTATAGCTTAGGAACAGTGCTGAGTCTGTTAACTTTAGTAGTATATAAAAGTGTGCACCCAGTGCAAAACACGTCTCTATTTTTTTTAATTTTAGCTATATTAATTCTGTTTTTATATGTTTTTATAAGTGCTATGGTAACATTTTTTAAAATGCTACGGAACCGTATGTGACTCTGTGTTATAGTGATAATACTATAGTATATTTTTAAAAAACACTACAGTTCTAATATGTGCTACAGTAATAATACTATATTAAATTACTATATTATTTACTCTAGAATGAATAATAAATCTTTTGGATCATCGTGTTATAATAAAGGAATAGACATATAGATAGATAAATTATGATGATTAACAAAACCCGACCCGTTATCAATTGCTCGTCATTTTTGCCTCGGCCATATAACTCCCTGCGTAGATCTCAAATCCTCCAGCGTCGCCGTCTGCCACGTCTTCTCTGGAAGCGGAAAATCTGGAGGCGATGGCCACGAGGATCGAGCAGAAGTCCCGCAAAGTCGAGACCTTGCTCAAACAGTTAAGCTCTCTGGATTCCAAAACCCTAATTCGAAGGGATCGTTCTTAACTCCGACGAATTTTTTTTTTCCTTTTTTCGTTAGATTTAAGCCGGTGGAAGCTCTGAAGACAGCGCTTGAGGGATCGCCGACGAGCATCAAGGACGAGAGGTGCAAGGTTTGGGGTTCTTTTCGATCTGGTTTTGAGAAATTAGGTTTTGGTTTTGTCGGAGAGGAATCTTTGTAATTGGGGTTCTGGATTTGGTTGTTGCAGTCGGCGAATTGGATCGTGGTGCATCGGGCGATGATGGCGATAAAGGATGTGGATGGGATGTTCTCGACCTTGGATCCGGAGTACTATGACATTCTCATGAAGTAAGATTCATTTCTGTATCCGGCGATTGTTTTTATTTTGTGTAATTATAGTTATATGCTTCTCGTCCAATTTTCATCTGTTGTCATTGCTTGCGCTCTTTGTATTCTTGATACCAAAATGGTAGCTTTGGGCCCTGATTTTGGTTAAATGTAGGAATTATATCGAGGTTCTGAAAAAGTAGCATTGAAACAATAGTAAGGTGGAAGACTTGGAGTAGATATCCATGATGTTAACTTGATTGAGTGTTTTGGGAGAGTGCAGGAGGAGACGCATCTAAGTAGGATTTTGAACTCTTTTAGAGATACGAAGTGTCGGTTCTGAGAGTGCAATTTTAGAGAACCTAGGCTAGGATAGTCTGGATGCGTATTACTAAAGGCACAATAATATAGCTAGTCTGGAGATGAATTATGAAAATGAACTTTTTGTGCAGTTTCTTCCTCTTTCTTCTTCATTTCGTTTGCTTGTGAGTTTGATGGGTTTTTATTCTATGATTTCCCACTCCTCTAACTTGTTGGGCTCCTCTAACTTGTTGGGAGAACATTAGAAATTGATAAGAACGTGTTATAAAAGATTTTAGTTTTTGGTACCCTTGTTTCATGGACAACTGAGTCATAAGGGCCCCAATCCTCAACTAGAAAATAAACTACAACTTGATCTCAAGGTCGCTAGGGTTACTCAATGTGCATTAGATTTTCTTCTGTCCTTTCTTATCTCTAAAGATCTTGGGCTAAGTGTGCTATTGATAAAGTGGTGGTTGTGGTTGACATCAAAGGTGGAGTGATAGCGTGGAGAAGTGAGAAGGGACATATTTGGGTGAAATTGACCTCTGTGAGAGCTAAAATGGCCCTTAATCTTAAGTTAAAGAACAAATTAATGTGAAATCTTAGTCAGGTACAAGTTATAGCTATCTAATTAAGTGCATTACACTTTTCTAATTTTGTGGTTGCTTTGTACTTAGATGAATTCCAAATGATCTCTTTTATTGTTATGTATATCTCAATCATCCGTGATAAACCACGAGTAGGCAACCTCATTGGGCACCATCGATCATCTGAATTTTGGTCTAACCGATAACCATGAACAAAAATATGGTTATCATTATCCATAAGAATTTCCACTGTCTATGAGCTAACTAGATCTTACTCATTTTGACTTGGCTAAACTGACAGTCATTGATAGCAACATGACTATCAATCCTTGTAGAATAATTATTAGTATCCATTTGAATTTCCACTCTCTATGAGCTGACAATATGGTTGTTAGCATTATCCATAAGAATTTCCACCGTCTATGAGCTAACTTCGTCTTACTCATTTTGACTTGGCTAAACTGACAACCATGGGTAGCAACATGACTATCAATACTCGTAGAATATTCTACCATCTACAAGCTAGTTAGACCTTTTGTGTGATAACCAAATAGCTCGGTCACTCGCTTGACATTATCAGGCTTTATATTTGACTTAACTCCCTCTTGAAGCATAATCTGACCCATGATATCATTTGTTGGGGAGTAACTTGGCCTCTCTAGAAAGTACATGTCTCTAAACAATGGTTGAGCAATAAATTAACTCAAAAATAAAAACTATTAGGCATTGGCCTAAACATTCTATGTAAGTTCATTAGTCTTCCTATAACTTGTATGAATTTATGATAATCGCTTGCTTCATTTGTGAGTATATCTCAATCATCAATGAAAAACCATGGACCCCCATCCTCCAACTGACTATCTTGGCACTTTCCATCAAAATAATAATGAATAAACATATGTAGAATTTTGAAAGTATCTAGTAAACATCAAAGTACTAAACACACAAATTATCGAAATTATGTATCTCCATGTTTGTCTTAACAACATGAATGTTCTATTTGGGGCATTTGTTGAAGGCAAAATTTTCATCTAATTAAATTAAATATGTCAAAGAGTCATGTGGTGTTCATTGTGTTTCAATATATTAGATAATAAAAAAGTATGTAATGGTGGGCTATTTGTTTATAGGACTTGACGCTTCATTTATCTTGTTATTAATTTAGTCCAATATATAAAAAGTTGAGAGACTGATTGTCAATTTTCTTTGCTTGAAAAGATAAAAAATATCATCAAGTCATACAAAGTCTGGGAAATTCTCCTAGCAAATGATGCTAACTTGAACCTATTTATTCCTAACTTTTTAGGCTAGCTCGATTAATTGAGATAATCTAGCTAGTGCGGAATGTTCTATAGCTAGCGCAACTCGTAATTGATTGCTCTTTTTTCATTCACCAATTCTACTAAAAAAAGTGTTTGTATGCTTTCTAAGAACAAACAATGTCATGATAAAATTTATTTAAAATCAAAATTATGTTAGATGAGAGTACTCAAGAGTAACATGTTCTTGCAATTATTGTAATGGGCTTACTACGTTTGCACATTTGTCCTCTAGTTGCATTGTGCAAGTACCATGGAATTCGGAAACGTGGAACAATGTAGTAAACCATGACCTGGGTTCAATCGTCTCAGATTCATGATGAAACATGACCCGGTTCACCAATTTTAGCAAGCTGGCTTAGGATTCAAACTAGTTAAATTTTTGATGAAAAAACACTTTCAAAGAATAAATAACAAAAAAATGTGAGAAATTAAGCAAAAAGCCTTGATTGTAATATGATTCTGAAGATTCTTTTATCATTACCGATATCAATTATCATCTTACTTAAATTTGACTCTTACAGAACCTCTGGTTCCTACATTTAAGAACAGAACCTAAAACGTATGTCCCCTGGGTACCGTATAAGCATATACCCCTTACCTTATTCCTAGTGAGTGGCATGTCACACTCTCATACCTATCTCGTGAACTGGAACGAACTGGTTCTCGTGCAACTATGGTAACTATTTCTAACTCGGCCCACATTTGGACCTAATTACAATATGCTTTACCCATGCTCCAATCCTTTACCTCCATAAGAGAGTTGCAAATCTCAAAGCAAAAGGCATGAGAAAAAATAGAGAAAGTTGGCTCTTTTTCCATAACAATAGTAAGCACAGTCATAATCCCGACGATATCAATAAGAACAATCACTTGCGATGTTGACAAAGGAAGAAGCTTCCTCCTTATTTCCAACAAGAGCAACAATCTTTTCCATGCTTTTGATGGACAAAACCTCGTCGAGATTTCCTTTAGACTTTCAGCTTAGTCTTCAACAAGATAGCATCTTCATTACTACCTATGATGCACGAATACAGATACGGGACACAGATACAGGACGGACACGGATACGGGATATGACAACATCTAAAAAATAGGATACGGGGATACAGCAATGATTTTTTTTTAAAAAATTATTATTATATATAGATGGAACGTAATATGAAAATCTCGATTTAGTATAAATGAGTAACTTTCTCCATCAGATTTATGATAATAATATGATGCTGGGTTGCTGCTCGAACTCAAAAACCGAAGGAGATGATGATGACATTGGTGGTGGTTGTGCTAGACTGGGAGGAATGAAGGGTGGACTTGAGGAGTCGGAGGAAGGAGGAGTCGGTCGTCAGGATCGGGTCGGAACAGCAGAGCGGTCGGCGGGATCGGGTCGGAACAACGGAGGTGATTGAATCAAACAGGAGTGCGCTGGGAGATTGAGAGAGAGGATTAGGGTTAGGGTTAGGGTTTTTTCTTTTTTTCTTTCGTTTGAGTCAGCTGAGGATCGAATTGAACGGGAGATTTGAGAAATATGGATGAGTTTTTTTATCGAATGGTTCGGGTTGGATTTTAACAACCAAACTCGTAACCCGCAACCCGAATGAATCGGTCTTCGGCGAATCCGAGCCATGTCCGAGCTCCTTTGATCGTGTCTGAGCCTAATTTGACCGTTGACCGGTGTCGGACACGGATTGACTGTGTCGGACACGTGTCGTGACGAATCCGTGTCTGATTCGAGTCGAACACGGATTCGTAGCCTCCGGAGGCGAATCTGTGCTTTAGAGATTGCTACTTTAACAAAACAATAGCTCAGTCACGATTTCTACAAGCACAACATACTTCATGATATTAACAAGGATATAATTCTACTTTGCAATTTGGTTAGTAGCAACAGACGATCACACCAAAAGGCCAACAATCCCTACAATCCATAACAACGGCAACATCAATGCTCAGCAACCACAAATTGTGTTAGTTGTCAGTTTATGGATGCCACTACCAAATTATACAACAGAAGCTAAATCAACTCCATCAAATGAAATTTATGCTCTGGCTGCTTTTTTTCCCTCTGAATTTGATTCACAACAACTTCACCAAAAAACTGATGCATCTCCTAGAAGAGATGATAATGTCGAGGATTATGAAAGAATGTAATCACATTCATCGAATTGGTGATCTCAACAACAAAACAACCTACTCCATGACTTCGATAGGACAAAACTTTCTCTATACCCTCTAATATCAATTGAAGAAGTCTCTGTTGTCATACCGAAGAAGGCAGCAATGCCCTTGGCGTGGAAGACATCTTGTAAACCATGAGTGAGCATGACACTTCCATTATCTAGATAATATAACAATAAAGGTAGGAAATCTCGAAACATTAATACCATACGAAAATATTAACCTAAAATGTCATCTGAAGACTCTGAATCTATGAGGATTGTAGGAATCTCTAAAAGGATTTCTAGTTAAGCATACTTTAGCAAAGAAAAATCAAATGTTCTAACAAATAATCTGATAATGTGTGTTCTTTTGATAGATTCTAGTTATCTTGTACCCATCCACCTTCTAACAAGAGTACAAAAAAGGAGCTGAACAAAATTACTTTTGTGAGAAGTCGTTATAAAAGTGAAGCGACAAGGCTTTGTATTCACACTAAGCATCTTTAGCGCCTCCTTTATATTTATAAGATAAATATTTCAGTATGGACAAGGCGTGCAACTGTGCTCAAGCTTTTTTAGAAGATAAATATTTCAGTATGAATATAATATACTTCAAATAACATGACGAAATGGCATAATCATATTGCTATAAAAGGCTACAAGATATCGTTGTTCGCTGTACAATGGACATGAATCTTATCTTAGATTCCCATTTTGACCATTATGCCTTATAAATAAAGAAATCAACCCTATGATTGCAGAAGACGTGATCTCTGCTCGCAAGGCTTTTTCTCAGAATTGATTGATAGACATCAAAACTCCTTTAAAGAAAAAGGATGAGCTGAATTGTAGTAAAGATCGCGATTGCATAGGGCAATGCTTTATATGTCTCTCCACATATTAGAAGATGGCGAAACCATTTCAATTCACATAAAAATATTTCAATTTTCCCATTTGACTTATGTAAAATATTAGAACTTGAACATTCCACTGTCACTCTGGAAATTCTTTGGCTATGATGATATTTTTCTCTCAAAGTAATTATTCCTTTCAAAATATAATATTGTAATAAAACATTCAGATATTGGTGTAAGACATCTTTGGCTCATTCCATAAAGCCATCTGTGTTAGTGAAATATCTAGGAACCCAAAATTTTCCCTCCTACCCTAGAAATTTGTTTATAATAATTTTACCAAGTGTTTTCAAAGATACCTTTATCCCTCAACGCCTCGTGGCTCTAAATAAATGTATATTTATTTCCAGCTTCATGGATATTTTTCTGAGAATGATACAATTCGTTGTATTATGCGAACAAATAATTTATTCTTTGCACTCGAAATAAAAAATATAGCATGTGAAGGTGAATTATTTGTTCGTAAAAAACAATAGTTTGTATCGCTCTCAATCAAGAATATTCATAGATTTAGAAAGGAATATAAGTTCTTTGAAGCCATAATGTGTTCAATGAATAGTGATATCTCTGAGTTCTTGAGATATTTGAGTTCTTGGAGATATTGTTTAAGTAGATGTTTTTAAGGCATGGGTGGTTTTAAGGCATGGGTTAAAAATGGATTGTGCTATTATCCTTACATTGCAAGCTGATGTTTTAGGAGGAATTATTGCTTTGGGAGAAAAATATCATCGTAACCAACGAATCTTTTGGGTGATTATAGGATGTTGGTGTCCAATAGCTAATACTTTTAATTGTCATACGGGAAAGTTGGAGTATTTTTATGTGAATCGAAAAGATCGTTTTTCAGTATTTGGTGTATATGATGAATTTTTCGTTGGCAGACACGATATTTAGTATAGTTTTGTTCATCCATCTTGTTTAAAGGAATCGTTTAGTGTTTACCTATAGCTTTTGAAAAACAACGCTTTGTGAAGTAGTCATATCTTGGATAATTATTAGGTTATTATCTTCTTTCAGAAGGCAGAATGGTGAAGACGGAAATCAAGAGAAGAGTCATGTCCTTCATAAAGTGAACAAGGATATTTTGCAACCTTTATTGTAATATAATTATACTGTTTTGTCAAGACAATTGAAGGATATCATATCCTTCCAGAGATACCTGTTGTAGCGGGAAAAAGGCAAGAAGAGCGAAAATAGTCTTGGCAGGTTGTTTTATTGCTATTCATTTTGGGGAGGGGCAATAACGATAATCATGAAGGGTCTTCTTGTTTAGTGCCATGTCCTATCAACTATTTGTATACATGCATTCGGCTCCATTTTGAAAAGAAAAATTCCAAAAAAAAATTGAAGCCAGTTGCAACAACTTTTAGGCATTGAAGAGGCGTGAGATATGCTGTTTAGTATGGAAGTTGCGTCCTGTGGCTTCTTCCCTTTTAAAAAGGCTCGACTTCCTCAAACACAAATGTAGTTGTATTTGGTGCCTTTTCCATATCCTTTTCCAGAGGTGGATAGGTACAAGATGACAACAATCAATTAAAAGATCCCGCATAACCAGATTATGTGTTGGAAGATTTGATTCTCTTTCCGAAGTATCCTTACCGTACACTTGATTGGAACCTCTTTTACAAAACCTCTATATTCACATGACAATTTGGTTATGATCAAGATTCAGAGGATATGGATGTTCCGCGTTAGCATGGTATGGGGAGTATTTTGTTTGTGTTGGCACAAACCAGAGAAGCAACAGTTTTCTCCTTGTTTAGTGTTGCAAAATGTTTTCCTTGTTGAGAGTGATGCTGCCTTCTTTAATATGGCAACAATATGTGGCTTCTTCTATCGTTAAGGCAAAATTTTCCTTGCAGTGGAGAGAAAGGTCCTGTTTAATTCACAAGTAGGATGTCTTTTGTTGAAATCACCATCTGTTACTGCTCCTTTCCGAGTCACAGAGTGGGATTCTGCCCTTTCCAATATCACAAAGTATGTTGTTGTGCTTGTGGGAGTCATGACCAGGCGAGTATTCTGTCGAAGTAGCAATGAAGCTGCTATCTCACTGGCCAAATCGATAAAATGTTCAGCACAATTGCAACAAGAGCTGCCTACAAAGACATTGGCGAATTTGAAAATGCTACCATCTCAAAGATCTACTTCTTAATTCCAACTTTAGAATACACCTTAGATCAACCTGCTGATGTTTCACTCGTAGTTGAGTTCATATTACGCAGATAATAGTCTTGTTCTTTTCGTTCTACTTATAATTCTGGTTTGCTTTTCACACGTTTTAACTGAATTTGACATCCTTGACACGACCAAAGATTATAAAACACTTTGCTGCTAGGTAATCACAAGGATGATAACTTCGCTACTAATTGTCGTGTTGTTTTAAGCTTCCAAAAGCAAGACTGTAGCCTTTTCTTTTTATATCAATCTACATAATAAATATTGTTAGTCTGAATGAAACTGGAGGCAGAAAAGGAAAATGCATGGCCTCTTGTAGTGAAATGTAATGGTCCTTTCATCCACAAAGCTCTCCTCCTACATCCCTTATTCACCCCGCGGTCTTCTATTATTGGAAACAACCTGCATTTGGGACCCAATCTTCAGAAGCTAGCATTTCGTTTCTCTTGGACCTCATCTTTTCACACAGTATAAATGAATTTGACATACTTGATGCAACCGCATATCCAGCCTAACCTCTTTCCTTGACAGAAGTAGGAGACAGTGATCTCAAACCTCAGACTTAGAAACTAAATACTTCTCTTTTTATTCCTTTGCAGTTTCCCTTCTTTAATTTTTAGTTGCACAAGCTCCCCTATTGACTCCGATGCTATAATAGTGTACCTCATGTGTCTAAATATACAGGTATCTTTATAGAGGACTGGCCACAGGAGATCGACCCACATGCGATCAGTGCTTGAGGATTCATGAGAAGTTGACGGAGAGAGCAGGATTGGGATGCATACTACGATGTCTTGCTGATACTCTAAATACTGTCTGAGGTTCGGATGAGCAGCAAAAAATCCAATACTCGTTGGTATCTTTCTCTGAACTTAGTCACCAGTTTGTCTTTATCACAAATTTTTTTTTTTTTCTAGGTGTATAATGATTGATTATGCTGGTACGCAGTAGAGGTAGGAACTGTTCTGAAAGTAGAACCGATGAAAAAGAAACGCTCAATGCTTGAGGATGGCATTGCTGCTACCAAGTCGAAGAACCATGTACATACTATAGCGGGATGAGAATAACGTGTAATATTGTTTGTAGAGATATCTAAATGTTTCGCGATATATTCTTTCTGAACTCGCTATGTACTGAACCTTTTCTTGCTAGTTCAATTGTATACGAGACCTTATACCTTATCGACCAAAGTTCTGCACGGATCTTTGCAAGAGAAAAGAGCCGATGGCCGTGATATGTGTTTGGAGAGTGGAGTAACTTAAATCCATCGACTTTGTATTAAAATTTATGAAATGTAGATGCCAAAAATTTTACTCAACGACAGTAGTGTTGTTTACGGTTGATTCGAAAATTTTTCTTTAATTTATTCCATATACTGAATACTGAGCTCAATGATCATACTAACCAGATGTCATGACCAAAGCGTTGTTTAATTTATTCCATTTACAGTTGATGAATCTACTTACATCAGCTCGATTAACCATCGTCCTCAATAATTATCGTCAGAGATCAAAAGATTACACCATACAATCTACAGATGAACATGCTGTTGGCGTCTGAGAGCGTGGATCATCATCAAGTACCCATGATTGTCAATGATTGATCATGAAGGGATCAGAGCTGGGCCCCACATCTCAGAACACGCTTGCTGGAGTTTTTATGTTACTCTGTGTCTGCACTAATGATCACCGGGGGTGAGGGGGCACGTGCTTCTTCTGCCTACGGACAAGAATCGATGTGCCCATCATGCTTCTGGGCTCTCCCAGAGGGATGGTTGTGGGCCTGGAGAAAAATTACAGACAATTGTGATGGGACAGGGAGATCTCAAGGTAGAAGTTGGCTGATCTGATGAAGCCTTCTTTCTAATTTTCAAATAATTACTTCAAAAAGTAAGCACATCTGACTACCTAAATAGTTAATTGACAGGATCACGTGAAATACGCGCAACATGATTTTTTTTTTTTTTT
This sequence comes from Asparagus officinalis, assembly GCF_001876935.1. NCBI lineage: Eukaryota > Viridiplantae > Streptophyta > Magnoliopsida > Asparagales > Asparagaceae > Asparagus > Asparagus officinalis. Next base: position 135,684,368 of record NC_033797.1, read on the forward strand.
TAAGAAGGTTGCACCAAATGTTGCACCAAAAAAGATATTGTTTTGTTGCACGAAGCCTGCTTCGGATATTTTCTTTGAGAACCAAGAACATCCGATTGCGGTAACTCGGTCTGTAATCGAACCCAACACCGTAAAAACGATAACCGTCCGGTCGCCCGTGGTGAGTAGTAGTTCTGTATTGTTTTTTTTTTCAAATCTTGTAATAACTTCACTTATCTTTTCTAATATTAATGTTCTCTACGAAACATTGGAAATATAAATTTGCCTCCCACATAAATATTTGCTTCAGTGACTCCATTCCCTCTCAACTATACGTCACGTGTCTCCCTCACAACTTCAAAGTGGAACAGCTCTGATGAGAAGGACACTAATTTAATCCCAATTACACAGCCTTTTTTTTTTCTAAACGGTCACCACACACAATCATTCACGCCAAGAACGACGGGGCTTAAATTATGTGAACCGCGACAAGATCGTCAAAGAAATCGTCGGAAATGATGGGAAGCACGTGAGGGTACTCGAGCAACATGATTGGAGAAATCCAAGGAACTACTAATCCCATTTCTTTAATCATGATTTGATGAGGGATGAGGATGGTTTGGCTTTAAGCTTATCGCTAACTTTGAATAATCACACAAGCGTGAGGATGATTGGTTTTATTCCACGAGATAGTACAATAACAGCAT
>NC_033797.1:135685063-135694865 GCF_001876935.1 Asparagus officinalis
ACCCCAACATGTAAGTTTGAATATTAAGCAAACAAGGGGAGAGGGGGACAAGCCTCATAAGTAGAACCAATGCCTTATTCTTCTTCCCATGTGATTATGGGCATCATTATCATATGCATTCCCTCCATACGAAGGGGAGGAAAAAGGACAATACTTCAAATCCATCCGTACGATATCTAACGTGGCTCCTATGGAAATTGGGTTTTGGATTCAGATTAACGTTAGAATGTGTATATTATCCGGTTTGAATTATTGGTATTGGACTAACTGAGAATAGACATCACGTAGTATTATCCAGTTGCAGATAGACCCCATGCGGTTTCGTTTGTGCCAGATAGACCCGCTGTATTATTTGCCCAAGTGCGAATATAGTCCCTTAGTGAAGTTTTTCAAATATTTGAAGAGCCAAAAGAATATAAGCAATTGTTGTCTACCGTCACCAATAGATCCACAAGGGATCTATCTGCCTCCTCCTCTATAACTTCTTGACCCTTAATTTCCAGAGTTAAAAAAAAAAAAGAATTTCACCCAGAGGGTCTCTGTGCACAAATGGAACTAAATGAGGTATGTCTGCAATTGGGTGATAATAAGAGTATCTCAGCACTTAAACCGTTGATATTCAACCATTTAAATTAGTGGTACTTGAACTTATTGCTCATCATAGTAGCTTGATTTTTTCAATTATTGTTTATATACATACTCATTTTTTATTTGTAAATGATTTCTTCCGGAAAAGATCCACCCAGTTATTTGTCATATTACAAATATTATGGAGTCTTTATTATAGGGTTTTTGCTTGATGCAATTATAAAAGAATTTTTATCTACTATAACGAATGAATTGACATCATCAAATTGTATTATTAATTAGATGTCCCGTGTTCATATTCGGACTATTAATTGTTTTTGAAAAATTGTAATCTGATGCTACCCTCGATACCCTTAATTATATAATTAAACAATTTACAAATTATATTTAGTTAAATAACAATGTCATAGGAATGCATCTTAAGATAGTGTTTGTTATAGTTTTTGTACGAAGTTTTCCAAAACTTGGACTAAGCTTCAAACTACATATATATTAGGGAATGAAAAATTCCCTAAGGACCCAAAATATGGGACCAACATAGGGGACATGTGAGGTGTCCCCCTCCTATTGCATAATGAGTTGGCCATCATTAATGATGGCCAGCTCATTATGCAATAGGAGGAGGACACCTCACATGTCCTCCCTGCTGGTCTTATATTTTGGGTCCATGTAGCAAAGCTCTTACGGAATATATTTTTATAACAAAAACACACTGCAGTCCAGTGATTTTTTTGAACAAATTATAGGTCGCATGTTCAAGGCTCATTTAATCTAATCATTCTCTATAAGTTTAATCTTGGACTCATACTTGAACTCGGGTTCGGGTCGTGGATCGGGGCTAAGCGGGCTGATGTACTATGATGATGCAATGGGGGCTAGCTACATAGAGATTATTGTGTTTTTAACATGATATTGGCAGACTAGTTAATGATGTAGTGGGCAGAGTGGGTGTAACTGAGCTAACCTTTGGGTTACTCTCATTAATATGTTAGGTCAGAGACCTATATACAGCCCTCTACTCAACACTAGAAGATATAAGCTTTCTCACCTATGCTCTAGAAATTGCAGTGCTCGTTTGAGTTTAATTTTGTGCCAAACTGAGGAGGTCATTAGGGCTGGGCATATTCGATTCAGATCGGTTTTAAGCTCAATCCGCATCCAATCCGAATTTTTCGAATTCTCAAAACTCTCATCCAGATCCAGATTTTTTTCCCTTCATCCGAATATTCGGCCCAACCGAAATTCGGATCGGTTCGGACCGGTTTCGGTTTTGGACCGAATTAATACTATTTCACAAAAATCTGCCCACACCTGAGATCATTGCCTATTAATTTCTGATGAAGTATCATTATTTGTCCATTTTGTCTACTTAACTTTTTCCCCCAAACAATGAAATGTGGAGCTTGTTTAAAGTAACACCATTGCCACAGCTAACAAAAAACTGAAATCAGTGAAATGAGCGCAAACCATATCAACAAGTACTTATGGTTACGTAACATTCAAATATTAATTAACTATAATCAAAAGGTTATCTTTCATTTCTTGGAAAACAACTTAACATGCCTCTAGTAGAATTTGAAAGTTTATATGAGGTTTCACCGATTTTAATGTGGGCATATACGCTAGCAGGCCCAATGAAAAAGGAACTATACAATATAAACATGTATGTAAACATAACAATCAAATTACCGAGCAATTATATAGCTTAATGTTCAAGTGATGACTCACTAATAAGAAAGCTATTCCATCCGACTTCGTCCGAACCAAAAGTCCTTTCCATTTTGACCGAATTCCGAACGACGAAGTCCTTCCCATTTTGAGCAATATGAATATCCGACAAAGAACGAATTAGAAAATTCGATTCGGTTTTTTTTCGGGCGGTTCAGAGGTTCAAACCGGATCCAAACCGGTTTAATTCGGTTCGGGCGGTTTAGAGTCTTCTTCTCATCCATTTAATCCGGTTCGGTTAACCGGCCCGCTTTTTCGTGCGGTTTTTTCGGTTGAACCGGGTTTTTTCGGTTTTTGCCCACCCCTAGAGGTCATAGTTCAAATTTAGACCGAGGAGGCCGCCTAGTGCATGAACTTGATAAAGATGATCATGGAGGGAAAGTTCACATTATCTGTCTTAACATTTCCCTTTTGTTTAAACAGTATTGTTATGCTATAAAATTGACTTCTAAGGGATATCCAATGGAAAGATGATACGTGCCCAATCAAGAAATCAATAAGCAGTACTCCGGAAGACCAGACGTCAACCCATTTTGATAGCATGCATAGTTGCTAGTCCTCGCCAGCCGGTTGAAGGGCATCACAGCCGGAACACTGCTCATCATCCCCTCCTTAGCGACCAGATGAGACTAAAACTTCCCTCACGTGATGTAGTGAATCCTAACTGCTGAATTATGCGTAATATTAGGATATTATTAGCCTCGATTCACTTGACTATTAGGTGTTATTTGTTTCCTAGTTTGATTCCTTAATTGTAGCAGTATATTTAGTTCCCTGATTGTAGCAGCATAATTAGCCTTCTATTATGCTTAATACTTGTATATATTCGATCCTAATTCAATGAGAGAGCTAGACCATTTTCTCCATATTTTGCTTCCTAATTCTACATGGTATCAGAGCTATGACAAAATATGGAAATCAAATTCATGGCCTCACCTCTTCTTCCACTTCCACCGAAACCTCTGTTACTTCCATCCCAAACTCTGATCTTTTCTCTCAGCAAGTAACAAGCCACAAACTGAATGGCCAAAACTATCTACAATGGTCCCAATCTGTCCTCATGTTCATCTGTGGAAAGAGCAAGGACGATTTCATCACAGGCACTGCCGCTGCACCAAAAGAAGATGATCCTGCATACAAATCATGGAAGGCAAACAACAACATGGTCATGTCTTGGCTTGTCAATTCCATGACTCCCGAGATTGGAGAGAATTTCCTACTCTATGCCACTGCTGCAGAGATCTGGGAAGCTGCAAAAATTACATTCTCAAGCTCAGAGAATACATCTGAAGTCTTCGAAACAGAGAGTATTCTTCATGAACTGAAACAAGGTGAACTCTCAGTCACTCAATTCTTTAGCTCTCTCACCAGACATTGGCAGAAAATAGATCTCATCGATACTCAGAAGTGGAACTGTCCAGAAGATGCCAAGATCTACAGATCAATTGTAGAAACCAAGTGGGTGTTCAAGTTTTTATCAGGTCTTAACAAAGAACTTGATGAAGCTCGTGGAAGAGTAATCAGCACCAAGCCTCTGCCTTCTCTGAGAGAAGCGTTCTCAGCCATACGCCATGAAGAGAGTAGAAGAAAGGTTATGATGGGAGACTCTACACCAACACATGTCTCAGAAGTCTCTGCTCTAGCTGCCACAAGTGAAAACAAAATTCAAGCTGCCAAAGTCTTCACCAACAGGAGGAATAACAACAAACCACGGCCTTACTGTGATCACTGCCATCGACCAGGGCATACTCAAGACAATTGTTGGAAACTCCATGGAAAGCCTCAAGACTGGAAGCCAAGAAACACTTCAAACTCGTCTGATCATGAACCTCGAGGCAACTTAGTTACTTCAGCCTTATTCAGCAAGGATCAACTAGAGCTTCTTCAAACTCTCATCAGCCAGTCTCAGCAAGTTGGTCAGAATCCTGGTCCATCTAGCAGTGCTCAAGTTATTAAAAGAGGTAACATATCACTAGTCTTTCACTCCAGATCAAACCATTCTTCCTCATGGATAGTGGATTCTGGAGCCACTGATCATATGACTGGTAACAAAAACCTCTTCTCATCCTATTCTCCATGTGAGAAAGAAATAACGGTCAGTATAGCAGATGGATCAATATCGTCTGTTGTAGGCATTGGAACTGTTCAAATCTCACCCACTTTGCAGTTGAACTCAGTATTCTTTGTTCCGAAATTGAACTGCAATCTATTATCAGTTCATAAATTGAATAAAGATTTGAAATGCCTCACCCAATTCACAGATGATTCTTGTGTTTTTCAGGTCAGGGATTCGGGGAAGATGATTGGCAGTGCTGAAGTGAAGTCAGGACTATATCTCCTCAAAACACCATCATGTTCCACATCTTACTTGGCATCTAAGTTTAGTTCAAATTCTATGAATAATGACAAAGAAATCATGATGCTTCATTATCAACTAGGTCATCCTAATTTTGTGTATCTTTCAAAATTGTTTCCATCCTTGTTCTTGAATAAAAGTGCCAAGTTAATGAATTGTGACGTTTGTCAACTATCAAAACACACAAGAAATTCCTATGTGCCTAGTTCATACAAAGCCTCTCATCCCTTTTCAATGATTCATAGTGATATTTGGGGTCCCTCTAGAGTACCTAATGTAACTAATACAAGATGGTACTTACTCTTCATAGATGATCACACACGGCTAAGTTGGGTTTTTTTGATGAAAAAGAAATCTGAAACTAGCAATCTATTCAAACAATTCCATGTTATGATTCAAACACAATTCAAAACAAATATCCAAATTGTTCACTCTGATAATGGAAGTGAATATTTCAATACTATTCTTGGTGATTATTTCAAATCTCAGGGCATTATTCATACCAGTTCATGTATCAAAACCCCTCAGCAAAATGGAATTGCTGAAAGAAAAAATCGCCATCTCTTGGAAGTAGCCCGATCAATCATGTTCACATCACATGTTCCTAAACACTACTGGGGAGAAGCTGTACTCACTGCAGCATATCTCATTAATAGAATGCCATCAAGGGTACTCAAATTCTCAACACCATGTCAAATGTTATTGAAATCCTTTCCAAAAACAAGATTACTCACTCAAATTCCTCCAAAACTCTTTGGATGCACTGCTTTTGTACATCTATATGAACAAAGTAAGTTGGATCCTAGATCCTTAAAATGCATATTCTTAGGATATTCTCCTTCTCAAAAAGGATATAAGTGTTATTCACCATCTCAGAGGAAATTCTTCCACACAATGGATGTAACTTTCCTTGAACACAAACCTTTTTACTCCAATTCATCAATTCAGGGGGAGAATATATGCATTGAATCTCAGAATTGGGAAAATACTTGTCATAATCCACAAAATCAGCAAAACAGTATTGTGTCACATGTTCCAGAAAATGTTCAAACAGAAAATGTTCAAACAGATGCCAATTCCTTGCCTCAGAGTCCACTAATGACTGAACTTCAGGATTGTCAATCATCGACCTCAACTCCACTGCCAAGTAACAATCATGATCCAGATATGCCTACCAATGATAATGCTTCAAATTCTGGCTCTGAGAATATTGCCACTGATGAGTTAGATCTGCCAATAGCATTGAGGAAAACTGCTCGTAACATTCAACCATATCAGATTGAAGATTATGTCTACTATGGGAATTTATCAACTAAGTATCGGGCTTATGTTGCTCAAGTAGATCAAGTAAGCATACCAAATACAGTTCATGAAGCCTTAGCCATACCTGAGTGGAAGAAAGCTACTTATGAAGAAATCAGAGCTTTAGAAAAGAACAACACGTGGGAAATCACTTCTCTACCCCCGGGGAAACGTACAGTTGGATGCAGATGGTTATTTACTGTGAAGCATAATTCAGATGGCTCAGTAGAGAGACTTAAGGCACGACTTGTTGCAAGAGGGTACACTCAGACTTATGGCATTGACTATCAGGAGACTTTTGCTCCAGTGGCTAAACAAAATACCATCAGAGTGCTTCTTTCTCTAGCTGCAAATTTAGACTGGCCTCTTCATCAGTTAGATGTAAAGAATGCATTTCTAAATGGCGATCTCTCAGAAGAAGTCTACATGGATATTCCACCTGGATTTGAAGATAAACACTCACAAGGAAAAGTGTGCAAACTGAGGAAGTCTTTGTATGGCTTAAAGCAAAGTCCCCGAGCCTGGTTCAGCCGATTCTCTCAAGTTCTCAAGAAGTTTGGTTATTCTCAAAGTCCTGCTGATCATACACTCTTCTCCAAACAAGCTAGCTATGGAAAAATCACAATCTTAAGTGTTTATGTTGATGACATTGTAATCACAGGAGACAATGAAGAAGAGATAAAGTGTTTAAAGAAGACTCTAGCCACTGAATTTGAAGTTAAAGATCTTGGGGAGTTAAAATACTTCCTAGGTATGGAGGTATCTCGATCACACAAAGGCATCTCAGTTTCTCAACGAAAGTATACACTTGATCTACTCAAAGAAACAGGAATGCTTGGATGTAAGCCCTCAGAAACACCTATGGAGCCTAATCTGAAACTCGATATTGATGAGGCAGAAGTAACTGTAGACAGAGGAAGATATCAACGACTAGTTGGCAAACTGATCTACTTAGCCAACACCAGACCTGACATTGGATTTGCTGTCAGTTTGGTCAGTCGATTCATGAGCAATCCCAGAGAATCTCACATGGAGGCAGTTTACAGAATTCTAAGATATCTCAAAGGGTCACCTGGAAAAGGTCTATACTTTCAGAAGAACTCAAGTCGAAGTCTAAATGTCTACACAGATGCTGACTGGGCAGGATCACAAACAGACAGGAAATCAACTTCTGGATATTGTTCTTATGTCTGGGGTAATTTAGTTACATGGAGGAGTAAGAAGCAATCAGTTGTGGCTAGAAGCACTGCAGAGGCAGAATATAGAGCTCTAGCCCATGGGATTTGTGAAGGAATTTGGCTTAAACGTCTTCTCAGCAGCCTACATGTACCTTGTGAAAAGTTAATTCATCTCCACTGTGATAATGAAGCTGCTCTCAGTATTGCAAAGAATCCAGTTCATCATGATCGCACGAAACACATTGAATTAGACAGACATTTCATCAGTGAGAAGATCGAAAGTCAAGAGGTCAAACTGCATTATGTGCCTTCAAGATCACAAGTTGCTGACATCTTAACTAAGCCTCTACTTCATTCTTTATTCAGTACCTTGTGTTGCAAGCTAAACCTTATTAATGTATACGGCTTAGCTTGAGGGGGAGTGTTGAATTATGCGTAATATTAGGATATTATTAGCCTCGATTCACTTGACTATTAGGTGTTATTTGTTTCCTAGTTTGATTCCTTAATTGTAGCAGTATATTTAGTTCCCTGATTGTAGCAGCATAATTAGCCTTCTATTATGCTTAATACTTGTATATATTCGATCCTAATTCAATGAGAGAGCTAGACCATTTTCTCCATATTTTGCTTCCTAATTCTAACTCACGTGAGGATGTCAACGCCATCGTGAACGGCCTCCTCGCCCTCTCCCAACATCCTAACTACCTTGGTCAGTACACGATCGAGGAACAAACTAAAAATTTAATTACATCTTCCTTATCGCTCACATGGGCCGACTAGATTATGTCACATTGACTTCCCTCATTCCACATTCAACCTGTTATTGGTGTTTTCAGTCGTCAAAATGTGGCTCTTTTGCCAGCAACGGACATGTGTCCCCCTACATACACCGCTTAAATCGAGTTGACGATCAGGACCGCCAAGATCCCGACTTAGTCAACTCGCCGAGTCGACATCTCCTTAGGTCCACTCGAAGGGCGGTACATGTCGGTCTTCTTGTCGAAGATGACTCGTTACGAGCCCACTCGACCAATTATTCTACACATCACGAGGTCGACTCAAAAGTCGTTACTTCTCGACGCCCCTCGCTAACAAGGTCAAAAGATGACTTCAACTCACCCCCCCCCCCCCCCGTCGTTGGATAGCACAATCGGCGTCACATTAATGCTTGACAAACGTAATCATTTCTCCATCCCCGACACTATTTATGACACATCGGACCACTCCGGCTTCGTGCGCCGCAAATCGCATCTCATTAATGGAGAAATGATAGCGCCCATCCTGTAACCGATCCTCGACCGACACCTGTAAAGTAGATGATGACTCAGCCGCCAGCTCAGGCTCGGCCAAAAAGACTAGACTACCCCACTTGCTTGGCTATAAAAAGAAAAACTATTCCAAATACAAGGGTAATTAAGTAATTTCTCAACATTTTTCTCCATCCCGTTGTATTTTTCTCATATTCTCACTCAAGCACCTAGCTGACTTGATTATCGGAGGAACAACAGGATAACCAGTCTCTATCCTCTTACGAATTGTTACACGTGCACGGACGAACAACCAAACTCCAAATCAGATATTCGGAAAAGCGAGCGGCCCCTATATCAACCACTCCCTATTATCTTCTCTTTTAACTATGTGATTTAAACCATCAACACTACCCTACGAGTTAGCATAAAAGAGGTAATAGCGGTTAGAAAATCTCCAAGTCTAATTTCATTCTCAATTTGTTTAGATTTCCGCATTCTTCCTCAAGTCACTAACTTAAGCATTAGAAGGTCATTAGGGCGTCAAGTATCAATGCCTTCTAACAGTTTGTTCAGATATTTATAGGAGGATCTCCATCAAAAAATTCGTCAACCAGAAGAATCAAAGGAGCCTAGGCAACAACAATCTCAGCTTTGGCAACTCTCTCATCAACTACTGTTTTCTCATCCATGAGTCGAACCTAATACCTTGGAGTACTACTCATGGGCAACTTACCAACTCGGCTAACACATTTATTAGTTCTAAGTCATTATAAATAACGCATAATAGGAATTTAATATACAATTCATTAAAAATTTACACATGCATATAAATTGCAATAGAGCTCCTGATTTTATAGCAAATTTAACTGAAAATACAATAGAAGCCTTCTTACTTAATTGATGATATTTTAGGAAAGCTCCGTGAAATGTTATTAAGATAACATCCAAGATGTTAAATTTGTGACCATAATTAACAAAAAAAAAAACATCAAGGAAATATCACGCCCGTTGTAAACTCGGGTTGCGATATTCAAAATCTGTCAAATAGTTGAGTTCTATTTCGTCACCGCGTAAATTTCTAACTAAATAAAATATTACATAAATACCCCTCTCTCCGTCCGTACAAATAATAACGTGGAACCAAAACGGACGTCTTCACATGGGCAGCGACCGAGAAGGAGCGACCGGTCCCGCCTGCACGTGCCAGTACACGCGCTCGGGTTGCGATATTCAAAATCTGTCAAATAGTTGAGTTCTATTTCGTCACCGCGTAAATTTCTAACTAAATAAAATATTACATAAATACCCCTCTCTCCGTCCGTACAAATAATAACGTGGAACCAAAACGGACGTCTTCACATGGGCAGCGACCGAGAAGGAGCGACCGGTCCCGCCTG
>NC_033797.1:135694884-135697106 GCF_001876935.1 Asparagus officinalis
CCCGCCTGCACGTGCCAGTACACGCGAGACTCGAGGCTGCTCCACACGTGTGCACACATCCCGCGGTACGCCTCAAATCCCAAGCAATTCAACGGCCAGGATCAAAACTACGTGCAATCCAACGACGTGCGCTGAACCTCACACATGCGGCCAGGTCAGCCTCCACATTTTCTGAACTTTTATCCATAAAAATTAGGGTAAAAGGAGAGAATAATGTATACGAGATCAATGATTTGGGGATTTGACCGGGGACCTGGAGTTTGACCGACTGCCACACGTGTACCACGTAAGATTCACATGGGTGGAAGCAACCTAGCCCCGGGAAGACGACGTGAAGTTGCGACGAAATTACAATGAGTGATTTTCACAAAACCCCCCTTAACTTTGGGGGCTTGCAGGAAAATGGCGTGAGGTTTGGCGGAGGGCCAGGGCTCACATGGGTGGGTGCATCGTACGGTCAGTTTGTTGGTTGTTTGGTTTGAAAATGAAACACTCTCTCTCTCTCTCCTCTCTACTTTCTCTCTCTAGAGAGTTTTGAGTTTTCTCCCTCTACAGAGTCTAGAGAGAGAGAGAGAGAGTGAGATGATGATGATGATGATTTGGTTTAGCTTTGTCGGGACGTGGGGACACGTGGGACAGCTAGCATGCGCTCGCGGGGGGCACACTTAATCATCACCACCCCCCCGACAAAATGCCGGGTTTCAAATTTCAATCCACTACATGAGATTTTATAAAGATTGAATCAATTATGAACTCAATCAACTCTTATTCTTTTTTTTTTCCTCCCATCTATAATTTTGTCACTCAAAACTCTTTTTGTTCCTAAGTTACCCCTTCGATGAAATTGGAAGGTGAGAGGAGGGTTTCTAATTGTTTTGTTGACTATTTTGGATGAAAGGAACAAAATTTGTTTTGCTGATGCACGGTTACTTCATCTTGAATCCATGAAACGTGGAGAACGTATCTGTCCTTTTTAAGAAACAGATAAAAAAAAAAAATGAGCCATGCTTGCATAAAAAGTTAAGAGGCATTGCTTGGCCTGAGATGTGGTCACTTTTAGGGGGTGTTTGGTTGCACAATTTTATAAAAAAAATTTCTTAAAATGTCTGACAACGATAATTCTGTAATTAATTTTTTTTTTTTTTTGTAGATTTCTGTAAACTATGTTTGGTTTAAAAAAAATTTACGGAAATGTTTTTTGTAAAGTACAAAAAAGTACCAAAATTTACAGAAACTAATTTCCTCTTTTCTATAAATTTAGGGGGTGTTTGGTTCGATTTCAACAAATTATAGGAAATCGTGCTATTTTCTATAAAGTTATGAGTCATTTTCTTATTTTGAACTAAACAAGCAAAGTAAAAAAACAAGAAATTTGGTACTTTTTGACTTCTCAAAGTTTTTCCTATAATTTTTTTTAAAAAATACAAAGAAATCATATTTTGAGTGGAAAACATTTCCGATAATTTGTAGAAATTGAACCAAACACCCCCTTAGACCGGACTCCTATTAGCAGAATCATGGCCATGTAGACAGAAACTCTATGCTACAAATATGTATCTCAAGCGTCTATTCTCTATACCTAAAAGATAGAATGGAAACATGGAGCGGAGAAAGCATTAAAGTGTTAGAGATTCACTGTAAATTTTCTTCATAAATTATTAGTAGAATCATGGCCATGTTATTTTATAAGAACGTAGCTAATCACATTAATAACTTGCCCAACCTTACTAAATTCCTATATTTATGTGGTTTTTCCTTTTATTTTCGTTATTTCTTTAATTGATCTGTGCATAGATTTTCCGCCAAATTGTTATCTTGGCAAACTATAACTGTTTCGGCGTAAAAGTTCCTTTGGATTGTATTTGTTTGATTTTATAACATTTAAACTTCCGAGAGTTTATGAATTATTAAACGTCTGTGCAGGGAGAATCTATTTTTTTTTAAAGTTATTTGTTTGAATTTTAACGGTTTCGAATGAATAGAACTTTTTACACGGCTCAACGAATGGTCAAAACACAACGGGTTCACCCTAAAATTGGTGTGTTTGGGTTTAAGAACATGTAGATCAAGTTCAACGGAGCCGATCGAAGAAAAAAAAAAGGAAATGATGTGATTATAGGCCGCATCCTTAGGTGGGAGCCTAGAGTGTCACCTTAGATTCATTTTTCCCATATATATATATATATATATATATATATATATATATATATATATATATATAT
>NC_033797.1:135698545-135703991 GCF_001876935.1 Asparagus officinalis
ATCTTCTGAAGAATGAAAATGGATGCATTAATTGCCTATCATAAACAATGAAGTGTCTAGCTAGTAAGAAATGTGTTGTTACAAACTACACACGTACGCATCATTAATGATTGAGTTAGTTTCATATATAACAGAATAAAGCATATGAATTTTCGCAGCACCATGCTACATTAAAAAACTTAGGAATTGGAGTAATCAATAGAAAATTCAATGATTTGAGGGACTAATTTGAAAATACTTAAGAATTTTAGAACCTAATAGAAAATTCCATGATTTGAGGGACTAATTTAAAATAAGGATGATTTAAGGGACTACTATAAAAAAAACTCAGTTTTTTCATAATAAATGCCCCTTCTATCAACTTGACAACTTCTTACATAATAAACCTAATTTATTATATTGAAATGCATTAATATAAAAGATTCCATCAGAACACCCCATAGTAAAGAGTGATCTATACCATTCATGGGGGCTTAGAGTGTTAGTTTAGTAATTTTGACTATCATATCAATGCCGTAAATCATCCCACTCATGTAGGGATACTTCTGATAGGATCTCTGCTTTATTTTGCCTATAAATTGGAAATCTTGCCCTCATTTATCTTAAACATGGCCACTTGTAAAGTTGGATATTTTGTATATAAACCAAGTTTTTACCCTATTTATTCTTAAATCCACCCATTTCTATAGACATTTTGGGGAGATCTATGACGGTTATAATTAGTAGACCAAAAACATTGCGTATATAGGAGTTCTTTGCCAGTAGAACTAAAGTTTTATATATATAGGAATTACCCTCGTTTATTTATAAAGTCATCAGTTCAAGAGTTGATTTTTTGCCTTAAATTCAAAGACTTATCCCCATTAACTTTTATACTCATCCACTTCAAAAGTCTTACTATATTGTTTTTTTACCTTGAAACGCAAAGTTTTACCTGAATTTTATTTTTAAGGCAATACACACTGATAAGAATTTTTTGACTTTAACTCTAAAAGTTTTGTCATTTCTGGTTTTTAAACCTACGTACTTCAGAAAGGGCCGGGTTTTTCTTATAAGCCCAAAATTTATCCATGTTTGTCTTTAAACCTACCCACTTTAAAAATTATTTTAGACTCAAAGCACTCTACACTTGTTATAATTTTGTTAGAGTTGTAATGTATATTTTTAAAATGAAATATTTATTTTTTTTATTTTGCTTTATTTTTTTCACAGTAATGTCATGATATTGTGAACCTTAGATGATTTTTTTGGCTATAAACTTAAAGTTTTATCCCCCCCCCCCCCCCCCCCCCCCCCCAAAAAAAAAAAAAGAAAAAAGAAAGAAAAAGAAACACACGCGCGCGAAACTTACTTAAAAAATCACCTTGTTCACCCTGTTTCAAAAAACAATTATTTGCATATATTACCTCATTCACTTTTAAACTCACCTACTTCTAGATTACTCTTAGATACAAAATACTTCATTAATTTAATTTTAATCACACTTCTCATTTTGGCAGTTTGGTATGTGGTAAAAATTAGATTTTTTTGTATAACTTGCTATGTCTTTTAAGTGATTAGCTACACTATGTATTTTTAAATCAAATGTTTAAACCATTATTTTTTTATTTTTTTTACACTAATGTCGCAGCATTGCACGAGTCAAATTTGCTCGTTATATCCTTATTCTACACAAAGCATGAAATCTTTTCAATAACATATTATTTTGAACTAAGAAACGTAAGTTTACTTATTCTAAACTCAGTTTATAAAAGGGAGAAATGTTTTTTTGCTCGTTATATCCTTAGGGGCTGTTTGGTTGCACACTTTTTAAGAAAACTTTTCTCAAAATATCTGACAATGGCAAATTTGTAATTAAAAATTTTCCAGAGATTTCTATAAATTGTGTTTGGTTCAACAAAAAATTTACAGAAATATTTTCTATAAAATATCAAAACCTACCAAATTTTACAAAAAGCAATTTCCTCTCAAAATGAGAGGAAATCACCAGAAATCTAACACATACCATATTTAATTAAAAACCTACCAAATCTTGTTATTTTCTATAAAGTTATGAGCTATTTTCTTGTTTTGAACCAAACAAGCAAAATACAAAAAACAAGAAAATTGGTACTTTTTAATTTCTCAAAACTTTTCCTATATTTTTTTTAAGAAATACAAGGAAATTATATTTTAGGTGGAAAACATTTCCTATAATTTCTAGAAATTGAACCAAACACCCCCTTAGTCTACACAAAGCAGGAAATCTTTTCAATAACATATTATTTTGAACTAAGAAAAGCAAGGCTTATTCTATACTCTGTTTATAAAAGGGAGAAATATTTTTTGTTTTCCTTCATTTTATTAATTAGTTCAGTACTTGATAAAATCAAGAAAGAGGGAATATTTCTAAATTCTCATTAATTGTGAAGAAGAGAATAAGAGTTTAGACATAATACGGAATATCTATAAAAAATCTAATAAGAAAAAGGAAAAACAAAAAAAACATACAATTAAAGAAAGTCTTAAATATTGAACAACAGCAACAGAGCCTTTATGGCAAATTTTGGAGTCAGCTACATGAATTGCATTCTTCCCTTCTATTCTATTTTAGATCATATCCTCCATTAAGTTAATCATATCATGTCCTTTTTAATTGCTTTCAACCATGTTATTTTAGGTCTTCTTTTATAATTTTTCCCTCTGTAACTATCATACATTATTATCACTTTTTTTCTAAATTTTACACAGAAAAAACTTTGCTCATTAGATGATTTTCTAATCCTCAATTTGAGCAATATGAAATTTACTACAGGTGGAGTCATTTATTATCCTATCTTTTATTGTATAGCCAAAAGACCATCATAATATTCTCCTTTATGCGCGCAACACTCATTTTACATATTGTTTTGTAATAGTCCAACATTTTGATCCATTTTTTATGTGGTCTCTTAGTTATTGTATGATCACATACGACTCTAAAGACTCATCCATTTTAACCATCCACATCTGATTTAAAGGATAACATCATCCATTTTAATATTCTCCTATTTTTTTAGTCTAGAAAATACTATTTTCTCCATGTAGGCAAGGAGCTTCTAGAGGATAAAAAACCACAGTCTATTAGATGTGATCGCTTTATCTGTGTTCCCACTTTTTGTTCATATTTTCTACGGTATGTTATTTATGCAGGTCCTAATCATACCGCATCAACTTGTGTCCGCCGTCGTACTCAACAAAAGTCTTAAATATGAAAAATACCATATTTAACTAATGGCTAAATACCCATATTGTTATTTTAATTCAACCCCATTTCCCAACAAGGTATTTTAATTAGGAAATTCGGCGATAAGACATTTTAATTGAATAAAATTACCATTTAGGTCCTTTTTCTCGTCGGCGGCCACTTTTCCGGCGAAACTCATCACGTGCGTTGCACGTGGGGGCTTAATCTGTGTTTAAGATGCTGATTTAGCTCTGTTTTCTGACGTGGCAGGGAATTAACTCTCTCTCTCTCTTCTCTCTCTCTCTCTTTCTCATCTTCTTCCCCTCATTCTCAGATCCACAAAGAACCCTCTCCGACCGTCGCCGGCAAGCCAGCACGACCGCCTCCATAACGGGGTTCGAGCTGAGGCGGTGAAGGAGGCTGACGGCGGTGAGGAGATGGAGGCGCTGGTTGGGGTCGACGAAGATGGGAGGGAGGACGTCGGAGGGTGGTTGATGTGGTCGGTGGAGGCCTGGGTAGTGCTATCGAGCGGGGAGCTCGGGGAGGAGACGGAGTTGAGGGTGGCGCGGTTGAGAGAGTCGGCGATGGGGAGCTGAGGGCAGGGATCTCAGGCGGCTGGACTTGGTAGCTGAGGCGGGTGAGGGCTGACGGGGCGGTGACGGTGTAGTGGGAGGAGAGAGGGAGAGCTTGGGGCGCCGGAGGAGTTGAGGGCGGAGCTCAGGGGTTTCGGCAGTTGGAAAGCGACGAGCTGGAGATCGACAGTGGAGGCAGTGCGTGGTTGAGGGGGCTGGGCGGTCAGGGGTGCAGGCGGCGGCGGCGGTCACGGGTCGTTCAGGAGCTCCCCGCTCGATAGCACTACCCAGGCCTCCACCGACCACATCAACCACCCTCCGACGTCCTCCCTCCCATCTTCGTCGACCCCAACCAGCGCCTCCATCTCCTCACCGCCGTCAGCCTCCTTCACCGCCTCAGCTCGAACCCCGTTATGGAGGCGGTCGTGCTGGCTTGCCGGCGACGGTCGGAGAGGGTTCTTTGTGGATCTGAGAATGAGGGGGAAGAAGATGAGAAAGAGAGAGAGAGAGAGAGAGAGTTAATTCCCTGCCACGTCAGAAAACAGAGCCACATTAGCTCTTAAACACAGATTAAGCCCCCACGTGCAACGCACGTGATGAGTTCTCGTCGGAAAAGTAGTCGCCGACGAGAAAAAGGACCTAAATGGTAATTTTATTCAATTAAAATGTCTTATCGCCGAATTTCCTAATTAAAATACCTTGTTGGCAAATGTGGTTGAATTAAAATACCAATATGGGTATTTAGCCTTGATTGTTAGATAAAAAAGATAGATTGAACTATCTTCAATGTGGTATTGACAATAAAGAATAAATTTCTAGTTACAATATTCAATACTATTTAGACAATTATGATTCATTCTTAAAATGATAAAAGAGTATTTCCCATATATTATAGTTATTCACATATATATTTCACTCTAATTAACTATAATCATATACAAGGGATAATGATTATATATAGTTAAACATGTCGTCTCTCTACTTCAAATACAATGGAGAGAATATCTGAATCCTTACAAAGTTGCATCCAATTAATATGTTAAACTTCTCAAAATATATCCCGAGAGAGAGAGAGAGAGAGAGAGAGAGAGAGAATATAAGAGGATAATGATGGTCAGCTGGTGAACAAGTTCATTTTACTGCAATTGGAAGCTTTAGTGGTGGTTGGGTGCAATAATGCACAATGAGTCGTGTTACAGGAGGTTTGGTTTTGTTTCTATTATTATAGTCTTTGCTTTATTTTTCTGATGTTTAAGAGAGAAGGTATGGGTAGGGACTCACCATGACATTAAATATGCATTTAAAGAATATTAACCGTTGGATCTTGACATGAATCTCAAAATTCTAATAATCTAATAATTAATATCATTTGGTTACACAAATTAATGCCCGAGTGTTGCCTCGTAGGGTGCCAAAAAAAAGGAAAAATTGTTTCAATGCCCCAAAACTCAATTTCTAATGTGCTGTAGTCTCTCTTACTTTTCCTAATTTGCTGCAGCCTCTCCTTTTTTAAAAAATTACGTCCAGACCCCTCCAGTCCAAAACCCCGATTTTGCCCTCCCTTCACCTCCCTCCTCCTCCTCCTTTGCCGGTCCCCCTTTGCCCCTTCCCCCGCGCCGCCTCCCTCCCCCGCTCCGCCTCCCTCCCCCGCCCCCACCTCCCTACCCCA
>NC_033797.1:135705625-135710374 GCF_001876935.1 Asparagus officinalis
CCGGGCCGGGTCCGGGCCGGGTTCCGGGCTGGCCCGGGTGATTTTCCTTTTTTTTTATTTTTTTTTATTTTTTTCCAAAATTTTTTAATGTTATTTAACTTATAAATTATAAAAAAAAGACAAGAAAAATAACAAAAACAATAATTTTATTAATTACTTAAAATGACATAAATTACAAATAAGAAATGATAAAAACATATTCTTTATTAATAATTGATAAATCAGTTACAAATTACAAGTACAAATTTATTTTGGAATTAATCGCATCACAATAGATAAGTAAATCCCAACTAGGTTGGCACCTACTCACCTATATCACTATCATTTGCAATTATTTCCAAAATAATTCTTTACAAATTGTAAGCTAAGATATAAAAACTACAATCTATTCTTTATATCTATCTGCTAGTCCCAATTCTTCAAATTTATCTTCAATTCCAGCCATCCGATCGATGCCTTGCGTTCGCTTCTCGTACCTCCACCAATCTTGTAGGCACATCACCGCTTGTACAGTATATGGATCCAAGCATGTCCTGTGATCGTCGATCAAACGACCTGCTGTGCTGAAGGCGGATTCCGAAGCTACCGTCGAAACCTGCACTGTTAGTAAGTCACGAACCATGGTGGAAAGTATAGGATATGAAACTGATCCATATACTTTCCACCATTGCAAAATATCTAAAGCATTTCCTTGACATCTAACTAAAGAAGCAGAAAAATATTCATCTATTTCAGAAACCTCCGATGATGACGATCCAAGTCCAGATCCACCAGTTAGCTCGGCTACCATTGCATACCTATCAAAACTTACACTTTTACCTCGGGCTCGGGATGAGCTCGAAGAAACCGAAGCTGCAGACTGTTGTGCAGCTACACCATGTCTAGCTGCATACTCATCATATAAAGTTTGAAAATAATTTCTAATAAGTAAATGATGAGTAGTAGCATTCAGGGTGGTTCCATCATCTAAGTCTATAACCTGTCCACCATACAATGACTGTAACAAACTTCGAAGGCCAATATCCTTCAAGCATGGATCAATAAGAACCCCCAAACCAAAAATATGAGGAATAGGCCTAAAATACTTATTAAATTTGCTCTCCATTTCAAAAACCATAGGTCCAAAAGTAGCATCCAAACGATATTTATCAAAAATTTTTTGAATATTTAAAATTTGTAAAGCAGCTAAAGTAATGGTTGGATAATAACAGCCAGATAATAACATGGTAGCATCATAAAAAACTTGTAACATTTCATTTAAATTACATATAACTGTCCATTCATCTTCAGTTATTCCATAAGTGCTACCAGAACTAGAACTAGAAGCATAATAGTTTATAAAATCAGTTATAATGTCTTTATATTCTATTGCTACACTTAACATTGCATATGTGGAATTCCACCTATGGTCAACATCTTTTGGAATTAGTCTAGGCTTTACATTTTTTCTTTTACAAAATTGTTTCCATCTTTTAAGTCTTTGTTCAGAAGCACTATGCATGTAAGCAACTGTTCTAACCTTTTCTATCATGGGTTTAATTTCAGTAAATGCACTTTGAACAATTAAATTTAAAATATGACAGATGCACCTAATATGAAAAAGATCACCATGACATGGCAATGATAAAGATGATCTGATAAAATCAACAGCTACATTGTTATTACTTGCATTATCTAGTGAAAGAGAAAATATTCTTTCTGTAATTTCTAATTTCATAAGTTCTTCAATTATTAAATTTGCAACATTAGCACCAGTATGTGACTCTTCTATTGCAATAAAAGAAACAACTCTTTTAAACATTTGCCAATTTTTATCAATTCAGTGTGCTGTGATACATAAATATCCAGTTTGTGCTCTAGATGTCCAAATATCAGAAGTTAAAGAAAATTTACAGTTTAAATTTTTAAAATAAGAAATTATTTTTCCTTGTTCCTCATGATAATATTTTAAAATATCACGTTGACAGGTTTAACGAGAATTTTTTTTAAATAAACATATCTTCAAATTCATCATATTCTACTAATTTAAAAGGAAGCTTTTTAAGAATGATAAACCTGATTACGCATTGTTAGACCCTAGAGGGGGGTGATTAGGGTCTTATGCTAATCTAATCCGATTAAATGCCAATTAAAACTAATTATGTTGATCAATATGTTCTTGCAAGAGATAGATATGAACAATAAGAACAATAAGAATATGCATAAATAAAATATGAGACAAGCAAAACACAAACACACGATATGTTTACGAGGTTCGGTCCCCACGACCTACGTCCCCGCTCCTCACCTCGAGGAGATATCCACTATCACAATCCGGTTTGGAAGCCGGAACTTCTACACACTCGGTTTACAAGTTCACCGAAAACTCTCACACTACACAATCACTCAACAATCACACTTTACACACTAAGTGTAGGAATCTAGCCCGTGTCCTCCTCCTCAAGTGCTCGATTACAACCTCTCCCTAGGTTCGTCAATCGACGCCACTCCTATTGGATTTGACCCCGTCTCTCTCTCCTCACACTTCTCTCGGTGTACAAGTGTATTACAAGTGATTCTCACAAATAAAAGTCAAATACAGTAATTTGTTCTCAATTGACACGTGAGAACACAATGAAGCTCACACTCACTAAATCACACTCCACAATCCCACAATATATAATATGGAAATATCAAGCTCAATAAGTGTGTGATAATAGTGAATCAAATTCAATAAATAACTTAAATGAATATAGCTAATCAAATGAAAGTGAAATAATAAGCTATATGGAAAGAGTTTAGAAAAACTTCTCAATGAACAAGAGGAGCTGAAGAATATGATCCCAATGGAATATGAGAGCCTCTTCTTGTTGTAGAGAACTTTCACTTGAAAACGGATTAACGAAACAGCTCTTAAAACAGCCCTTAAACGCGATTAAAACTTTGCTAAACAGTAAACTTGGATTTCTTAGCTTTTTTAGAAGAGGAGCAGCAATTGGGTATATATAGCTCCCCAATACAACAGCTAGAAGTGAGAAAAAGACGAAAAAACCCATTTGAAAAACTAGCCGTTAGGCTCAGTTTGTTAACTCGTCGGTCGACCGGTACGGTCGACCGATTAGTTCAAAAAAAAAACGTGAGAAAACAAGTTTTGAAGCTGGCGGTCGACCGACGTAATTTTCGGTCGACCGAAGGTAAATTTCGGGCGACCGACGTAAATTTCGGTCGACCGGAAAACTTTGGGAAACTTTCTTAGAAACAGACAGTCTGTCGGTCGACCGTATCGGTCGACCGAAAACTGATATGAGAAAATTGACAGGTTTTTGGGGAGTTTTGAAAAATCGTTAAAAATATCAGATCATATCCAAAATTAGTGAAACTTTGGGGAAAGTTTATAAATTATGAAATAAGCATGTTTGAAAAGAAAATTTTGGAAAAACATTTTTCGTTTGCTAAAACTCCCTGTTATTGAAAACAGCTTAGAAAACCTGTAAATTTACGAAAGTGAAATTTGATTCAGACATGTAAATATTCACATATATATATTTGCATATATTATACGTATATAGTGAAACATGAAAGAGCTGTAACAAAAAGGGATAGAGATATTTTAGCAATGGTTAATGAAAAATCATTTATATGATAGAAAACGTTATAAATCGTGTTAAGTGAATATATATTGAGCTTGAATACAATCATACAATATATGTAGGTAAACTAAACATATACCTAGGTAGAACCATACAAAGGAACTTGAATCTTTAACGCTAGATTGACTTGTGAACTTGAAATACCTGAAAAGAAACTAGAAACACAAAAACACTAGAGAGATTATTAGTAATGAATTGTTTGCTAAATCATCATCAAAACTATAGGGTCAACACCGTGCTCATCGACTTCATCCTCTCCGGAGCCTCTCTGATGAAAAACTCCAGCTGCCCAACGTAAGCAAAGGTCTCGCCGGTGCCCACCAGGAAGTACTGAGGAACAAGCCAGAAACAGCTGATCTTTACGCCGCGCTCGACCTAAAACCGCCTCCTCTTGTTCTCAACGACCGCGGACGTAGCCATTGCCAGCATTCCGAACACGAGCCCAATGGCGACGCGCTGGAGGCTGGTCATGCCTTGAACGTTGTGCGTGAACTTGCGGGCGAAGGGGATGAGGAGTCTTACGTTGAGAGAAGTTATCAGGAGGATCGTGAGGAAGAGGAAGACGGAGAGCGAACCTGAGAATGAGGGGAAGAAGATGAGAAAGAGAGAGAGAGAGAGAGAGAGAGAAGAGAGAGAGAGAGAGAGTTAATTCCC
The DNA here is from genome assembly GCF_001876935.1 of Asparagus officinalis. NCBI lineage: Eukaryota > Viridiplantae > Streptophyta > Magnoliopsida > Asparagales > Asparagaceae > Asparagus > Asparagus officinalis. Next base: position 135,709,909 of record NC_033797.1, read on the forward strand.
TGCCACGTCAAAAAACAGACCTAAATCAGCATCTTAAACACAGATTAATCCCCCACGTGCAACACACGTGATGAGTTTTCGCCGGAAAAGTGACCGCCGACGAGAAAAAGGACCTAAATGGTAATTTTATTCAATTAAAATGTCTTATCGCCGAATTTCCTAATTAAAATACCTTGTTGGAAAATGGAGTTGAATTAAAATACCAATATGGGTATTTAGCCTTTAACTAATACATTGAATGCTTTAGTAATTTGATATACTATACTTTTAAGTATTCACATGGCCGAATCCAATTGATTGTCGGGGCCAATTTCGTCCTTAACAATTCTAAATTTACATTTTAAAACCCTTATGAAGTTGCAAATTGCCCCAATCATATTTATTCTTTGCTCCTCTAAGAAAGTTATTATTCGTGCGAACAATCAAAAATATTTTTTTTTTTTTTTGTAAATAGTAATAAACATTC
>NC_033797.1:135710386-135731912 GCF_001876935.1 Asparagus officinalis
CCGCCTCTAGAAAGGAATCCAATGAAGCGGGCCCCACCCAAATCCTCTCTCTCTATAGCCTCTAAAGCCACGGGGGCATTTCGGGAACAAGTGGAACTCTCATGCAAAGCGGGAAGAGACCAATGATTGCATGGTGTGGAACGTGTCGGGTCACGAGGGAACACCATGACACGCACGACCGATTCCAAAGCGGGCCCCACCAGGACCCCCCTTGTCACGTTCTTCGGTGGGGCCCCCCTCACACGTGGCTGCCTATTATTGTTAACCCCCCTCTTTTTCGTAGAAATTACGCCTTAATTATTAGAGAGTACAAATCATTAGATGACGAAATCTACAATCAAATCATAGGATTCCTAGGTCTTTGATAGCATAAATGGTGTTGGCAAAAATCCAAAGGAGATTGTGTTTGGGGAAATTATTGGAGTTTCTGGATTCTAGGGATGGGACTAGAGATGCTTGTTTGATATGGGTTTTGGGTAGTATTAATTATTAAGAGAAAGGGCTAGCTTTGATTAGCTTTTGTTTTAATTATTATTTGTACGCAAGTTGGTAACGTGAGAATTGAGATGAATAACTTTTTTTTGCCCCCTTTTAGTTGCACTTTGCACACTCACAACCACCTCATTTTTAGGAGTTTTTGAGAAAAAAAATATTTAAAATAAGGTGACGTCTCAAATTCAAATAACTCATAAAACCATCTCAAAGAAAGTTTCTGTAAAAATCAACCAACTTGACCTATTTTTTATGATATTTCGCTTTCAATATCCAAAATATCCTCAAAATAATCGCACCAGCAACATTAGCTTTGGTTTAGATAGGAGACATGTGGCATGCATGTGATTTTTCTAGGGCATTTGGAAATTTTAGCTAAAATTTGTTGAAATAAATGAATCTTAGAAGGTTTTTATGGAAAAATATCATATAATGATTGGATTCCATAGATGAAAATTAAAACGTGTTTAATAAGTATGATGTGAGTTTTAGTCCCACCTCGACTAATTGAACGTGTTATGTTGTTTACTCACCCAAGATATGTGTGTTTGTAAAATGATACAATCATAGCCCTGCAAACTGGCCTCAACCAACTTAGTGGCCTAAGCCCAACAAAGGCTTGACCCCGCCGACTCATCAAGTAGACATTCTTTCAAGCCGACATGAAAGTTGGGGTCCGTCGATCCTATCGTCGAAGACGACCCACCAAGGGCACTCGACCACTTATTTGGCAACTCACGAAGACGACTTAATGGACATTCCCTATTGTCAACTAAGTTGAGAACTCGACCTCCGCCTCAAGCCTCTCCCCCAGAGTATAAGTCAGCATTCCAGTCTATACCTTGGACAAGCCTTATTCAGATTCTAGCCTGATGGTCTCCATGACTTGTCAGCTGCCCACGTGCCTTTTGTCACGCCCTCAATCACTTCCCAGAAAAAACGGAGACACCCTCTCTGTGCCGAAGTGACTTCCCCTCCAGTCGTCAGCCGACACATGTAAAGTGAGGGATGACTCAGCCTGTCAATATGCCTTCTGTCACGCTCTCAATCACCTTTCAAAAAATACGAAGACACCCTCTCCCGTGCCGAAGTGACTTCCCCTCTAGTTGCCAGCCGACACCTGTAAAGCGAGGGATGACTCAGCCTGTTAGCGTGCCTTCTGCCATGCTCTCAATTACTTCCCGAAAAATACGGAGACACCCTCTACCGTGCCGAAGTGATATCCCCTCCAGTCGCCAGCCAACACCTGTAAAGCGAGAGATGACTTGGCTCTTAGCCCGCACTTCACCACTGCCTCCTTATGCTTGGCTAGAAGTGACCCATTTTATCTCCATGACTGAGATATATACATGTAGACTATTAACCTCAAAAGGAGCTCTCTCTCTCTCTCTCTCTCTCTCTCTCTCTCTCTCTCTCTCTGGCCGAGCTCTAGCTAAGGCTACCTCACTTCCTCTCGCTCTCTCTCTCTAAGAAAGAAAAGGAACACAGAGTTCTTCATCTACACAGAGGAACACACACAGATCCTCTGTAACGGCACATTGTCACCTCAAGATTCACACCGGTTCCTGACCTTCCCCTTCCCCACTCGAGTTTTACTAACTTGATCGTCAGAGGAACCACGGGGGAACCAGTCCCCACCCTCCCATGGGTTCTTCTTATTTGTGCAGCATGGTCTTCAGCCTCCCGTTTAAGAACCAGGCATAAAGTCAGAAAAGAAAGCGGCCCCTTCATCAATCTACTCTACCTCGTCCCGCCAAGGACCCAAGAGAAACCAATCCAATCCTGGATCAGAACTGATCCTATCCCGAATCCGATGGACTGTTTGATCCCGACCATCAATAGAATGTATTTTAGTTGGTTCAAATTAACGCACATGTTATTTATGGTATAGCAAAGGTGTTGGTATTGTACACTTGTGTTGGTAAATAAGCGAGTGTGCTAGCGAGCGAGCAGGACCGGGCATATTGATCCTGGCGCACGTGCTCTTTTTGCACGTGTTGTCTTTAAACGAGCTTAAACATTTTACATGTGCTCACTTAAAATCAGCTGAACGTTTCGTACGTTACAAACTTTACAAGGAGTGAATAGGTTTTATTGCAGACGTTATAAATATTGCAATAACTAAAATTTAAATCTTTGTCTCCCATGAACCTTATAAAAGGGCTTCTTCTGATTATTTGAAACACATAGAAAAATAAAATCTCTGTAGGCGTATAAAATTACTTATCGGTCCCTTAGCGAACAATCTGGCGACCACAGTGGGAGCCGACGATCTCGCTGCCGAGATCGGAGCGTCGCAGCCGCGGATCTCGATCCCGGTCGTGGATGAGGTCGAATACGAGTTCGACCAGCAGAAGTTCGAGGAGTACTTGTCGTCCTCGTCCGGATCAACCTCCCCCCGCAAGTCCAAGAAGCTCTCCTCCAGGAGAAAAACTCATTGGTATGAATACGTGGAAAACACCAACAAAGATCTCGCCCCGCTGGATGCCAAAGTCGCATCGGGTGAGATTCCTCCAATTCCCAACCAGGGCAGATCTGCTCTGGCCAACCCTTCTGCCGCAGGAGGCGTGGTGACTCTCTCGAAGAGAGCCCGCCAAAGGCAACGTCAACGCCTTGCGAAACAGTTCGCAAAGGCCACGGAGTCCGTTGACGGGATCCGCTACAACGCGGATCTGAAGAACAAAAGAGGCAAGCAGCCTCAACACCGCCAAGTATGGAAGCCGAAGTCTGAAGCGGCGATTCAGGCTAAGGCAAAATCATTGCAGCCTTCGAAGCAAGGTCAACCTCTGGCGAATCAACCAAAGTCGCCGGTAATCCCAGTAGCTACTCCAGGAGATCCTGTGGAATCATCCCGAATGAGAAAGTCAGTCTTGGAGCCTCGGTCCAATTCCCGATGAACGAGGCAAAGCTCCAGTTCAAGAGAATTTGGGCCTGATGAAGAAGCCCCGAACGACTCAACACACTGGGGGTCGCCGCCACCTCCAACATGATAAGGAGCTCAAGGCAGCTGCGCGTGGTAATTTGCGCATCGAAGTCCAAGAGCCCGCTGAGAATTCACGCCCAAAAAGGCATGTCTCGAGGCGCGTGACTCTTGAGAGCCCTAAGAAGGCAGTTCACCCTCAGAAGGAAACGTTGTCGTCTGATGACGATAACGTTATACCTGAGAAATCGTGCCGACACGCGATAGGTTACTCCGACCTTCAAACCGACGAGTTGTACTATCGTGATGGGAGCACGAGGAAAACCAGGAAGAGGAGTCCCCGAGGACCGGAAACTCAATGCCCCTGTTCCAAACTCATTCGGGCAGTATTGTCTGAGTGCAACTGCATCAAGGCGGTCCCCGAAAGAGTTTCGGTTTTCGAAAGGCTCGGTACCGAAACGCCGAAACCAAGGCCTAGGCGTTTCCGACGAAGAAGAAGGATAGTTGAAGACGGAGAATTCCTGAGGGTCACCACCAATATGACCAGAAAAAGGACATCGACACGGGATAATCCCAAGTCAATTCCGGAAATACCCCGACGTGTAACCCGTCTGCGGTCTGGAGCTATCGTACGAGGAACTTATGATAGGATTCGGATAAGATTATCGTCTGAAGATGAAGAATCGGATGCCTGTTCTGCGATTGTATCGGACAACACGGTATCCAGCGAGGGACAACCCCGCGAGGCACTCATGATAAGTGCAGAACAAGTGGCCAAGATGCTCGAAGAGGCCATGGCCAAACAACAGGAGAGTTTCAGGTTTGAAATACAGATGTCCATGCAGAACATGAGAGAAATGCATGACCAACAAATCCAGGCATTGACGAACCAGTAAGGCGAGCCAAGTCGTCGTAACCAGGTTCATCAGGAAGATGAGGACACGAATGCGAACGGGACTCATAATGCCAATAATCCTCCCGTCAATGCAGGGGGTGGTAATGAGAATGCTAATGAAGACTCAGGTGAAAACCTGAAGATTAAAAATCTCGAGAGCAAAATCAATACGTGGATTTCCACTCAAGAAATGAAGAAGACGGGCATCCCTTGTCCATACCCACGAGAATGGGAATCAATCCCCTATCCGGCGAAGTTCAGTCTGATTAACTTCACGCCGTTTGATGGGAAGGGTTCACCCACCCAGCATTTGATTTACTTCAAATCGCACCTGGGTGTTATCTCTGGTAATGAGCCTCTGATGGTACGGTCCTTCGTTGGCACTCTTCGCGGAGCCGCCTTCGATTGGTGTCGTCGACTCAAGCCAGGAAGCGTGAACAGCTGGGACGACATGGAGACTAAGTTCCTCGCTAACTTCTTCGACGACGACACCGAGATTTCAATTGGCACACTATTTGATGAGAAACAGAAAAATGGTGAAACAGTTGAAAACTTCGTAAAGAGATTCCGAAATAAAGCAATGAATTGTAGGGATCCAGTCAGTGAAGACTTTATCCTCGAGACTTGTCACAATAATCTTTCATTGGACATCCTCCGAAGACGTTCCAGCCATCTTCGAATCCCTCCTTGAAGGTAACAAGATCAAGCTACCACCTATCACAAATCAGGAGGAAGCTGACAACACTACGGACCCAAAGTACTGTGCGTACCACAGGAGGGTCGTTCATCCCACCAAGGATTGCTTTGCTCTCAAGAATAGCATTCAGACCTTGGTTGAAGCCGGCGTCATAACGCTGAGGTAAGCCAATTGAGAATGGCACAACTCCGACCGGTATAAGAGTATAAACTGCTTCCTGACACTCCAAAGAGTATACGAGTATAAACTGTTTCTCAATCCTCCGACCGGTATAAGAGGTTAAACTACTCCCTGATACTCCAATAGGTATATGAGTCTAAACTGTTTCCCACTTTTGACGGGAAGTTCCTGGAGAATATTAAGCTAATATTCTTAAGGATAACCCGGTTAGTTAACTGATAATAATGTCCGAACCAGTTCCGCAGAGGAAACTGGGGGTGGACGATTTATGTAACGGGAAGTTCCTAGAGAATCATATATTCTTAAGGATAACCTGAACATGCGATTGAGGATAACGTACTCCTCGTTACACCCAGTTTTGCAAGAAAGCTGGGGGTGAATAATTCGTGTAACGGGAAGTTCCCAAAAGAATGTTAATATTCTTAGGGATAACCCGATCAATATTGAACAAAGTGATGAACACTAAATCTCTCACCGATCAGACTAATTGACGGTGGGACCACCAAATTCGATCAAGTTTAATCCAATCAAACTTACGCTATGTTCGTGCACTCAACACTTTCATAGTTAGAGTTCGGATATAATAAATCTTGATCTGTCACCTGGTCAAACCTTCCTCGATTCCTCCAATGAACGAGAGGTCCACAGATCGAGTGATCAAACCTTCCTACAGTTAGGATCGTCTCAAACCTCTCAATTGGTCAAACCTTCTTACAGTTAGGACCACCGTCAAAATCTCCTCTCGATTCCTCCAATGAACGAGAGGTCCACTTTCAAATCAAGTGATCAAACTTTCCTACAGTTAGGGTCACATCAAACTCCCATTTGGCCAAACCTTCCTACAGTTAGGGTCAAAACCATAATTCACTCTCGATAAACGAGAAATTCACCTTTAGTTCGGTAATCAAACCTTCAGACAGTTAGGATTATCTGAATCTTTCTCGGAGTAGAGATCCCACTCTTAGTTTCACCTTTTCGGATTCTGGGGGTGGAGATCCCACCTCGAGTCTCCTTTCCAGCTGAAGATAGAATATAAAATTCTTCTTCTTCAGTGTCGGGAGATAGAATATAAAATTCTTCCTCTCCCATTTCGGGTTCGTCTTTTCCCCAAGAGAAGACACCACCTTTTTTAACTCCCAAAATCTGTGCCTCACAGGTACAGGGAATTTTATCCCGAATCCTAAGTAGGGATAAGTCAACGCCTAACACACAAAAAGACACCAGAGTTTGATTCTGGGGTATTCTATCCTGAAACCTAAGCAAGGATAAGTCTGCGCTTAACCCGCGCTGCCGGTTAGTTCTTAACCGTTAAAAAGAACACCCGTTCACATATTCAACATTGTGGCAGGTTGTTATTAATAACACCAAAATCCATGCCTTACACGCATGGGGAATTTCATCCTGATTCCTAAGAAAGGATATGCCGACGCCTAACACGCGTCGCCGGTTTAGTCTTCCTCCGTAGAAAAAGACAGCAGAGTCCGATTCTGGGGTATTTTATCCAGAAACCTAAGCAAGGATAAGCCTGCGCTTAACCCGCGCTGCCGGTTAGTTCTTAACCGTTAAAAAGAACACTCGTCCGTATATTCAACATTTGTGGCAGGTTGTTATTAATAATACCAAAATCCATGCCTTACACGCATGGGGAATTTCATCCTGAATCCTAAGAAAGGATATGCCGACGCCTAACACGCGTCGCCGGTTTAGTCTTTCTCCGTAGAAAAAGACACCAGAATACTAGTCTGGGGTATTTTATCCTGAAACCTAAGTAAGGATAAGTCAGCGTCTAATACACGTTGCCGGGTAGCCTATTCCCGTAACCCTGAAACCTAAGTAAGGATAAGTCAGCGTCTAATACACGTTGCCGGGTAGCCTATTCCCGTAACAATGACGAAGTCTACGTATTCAAAGTCGTAGCAAAGAGTCTAAGGGAGTTCATTCCGTTAGCATAACGTTACATGCGGAACGAATTTAAATAATCCACACGCTAGCCCGACTCAAACGATAGTCGGTAAAGGCTAATCAAATCCGTTGAAGGCTGGGGGTTAGCCAAAAATCCTAAAGTCAACGCCTAACACGCGTCGCCGGATAGTCTATTCCCGTGAGAAAGACGAAGTCTACGTATTCAATATCGTAGCACTAAGAGCGTTAACTCTCTTAGCACAACGTTACATGCGGAACGGATTTAGATAATCCGCATGCTAGCCCGACTCAAACGGTAGTCAGTAAAGGCTTATCAAACCCGTTGATGGCTGAGGGTTTGCCAAAAATCCTATAAATACGAGAGTCACTGACGCATCAGCTTCATTAGTTGGTCTCGTGACTTGAGCATCCAACGACATTCGAAACCCTAGGGTCAACGCCGGTCAACGAGTAACCCTAGGTTAACGCCAGTCAACGCGTTGCGATAAAAAAGTCAACGTACGACGTTCAAAACCCTAGGGTCAACGCCGGTCAACGCATAATCCTAGGTCAACGCCGATTAATGCGTTGCAACGAAAGAATTAATACTCCGAAAAGTATACGAGTATAAACTGCTTCTTAATACTCCGAAAAGTATACGAGTATAAACTGCTTCTTAATACTCCAATAAGGTATACGAGTATAAACTGTTCCCTATTTTTGGTTGGGAAGTTCCTGGAGAATATTTTTCTAATATTCTTAAGGATAACTCAACAACACTACGCCGGACAACGCGTCGCAAATAAAGGGTCAGTTCATGATTGGAACCAACAAACACGCAGCCTAAAAGATCAGCAAAATTAGGAATCGACCTTCAAAGTCGAAATTCCGACAACGGGTCACGACAATAAATGCAGCCCGGAACCCTTACAGCATTCGACAACAGCCCGATAGCCGAAGCGATTGAATGATCAAGAACAGAAGCCATTCCAAAGTCGTTACACCGACTGAAGTTGCGGACAATCATATTTCCAAAGTATATCAGAGCTCTTCTATAAAAGAACGAGACTGAAATACTTTGGAGGGGCATCTGTAGGGAGTATTAATGCTATCGGTCCCTTAGCACAGCTCGCACAAACCGAGCGAACCATCGGGTGACGTCATCCAAACACGAGCGTCCAGTCCACAACGCAAGGCAAGTGACACGCAACGAAGCGGCATTAACGAGGCTTACGAACACCACCGCAAACCAAGCATGAATACATCCATTCGCATGCAGAATCAAGCTTAACCCGGTAGGATCAACGAGTCACTCCACCAAGAGCGGACTCGGACGAATCCACGACGAACAAGACAGTTTCGGACTCGAACTCAGAAGCGGGATACTGCCTCAATCAGGATCCGCGATTTACTGCCAAATCAGTGAGTCAACGAGGTCAGTCCGGATAATCAACCACAGAACCGGATCAACGGACAGAACGGAAAACGATTTAACAACGACGAAACCAACACCAAGGGGCTCGGCGACCGAGCCACCTCAAGGTGGCTCGGCAGCCGAGCCACCTCAGGGTGGCTCGGTGTGTCGGCCACCTATGCACGGGCATAGTGAAGGTGGCCTATAAATAGGAGAGGCGATTCATTTGTTCAAAGGTTGGAATTTTTGGAGGCGAAGCTCTGCTGGATTCAAGGCTCAGATCTAAAAAAGATTGAAGCTTTGGGACTTTGAGGACTTGCTCATCCAGATCCGGTGCTCGGCGATCGTCAACGCCAAATAAGGCAAGAGTTCGAGAGGATCGGATCTCAGATCTACGTAGTCATCCTCCGGATCAAAGCTTGGCCTTTGATCCCGAGAACTAAATGCTACTATTTCCTTGGCGAAATAGTACACTCGGCTATTATTTCCTTGGCGAAATAATACCCGTCATACTGCGTAGATCCGACCGGATCTAGATCTCGCGGTGGTCCACGGATAAACCCCGGCGCAGGCGAAGAACCCACAAAACGAGTGACCGCAAAACAGGAGCTCGTGATTTGTTCGACAAATAAGGAAAGTTGTAATCTTTTTTCTTTTTCTTTGATCTCGTTGTAACCGGATCTTATAAAAAGACCAGGTTTTTGTAATCGATAAACTATTACAAGAGTGTGCAATGGAATCAATGAAGAAAGACACGATTTTTCCCGCGAACAATCTCTTATCTTCTTCTTCTTTTATAATTCTATAAGCTGTTAAGTACTGGAGGTTCTGGCGAATTGAAGAAGTAGTCGTGGTGCTCACAATAAGAGAGCGCTTCTTTGGATTGCAGCCATCTCATCCTCGAAAGTACTATACAGACCCAACGCTACCGTAGGCGGGGCATAGTTTCTTCAAGGTCAGTCCTCCGTTAAGAAGGCGATTCGGCGCTTCTGTAAAGCATTTCAAACTTGAAGTGTATCTAATATGATGTTTCTAACTTTTTGCTCTTTTGCTTCTTTCCTGTATGGTTTGTTCTGCCCATTTTTGGGTCTGTTTTCATGCTTAATTTTTCCAACAAAATTTCCTGGAAAGTAGGCAGAGATTGTTAATTGGTTGTCGGAACTCTTTCAAATACGGGTTCTGTATTAATTTAACATTTAAAGATGGTTTTTGTTTTATCATCATCTTGTTTAAATTCATGGAAAAAGACACATTTTAAACCCTGCTATATATAAAAAAAAGAATTGTCCTAGAAATACCCCGAAATTCAAAAAACAAATAACTTTAATATCCTAAAACAATTAGTTCATTAGATGTATACCTAAACAAGTCCTCAACCTACGCAAATAATGTTAGCACACACAAACTTAAGGAAATCAACAAACACCCTATGAAAAGACGGGCGAAACGTAGCGCTAGGAGAAAAATGATGGATATTGTTTAGGGTTAGCCCATGATAGAATAATGATAGTGATGGTGATGGGGAGCCATCACCATGAGAGAGACCAACCAGTGATCTACAGGGGAACACTATTGGACACAATGATGCGTGACTGAGACATCCGTTGAAGGCTGAACAGAAGTTGGGGGGCTTGGGGGGTAATAATTGAGCCCCTCAAAGGCAATGATAGAGAGAGAAGCATGGGCACTTGCAATTTGATATGCACAACGATGAGAGAGAGAGAGAGAGAGGGAGAGGGAGAGAGGGGGTTGTGACATTGTGTTGTGGTCCCTCGTGGCATCACGCTTGAAGCATGTTTCCTGCCTCGCTCTCTGCGCTTCTTTTGCTTTGGCTTTTTGGCTTTTTGGGGGCGTGAGAGCTCTAATTTGCAACTGTAAAGCTTCTGCGCCTGACTGACCCTCGCCGGTCATGGGTTCACATCCGGCGCTGATCTGGTTTCACATCGGACTCCTCGGCACAACAATGAGCTGGTTTGGTTGGGGGTTTATCCAAAATGATACGTCTAAGCATATCATGAAAGCTAAAAGTTTGACTATGAGTATTTACTACTCAGAACAAGGATCCTTCATTGTGTGTGCAAAAGTATGTAATTGGTTTGAACATCGTATTTATTTTGTCTAACATTTTCAATTAGCAAAATGTTGTTGTGTTTAACATGTTGAAGGACTTGTACGGGGATACTGACCCGTAGGAAAACAATGGCCTTCAGTTCACATGACAACTTTGAAGTTTTTTTTTGGCTAAATAATATTAGAAAACCCCCCATTAATTAACTTTGGAAGATTACCGCATAACCCCCCTTAACTTTGAAAATACCAGAAAATATCCCCATTAAGTTTAGGGGTTAACATTGAGATTTTATCAGAAAAACTCCTAAAAATGACGCTTTTTAGGGGAATTTTATAATAAAATGGGAATTTTTTAATAAAATATCAAAGTTAAAGGTGGTGTTCTTATAAAATCCCAAACTTGAAGGGAGGTTTCTGGATAACTCTTATACGTTCTTGAGGTTTTTTTTTAATATTTTCTTTTGGATTTTTTGGTCAAAACCACTTTCCAAAATGAGTTTTCAAACTATATATATATATTAACTACAAGTACTTTTCATAAATGCTTAGTAGCCTAGTGGAAAGTTAATATTTTATTATTTCAAAAGGTTCTCTGTTTGAGGCTTGCCAACGGCAAGCCGAGAAATATTTTATTTTAATTAATCCATCATAAGTTCTAGTGGGTCGTGGGTCGTGGGCCAATGGGCCGAGGATCGAGGCTAATTAGGCTAAGGCGCTAAGTGACGCTTTGTTAGGCGCACTTTGCACTTTGCGAAATCAGACGAGGTTCGTCGAGGTTTGTCTGATCCACAAAATCAGACGAGTTTCGTTTGTTTGATGAGGTTCGCTCGTCAAATGAGGTTCACCTGTTTGCTGAGGTTCGCTCGTCAAACGAGGTTTGTCCGTTCGATGGGGTTCGCTCGTCAAACGAGGTTCGCCTGTTTGATGAGATTCGCTCGTCAAACGAGGTTCGCCTGTTTGACGAGGTTCGCTCGTTCGATGAGGTTCGCCAGTTCGACGAGGTTCGTCCTACAGACTATGTTCGTCCTACAGACTATGTTCGTCTTGCAGACGATGTTCGTCTGATTTTGCTGAGACGTGACCCTCGCGGTTCGTAGTAACGCGTCCATTGATTGCCTCATATTTCGAAGTTACTGCATGCAGCAGTTACAACGGTATTTAGAGCAATTTAATGCATTAATGTTACAATCATAATTGTCATTGTGAATTGTAACAGTCATATTAATTGAAGATGACTCTTGAGCTGGTCTTAGAGGCCTATAAATAGCACCCATTGGGCAGCCCTTGTAGTTTTGCTAGAGAACTTGGAATACGAGCGTCGGATCAATGAGATCTTGACGTTGTTGCTGCTGTTGTGCTGCTGCTGCAGAAACTGTGCCCGTAGGAACTTGCCCTGAAACCGAAAAGTTTTGAACCGAAAGGTTCTGAGATCGAGGAGATCTGTGTCTTGACCGAAAGGTCTTATAGATCGAGGAGATCTTGACAGTACTGGGTTGGTGCACATCAGAGTACTGTACTGCTATTCCTGGAAGAAGTTTAACCTTGGGATCCTTGCACCGGAGTAGGCTAAATATTGTTTTAAGCACAATGTTTCACAAACGCACAGCAGTTAACTTGAAAAAGTTTAAAATTACAGCACATCAAAATTTCTCTGTTTCATTCCAGATTTAACCACGATATCCAACATTTTCAAAGTCAAGTTGGGGCCATCTAATAATCATCCAAAGTAAAGGGGGGTTTTCTGATATTTAGCCTTTTTCGTAATGGAAGGATCCTTTAACATGATATCAGAGCAATCCACATAACGGTCTCAACGGTCACAGATCTAAAGTGGGCATAAAAAATATCATTGCGTAAATTCAGAACGTCTACTTGCAAAAAATGACGGTAAAAATCTAGCAGAACATGATAGGATGTAAAATTATAACCCTCGGCCTCCACCACATGCCTGCACCTACTCGGGTTCGACCCGAAAACCTGACAACCTCTCAAAATCCCTTCACATCCAGAACACGTGCAATGTGGTCCTAGAGCAAATTCTTAGTTTCCCCGCAACTATACACGACGGTTCCTTAGCCACGTGATGATGTTGTTGGAGGAATATTTGGAGGGAGAGCCATTATGTCATCCAACCAGATGAATTATTGGATATGCAATTAATGGTTGATGTGCACAATGCGTTTCACAAAAGAGGGGGGAGCTGATCAGCAAACCCACGTACCCTCCACATCCTTGCTCAATCGCAAATACGTGATGTACGAGTCCACATGACGTCAACGTCGCCCCCCTCGAAAATTTATGTGTTGGGGATGTTTGGTGAGTTTGCTACTGCAAGCAAAACCCCACTGTTAACCCTCGTTGCTGTCAAAAGGTAGCGCATGAAGTATGCATACTTAATGTCGTGAAAGCCGATTTCAATTAATGCTCTTTGCTTTTTCGTTGAGTTCATGGGGACGTGTGAAAGTAAATTCCGTTTCCTTTTTTTAAAAAAACAAATAAATGTGTAGAGATGATGCTTGATTGTGGAGATTAAGGGGCTGTTTGGTTCCGGTTTTTGGAAGGGAAGGGAGGAGGAAAGCTGTTAAAATGTCAGCTTTTTGACAGTTTTCCTCCAAAATCGTCTCTTAGAGCATCTCCAATAGCTTCTCCAAAATTTTCTCCAAAATGGGGAAGCAAAAGTCATATTCTCCAACTAATTTTTACACCAACTCCAACAGCTTCCCCATTTTGAAGAATCCATTTTTTCCTCCAAAAATTTGGAGAATGCTGCAGATTTGGAGAAGCTTACCCATTTTTTCTCCTTCATCCCTATTTTGGGGAATGAGATGGGGAATCTGTTGGGCCAAAAACCTAACTAAATTCTTCAAAAGTGAGAAATGGGGAAGCTGTTGGAGATGCTCTTATAGAGACGATTTTGGGAGAAAACTGTCAAAAAGCTAACATTTTTGACAACTTTCCTCCCTTTTACCGATCCAAATAGCCCCTAATATTTGAATATCATATTTTTTGGGGCCATTGTGCCCTGATAGAGCGGATACGGCTCAAAAAGTTTCTTTCTGCAATTATAACAAGAATATTGCAATTTTACAAAATCTAAAATTTTTTTTGAGGGTAAAAAAGCTAAATAAACATTTTCATTTTCCACTGTTTTCTGAAAGAGTGCTGCTACGGGGACCCAAAATATGGGACCAAGGGAGGGGACAGGTGAGGTGTCCCCTCCCTATTGCATAATGAGTTGGTCATGCCAACTCATTATGTAATAGGGAGGGAACACATCACCTGTCCCCTCCATTGGTCCCATATTTTGGGTCCTTAAATCATTTTCCTTTCTGAAACTCGAGAGTGTTGATATCATTGGATCGACACTGTGTCATTATGCCCATCAATTCAGAAGTAATCATCCCTTTAATGTACCAGTAATTAATGCAACAAACCGAAATCAATGAATACTTCTAAAACCATGGATGATTTAATAATTAATCCTACATTGAAAAATAGAATATGGTCTGGATATTATAGTCTCAATAAAATGAGATGTACAAGGATTTTAATGTGTTAAGACCATGACATAAGCTTGTACTTTTTTCGAGAATCTAAACCGGAGATGAACCCAATACCGTGAGAGTCATATTATTGGAAGCTCCTAAAGTGTGGGTCACTGGTGGCAGGTAAAATTATACCATTAAACTTTTAGATCTAAAAACTTACTTTCTATTGGCTATTTTTTCCAATTTAATGCATGGAATTAAAAAAATAATGTTTTTTTTTTGGGTTTCTTAGACAATTTAAACGACTTAGATAATCTTTAAAGAGTAGATAGTGGATATTCTTTTCCTCAAGGTTGAACAAAAAAGTACTTCAATCTGAGTACTTAGAGAAGTAATAAATCTCTCTTTATTTGCAGAAAACTAACTAATACATGCTTTGATTTGATTTGATTTGATTTGATTTCATTCCCTCCCCCAATTTCTCCCTTTGAGCTCAAAGCAAAAAAAAAAAACACCCAAATCCTAAAAGAAAAATAAGCAAAAGCTTCACAAAAAAGAAGCCAAAATACATGCTAAAAAGCCAAAGTTAAAAGTCGAAACGAAGGAATTAATAGGGCTGGAGGGAGTCAAAGGTCAGCCACAACTTTTGAGGGCAAGCTTTTGAACTCTAATTTAGCTTAAAAAAATAATGAACAAGCTTAACCTCAAAGATTGAAAAGTTAAAAAAAATTTAAAAAGGGTAAAAGCGAAAAAAAAACAAAGGCCAACAGCTATCATTGCCATAATTGTGGGTAGCCCTGACACCCCCAAATGTCCCTCATCATTGAAAAGCCACAAAGCCCTCCACCACCCACCCACTATTTAAACCCCCCCATCCTCAGCTCCTCCTCACTCCTCAAATCCCACATTACTTTCTCTCACTAAAAAGGGCCACAAAAAAAAAAAAATTCTTCCTTTCTCCCTCTTTCTCTCTCTAAAAGCTCAATAGGAAAAATAAAAAAAAGCATGATGGTTGACAGAGATCAAGATCTAGGGCTCAGCCTCAGCCTCAGCCTCCCCCCCCCCCACCACCACCACCACGACCAACCGCTTCCTCCTTGGAGCGTCTGTCGTCGCGGGTAACGCACTTTTGCTCTCTTGTCGATTTTGTCACGTGGTATCTTTGCTTAATTAATTTGTCTTAAGATTTTAAGAAATTTCTCGAAAATTTTTTAGAGGGGAGGAGGAGCGGGGTGAAGGGATCGACGTTGTTAACCGGCTGCCACTCGCGGGGGCGGCGTCGGGGAGGGAGAGCGAGGAGTGAACGCGGGCGGCGGCGTCGTCGTCGCCTGAACAGCACGGTGTCGAGTGTTTTGAGCGGGAAAAGAGCGGGGAGGAGATGGAGGCGGAGAGGGCTTCGGTCGAGGGGGTCCAGCGAGCGAGGAGGAGCGGCGCAGGGTCGAGGAAGAAGCTGCAGGCTCTCCAGCGAGCCAGTCGGCGGTGCGCTGAGGAGACGCTTCAAGGAGCACAATCACACGGCTCAATCCTGGTAAGTTCCGGGGCTTTCGGGAAATATTGAGTTTTTTTTTATTAACTAATAATTTTCCGAGTAATGACCCTGTGGCTTGGCTTGCTGCAGAGCAGAAGATGGCGCTGCCGAAGCAGCTGAATCTGCGGCGAGCCCAGGTTGGAGGAGTCTGGTTCCAAGAAGCGCGAAGGGCGAGGTAGAGCTAAAAAATTATTTATAAACGAAGAGTGCAGCGTCGCTATATTTATACACCCCGCCGAAAAAAAGCCCGAAATAATTAAACAAAGTTCGCTAAATTATTTTTTTTTTGCTATTTCGCGCAGGACGAAGTTAAAACAAACGGAAGTAGCTGCGAGTATCCTAAAGCGGCTGCTGCGAAAGAAGTTGACGGAGGAAAACGGCCGGCCGTGTTGCAGAAGGAGGTCCAAGAGCTGCGCGGGCCCGGCTGAGGCTCTCACGCCCTCAGTTCTACAGTGCAGATGACCCGCCGACGACCCCTCACGGATGTGCCCGCTCGTGCGAGCGCGTGTGGCGTCTCGTCGCGCCCCGCCGCCGCCGCCAGCCACGTGCAGCCAGCGCGCGGCTGCCGCCTAGCCGAAGTTCCGGCCGATCGCGCGCCCCGGGCGGCCGGGGTGGGCCGGAACCGATACCGATGAGGGCCGCGCCGCAGAGAAGTTAGATTTTGAGGGGGCTTTTTTGTAAGATATATCAGTGGAAACCGTCGTGATTTTGTTTTGGATGGGTTTCTTGTTTTTATTTTATTTTATTTTTATTTTATTTTATCTGAATATTTTAGGAGGATTTATTAGTTTTTAGTTGAAAAGAAAAGACTTTTGGAGGTTGATGGGGGGAGTGTGAATCCAAAGAGGAAGGCTGTTTTGGTGGTGAATTGCAAAAAAGTACCCCGATGCTTTGTTAACTTTGCAAGTAAATACCCTGCAGTTTCTTTTGCTGCATTTATACACAGAAAGTTGCTCTTTTAGAAGACAGACGTATCGTGTGCCTTTATTGGGTTTTTTTTTATCGTATTAGTCCTCGTACTTTTTTTTTGTTAATTTATTAAATCCTCGGAGTTCCTTTCTTGTTCGGAAGAAACGAGGGTGTCATTTGAAACGACTTAATGAATTTACGGGTGTGTGAATAACGTGATGGATTTGAGGGCATTATTAAAAATATGAAGATTAGGGAGAGTCTACGATGGGGATTAACAAAAATTTGGGGTCTAATGTGGCAAGAAAGCCCATCTATATTTAAATACCACAAAAAAAATATAATTCCCTATTGCCCTCATTTTTTCCATTTCGTTTAACAGCAGAGGGGAGAGTATTGTAAAAGCCTGGGAAAAAGTTCCCTTTTAGCAAAATGGGTTAAGATTTGTGATGTTTAGAACCTAGGCTTGTCATTAGAAGTATTCAAGGCTCGGTCGAAAAGGACAGTTTTAGACATCACACCCTTCAAATCTTCAATAATTTCGTATAAGAACTCAAATCTCTGAAATTGCTCATGAGCCCCTCACAAATTCTAAAAGGCCATTTAACGAGATATGCTATAGAATCGAGTAGGAATTCTATCAGAACACTACTACTTAGTGGAGGTTCCTTGTGCCGATCTTTGGCATACGGTCTCCCAAAATGAGATACTTGATTCGCAACGCCACGGTGCGAAATATTCTGATAAGATTTCCGTACCTAAAGTACTTAGAAATGAGAACCGGGTGTTATTTGCAATAGCTAAGAGGATGTGGGCGCAAATCTAAAATAGTTAAGTGGGCGATAATATCAAAAAATGTGAAAAGATTCTGTAGCCCTAAAGTGAGGAAAATCACAAGCTATATTCCACATTTTGACCAGCATTTGCACATGGTTTATGGGGTGGGGTTAGGTGCGTGCATGTTAGGTGTTGCACGTTTGGGTGTGGACTTGATGGGGGCAGACAAAAACCAAGAAACAGGGGGAAATTGAAAAAAAGAGAGAGAGAGAGGTAGGGGTGAGCACGGTTCGGTTCAAACCGAAAAAACCGACCGAACCGACCCGAACCGACCCGAAAAAAACGGTTTTATGAGTAAGGCGGTTCGGGTCGGGTTGACAATTTTTCAAACCGACCCGAACCGAATCAACCGAATATATTTGTGCATTTGATTTGGGGGTTTATTACTGTGTTCGATCACCATGAATAGCAGTTGCAGGGAATTGATTCATACATAACCAATGTTCTAATGAGTCAGCTCCTTTTTTTGTCTCCACAAAGACCAAACTCAAAGTTTGCTACACAAAGACAAAGCAAGTCCGTTACTAAAAAATTACAACGTTAGAGTCTAGTATTTAATCCAAAAGGACAAGTTACTTCACTTAAAAACAGTATACATACATGAGCAAGAATAATAAATTGAAGTGAAGTTTAAAAACAAATACATGTTGGCATAGGGTAATAATAATATATAAAAGATAAATTGAAGTGAAGTTATACTTGATGAAGTTAGAACCGAACAAACCGAACCGAACCGCACCGAACCGATTTGTAATGGTTCGGTTCGGTTTTGAATTATAGGTGGTTCGGTTCGGTTGTTCAAATTTTGGTAAAAACCTACCCGAACCGAACCGTGCTCACCCCTAGAGAGAGGGGGGGAGCAGACAAAGAAACAAATCTTTTACTAGTAAAAAAATTGGGAGGTATCCTATAGACTATAGTGCAAGATTTGTCACCAATATCTTTTTATTTTATTGTTTGATAATATAATTTCAATGGTGTCGGGAATTTGTCTGTCCCCTGCTTTGGCCTTGAGTAGTTGTTTATAGATGGCGCGGTTTCCTGCTCAATTTTGTTATTCTCAGTAAGTCGCCTGTCTTAAATGGAGTTAAAAAAAAAATGTTTTATCTGTTAAAGAATTAAAAAAAAGGGCTTTATTATTAATATTACTTCTCAATCTAGAGCAAAGTTTCACTGATCCGTATCCATTGAGCAGGATTTCTTAAACTTATTATTACCTTTCTTTTAAACCATTGATTGAATAGCATTGAATTTGGATCCTCTCCGCTATAAAAAAGTAGCGGAGATAACATAACTTTTAATCTCAATCGTTGATTACTTAGTAGGCGGTTATGATACAATCTAAAGCTAACACTCACCATACCCCCCGTGTATTGCACCAATTCCTAATTTGCACTCAAAGAAAAAAATCACAACCACCAACTAGATAATCAGTGGTTGTGATTATGTAGTGGTCCCTCAACTACTTTTTAGATAGTGGAGAGGATCCGAATCCGAATAGCATTTGGATCGCTAAGGGTTAATTGCATGTGGCCCCTTGTAGTCTCGGTAATTTGAACTTACTGTTTCTGGACCTATTTGACAAGCCCCTCAAAATCAAGTCCGAGTTAATCCTGATCCAATTTTGAGACAAACTAGTTCTTTTTTATTCAAGACAAAAGTTGATTTAAAAAAAGATAGAATCTAGTTTTAAGTTCATTTTTTTTTTGGCTTAGGAACTGGCCCGGTTTTTCCCAAACAAGTTTCTTTCAAAATGTGACCAAGTTCAAATGAAATTAAACCACAGGGCGATAAGCATCAATACTAGTACGTGCTTTATTAAAAGATGGACAGAAAAAAAAAAGACTAAAGAAATTATGCATTTTAAGGGATTACTCCTCTCCGCTTTCTGTATTCCAATGATTACTGTTTAAAGTGCAAAGGCTGTTTTTTTTTAAGCAGCCTTTCGAAAGCTGATCGGAGCGAAATCTGGAAAGTTGCTGGTCAAAATCAAATTAATCATTAGCGTAGTTGAGCGCAAAAAGATTAAACTTTTGTGGACTTTTTATTCTTTCGAATTTTAAAGAATATTAGAATTCGACCAAATCTTGTGAATAATGTTCAACAACAACAGCGACAGCCCACGAGATTAGGAGAAACAAAAGATGAGCTCCTTGTCAATGGTTTATCCTTTTATCCAGTTGGGGTCTGGGCCACGAGAGCTGATGCCCACCATAATTCAAGGCACAAGTTTGAACCGTGAACTAGATACTATTAAATTGAAAAATTCTTCAAGGACCCAAAATATGGGATCAATAGAGGGGACAAATAAGATGTCCCCCTCTTATTGGATAATGAGTTGGTCATCATTAATGATGGCCAACTCATTATCTAATAGGAGGGGGACACCTCACTTGTCCCCCCTATTGGTCCCAAATTTTGGGTCACTGTAGCAAAGCTCTATTAAATTTATCCCTCCGTGGAGTCTGAAAACGTATTTTATTAGGTTTATACGCGAGAAAATTATTCTGGTCCGTGAAACAAGTGTTGGAATTGTTAGATCTGAGATGCAAGCTTACAGGGAGTGAATAGAATTGCTACCTTTTTTTTACTAAAAATATAGAATATATATCGAAATAGACAAAATAAAAGCGAACAACAATTATTAATCACAAATAGCAGCTAACTAAGGACACACAAGAGTTTATAGTGGTTCAGATAACAATCATACGTTCACTCTTCTTTCTCACGAAGAGGCTTCTTCACTATGCCAAGAGTTCTCCTGAATCACAACCTCATTTAGTAGGCTTACAAAGACCGCACCATAGAATCTATCCGAAACCAATCATCTAATCTAACTCTTCACAATGAATAAAGACCTAGCCCTAGCTAGCCCCCACCCCTCAATTAACACAAGCTTGAGTACAACATAAAAACAAGTTTGAAAGGCAACCACTCAACACAATTAAGGATAGAAAATATGAAAGATCTTACAATCCTTTTGATAAACAAACCGTCCTTTGATGAATTTAAGAATAGCATGATGAAGAATGATGTAGATGATGAATGCAAGAGCAAGTCTCCTCGCCGAAACGATGTGGAGATTCTATGTGTGAAGACAAAGGGTTTGTCGAGGCTCTGAGGGTTAAAATCTTCCATATATATGATCTATTCTCTAATGAGAATCCTAGATCTATCATTTTTCTCTCTCTCTTTCAATGATATATAGCCTTCAATATATCAGCAAAGAGATATTCTAAGCATGGTAGAGTTTAGAGATGAAAGGAACGACGAATGACTAATATTAAAGTATAAAATCTACAATTAGCTAACTTTACCATCGATGGGTTCATGTTGACCATCGAGACACCATCAATGAGTTTCTACAAACTATCGATGAGTTGAAGTCCTATCTCTTGAATTTCATCAATAGGTTCCTCCTATGGTCATCGATGACATCATCAACCATCAATGAGTCCCTACTGATGTTTCAATGTTTGAAATCAACTTCCAAGCTGATTTTCACGTTGATTTGCTTTGTACACGTCATATACCTTTATTCACCTGTGTTATATCATCTCAGATATTTATTAATATAAATGTGAGTTTGTTATTACTCAAACTAGAGATATTATATGAACTACGTCATAACAAGAATCTCCAAAATATTCTCCTGTTTTTCTTTGTTTGGATCAGAACAATCCCTCACATACGAACTATTCTAACAAAATTTATACTCATGGAGCCCTGATCTTAGAGATCTGCATGAAACTTGAGTGTTTGAATCTTTCTAATTTCAGTATCCAAGATTGTTTTCGAATTAATATGAAACCTACTCCTAATGTCATAATTATTGGAGTCCAAGTATACAAAGATCAACCTGACAAACGTGAGGACTCAACGTTATCTATGTGTGTAATAAGTTCTTTACCATTTTTCACGCTTTCCTACATCATCCAGTCTCTAAGCTTATTTCTTATTTATAAGAGCTTGTATTTTCCAAGAAAATAATATATATATATATAAAGATCAACCTGACAAACGTGAGGACTCAACGTTATCTATGTGTGTAATAAGTTCTTTACCATTTTTCACGCTTTCCTACATCATCCAGTCTCTAAGCTTATTTCTTATTTATAAGAGCTTGTATTTTCCAAGAAAATAATATATATATATATATATATATATATATATATATATATATATATATATATA
>NC_033797.1:135739830-135740483 GCF_001876935.1 Asparagus officinalis
TCTCCTTAAAAACAGGATAATTATTTAGAAATTACAATTGAATTTCACTTTATACATAAGCTATCTTTAAAGTTATATATATCTTTAAAGTGGGTTTTTGTTTCTCCTTAAAAACAGGATAATTATTTAGAAATTACAATTGAATTTCACTTTATACATAAGCTATCTTTAAAGTTATATATATCTTTAAAGTGGGTTTTTGTTGCAATCAACTACCTTCCAGTCAAAATTTCAAAAAAATAAAATAAAATAAAAAATATGCTTGAAAAATTCACATTCAAGATATGTGACTTGTATCCTAACAAAACCTAAATGTATACAAAATGAGTCATGTGTCTTGAATATGAGTTTTTTAAGGATTTGTTTGGGCTTTTAGTGAATATTTTGATAGGGAGGTGGTTGATTGTAATACAAACCCATTTTAAAGGTGATTTATGTACAAATTAAAACTCAAAAGTGGCTTTGATAAAAGATTTTCTTTTAAAAGTTGTTTACGTATAATTACCCTGTTTTTAAGGTTTATAGGAGAAAACCCCTTATTTATAATTTTTGAACTTTGGAAATTATTAAAAGTTGTTTACGTATAATTACCCTGTTTTTAAGGTTTATAGGAGAAAACCCCTTATTTATAATTTTTGAACTTTGGAAATTAT
>NC_033797.1:135742315-135761451 GCF_001876935.1 Asparagus officinalis
TTTCCATACACAACTAGACAACTAAGCCCATTCGACTACTGGCCCTTAACGTTAAGCCAATCATTGGGCTGGGCTATTGCATAGGGTTTTTTTTTAAAATCAAATCAAATCAATCCTGTATGATGTTGAAAATAGGGACGCACATTATGAAAACCAAATTCTTTCCATACACAACTAGACAACTAAGCCCATTCGACTACTGGCCCTTAACGTTAAGCCAATCATTGGGCTGGGCTATTGCATAGGGTTTTTTTTTAAAATCAAATCAAATCAATCCTGTATGATGTTGAAAATAGGGACGCACATTATGAAAACCAAATTCACAAAATCCCAACACTAGAGACGCTCATATAGACTCAACAAGTTAACACGCTACAGCTGCTTAAGCTCCCAACATTTAACATTTTCAATTACAAGCTCACGCAAGAACAATTAATGAAAAAAAAAAAATAGAAACAATGATAACATGACTTTTGATTGAACAACCTATTCATTTTCCAACGTGAAAGCTTCCATTACTGCCTTTTTATCACCTTCTTTACTGTAAAAAAAATCGAGCAACTCCTGATGATTGAAGGGTTTGTAGAGTGGAGGGTTTTGATCCTCAGAGACCAGAGCTTGGGTTTTTTTTTTGAGCAGAAAAAAACAGGGTATCTCACCCTGTTCAAAGTAATATATTAAATAGAAACTAAGGGATATACATCAGTTCCAGATAGAAAAACACGGTAAGAGAAGCCGGTAATGAGCGGATATTTGTCGTCACCTACCAAACTAAACCCACAGCATTCCCACAGCTAGAAAGAAAAGACCAAAAAACTTACACAACAGAGTTTGGAGTGTAGCACACAGGAAACATTACAACTATGATGTAAATAACTAGCAACAAAAAAGATTCCATCATCAGATAAAATATCATCAGCAGTAAACATGGCTACAACAGGAACTAGTGGTCATTTGGGAAGTTGTCACAGGAAACATTAGGGGCGTTCTTCTTGGCAAGCTCCTGAAATCCGAGGTTAAACGCAGCCCTACGAAATCTCCTAGCCAACCTGTCCTCTTCTGCACCTGATCATAATATTGTAAATCTCGCAATATTAGAAGCAACCAGAGCTTGGGCTGAGATATAATGTAGTCATCAGTTGGATTAGTAGATAGGAATATAGATGTTCTGGCTACATTCAAATTTGTCACGGCTCTATGCTGTACAGCCTTCAACAATCCATTTGTTATGACCTGCATGTGCTCCATTTGAAAAGTTAAATAAGTTTAAAAAATGAGTTAATGTAGTTAGTGCCGTCAAAAATTAAAAACAATTAGTATAAATCTGAAATTAAAGGTTAGAAAATCAGGCCTGAACAGGTGCAGTCGTGTTTTCACTGCCCTAGAAGATAGAGGACCCGCCTATCGCCCTGGTGCAGCCGATCCTCACCCCCTAGCGGTAAAAACACCCGGAAAGCGACCGGCCTTTGAACTCGAGCGTGAGTAGCAGAGCTTCTGCTCAGATGAAATTGGTTGCCCGGAAAATGATTAACACAAAAACAAAATTTAGAGAGCGAGAAGCTTTGAGAAAGAAATGAGAATGATGTTCGTTTTTTCTGTGATTTCTGAGGACGAGAGGCTGGCTTTATATAGGGCTCGAAGAGTTGCCCGTTACGCCCAATCCGCGCGCTCCCGCGTCCGTTACGCTCCATCCGCGTAACTCCCAGCTTCTTACTCTCTGCATCCGTTACGAACGGGTCAATCGGAAGAAACAGACAAAAAAATAAAAACCCGTGAAGCAAAAAGAAGTGTGTGGTGCGGCGTGGCGCGCGCGCGCGTCACGGCGATGCGTGGCGTGCTATAGGAATCACATGATGATCAGATATAGAAATTTGCTAAAAGCAACACCCTCTATTTATTTGTGAGTGCAAAAACTAATGGAAAAACAACGTTGTCATGGGGATTAAAACAACGTTGACATGATTGGGATTTCCAGAAAAAAATGACTGGATGGATTATGACTTGTATAACTACTATAAAGTTTTCACTATCTCTTAATAGATCTTTACACGGATATTTTAAGAGAGCGAGGGGATTGAGATATGGTGATCTTTTATCACCATATCTATTTGTTATTGGGATGGAGTACTTGTCCAGGAGGATGAAGAAACTTAAAACTGATAACCTGTTCAAATACCACCCTAGATGTTCTGGCATGGGGATAACTCACTTGATCTTTGCGGATGATTTACTATTGTTCAGTAAAGCTGATATCCAGTCAGTTAGTAAACTGAATAGTTGTCTTCAAGACTTCAGCAGAGTATCTGGATTGGAGGCAAATTTTAACAAATGCGCTGTTTATCTGGGAGGTGTTGAGGATAATGTTAAGAACCATATATGCTCTCTCCTGAATTATTCTGAAGGTTCTCTACCAATTAGATACTTGGGGATGCCTCTGATCTCTAAGAGGTTTTCCCATCTTGATTGTTCAGCACTGATTAGAAAAATTTCAGAGCAATTTCAAGGATGACAAAATAGGAGGAAGCTTTCGTATGCTGGAAGAATTCAGTTAATTAAAACTGTCATTATGGGAATTCAAAATTACTGGACAAGTAACTATATACTACCCATAAAAGTTTTGCAGAAAATAGACAAGCTTTGCTCTGATTTCTTATGGAACTGTAAGATACATCTAGTTTCTTGGTGTGATGTATGCAAAGACAGAAAAATGGGTGGTCTGGGGTTATTCAATGCAAGAATCTGGAACTATGCAGCTGCAATGAAATTATTATGGATGACCCACACTAAAAAGGATATATTGTGGATTAAATGGGTGCATGAAAAGTACTTACACCAAATGGATATATGGCAACTTCAAGCACGAAGGACTGATTCTTGGACGTGGAGACAATTACTCAAAGTAAGAAATATGGCTCTTAATAAATTTGGAGATAGAAATAATCTGTAGAGAACTATGAATGAATGTTATGATAATGGGGAAATTCAAACATCTGAGATATATAAAGCCCTGACTCATTCGACTGCTCCTAATGAAACAATGTCAGGCTCAATTTGGGGTGGACTGCACTATTCTAAACACTCAGTAATCCTATGGCTAGCCAACCTCTCAAGACTGCTAACAAAAGAAAGACTATGCAGGATGGGTGTGCTAACTGAAAATCTATGTACCATGTGCGCAGTTCAACAAGAAACATGTAAACACTTATTCTTTGAATGTCAGTATTCAGCATCTATCTGGAATGGAATAATGGAATGGTTATGCTAGTCGAGGAGATCATGCAGTTGGGCTCAGGTGGTGAACTGGTATAGTACAAAACTGAAAGGAAAGGGATACATGAAGAAAGTGAAGAGAATGGCTCTGTCGGCAACCGTTTACTGGATTTGGAAGGAAAGAAATTCGAGGATTTTTTCAAGGGAAACAACGCACTCTTGTTCAATTGATTAGGGAGGTGAAAATCTCAATCTTAACTAAAGTGCTCAATGAAGATATACGTGAATATATAAAGGAAAAAATAGGAAGAATGTAACCTAACATAGATATGTTGGGAATTATTGTTTCTCACCGGGAAAACTGGTGAGGTTTGATGTGTTTACAGACTCTACAAGTTAGGAGATGAATAAAAATTTTCTTCATTGACCAAAAAAAAGAGAAAGACTATATGCTAATAGAATAGAAAACAAGGGTGATAAACAGTTACATTGTAATAGTACAAAAACTGATCAAACAATCCTAAGAAATACCTAAATTTTTAGGATAAATTTATTTGGGCCATTTTGAGACAACACCAAAACCTTTAAAAAAAATATCACATAACAACAAATATATTTGTCACATAGCTCCTCCAATCCGCCGCAACTTTTTGATGTTATGTAACATCTTTAAATTTTTTAGTGTTATCTCAAAAAGGCCAAAATTTTGAGGGATATTAAATTTATTCTAAAGTATAATGATCTACATTCAAAAATAATTTTCTATAATTGGCAATGTTACCTTCATAAGGAATCCAAAATTTAACAACAAATGCATTTGGAATTGGACCAACCCCAAGCCATTCTCCATCATGTAGGATTTGAAGCCCACTAATGTGTTGCGCATAGTGGAAATTTTGGCAGCACTTCGGCAGCATAACAAGATAGTCAGGTCGCAATAGGAATTCTCGTTTTACCAAGGAAACAAGAACCTTAAGCAAAATATCTCAACAAAGTGGGATATCAGCTCTTCCTCTCATCAGTTCTAGGACTGACCTGTCGAGGGAATCTAAATAAGCTATAACAAATCATACAAATAGCGAGACAACCAATTTTACGTGGTTCGGCAAATTGCCTACGTCCACGGGGAGAGGATAGGGAGATTCCACTAAATCAAGGAAGTACAAAGGGTTATAATCTCACAAAACTCATAAACTAACCCTTAACCAAAGCTCTCAACTTGCTCACAATATCTCCCTCTCACAATGCTCAAAGTCTCTCTAATATCTGATTACAACTCTCCTCTCTCTTTGATGATTGATTCTAATCTCCATATATATAGAAAAACTAAAACCAAAACAGACTAGGAATCCTAAAACCAAAAACAAAACAAATTAGGAATCCTAATAACCTCATGTTACCAAAATAGATTAGGAATCCTAATAACCTCATGTTACCAAAATAGATTAGGAATCCTAATAACCTCATGTTACCAAAATAGATTAGGAATACTGCTATCCAACAAGGAATCCTAATAACCTCATGTTACCAAAATAGATTAGGAATACTGCTATCCAACAATTCTCCACCTCGGTGAAGTATTCCCAAAACCGAGCCGACACCAACATGAGTACCAATGCGTCGTCTCACCAAATTCGGCTGCACCAATGTGGTTGCCTACGTACCCCCCTCTTCCAAGGGATCAAGCCGCCCGTAGTTCATCCAAATGATCGTCAACGGCCTCAATAATCACGAATGTGCAACAAGTTTCGAAAATAATCAAACTTGTTACTCGGAACCACCTTAGTGAGCATATCCGTCGGATTATCCTTCGTGTGGACTTTCACAATCTCCATATTATCATCTTCAAGAACATCCTGAACGAAGTGATAACGAACTTCAATGTGTTTCGTCCGCGCATGAAAACATGATTATTCGCCAAATAGATAGCACTCATGCTATCACAATGAATAGTGTGGACCGTTGCGATATACCAAGTTCCTCCAAAAGTCCTCGCCGCCAAATAGCCTCCTTCACAGCCTCTGTAATCGCCATATACTCTGCATCCGTCGTAGACAAAGCCACCGTCGACTGTAAGGTGTATCTCCAACACACCGACGCACGGGTCAAAGTAAACACATACCCCGTCGTAGACCGGCGCTTATCTAAATCCTTGGCATAATCCGAATCAACATAACCAATGTGTTGAATATCATATCTCCATGATAGTGTTTTGATGATAACAATTTATACAGTGTGTGCACTAACTTTTATATGCAGATTTAAATATCAGAATATGTACAAGTGCAAGTTGATTTCAAGGCATTTTGAAGTGAAGAAAATGAAGAACAAAAGAGATAATGTATTTTACATTTTCTTTACTTAGAATAATTGTACAAGCCTTGATCACACACACGCACACACACAATTTTAGAACACACTAACACATGCTTAGTGTGTTGGTTAACTATAGAAATCCCCTATGTTAACCATTAGAATTATAGTTAAAACTTGATTATAAAAACTCTTTATAGCAGAATTTTTACTCTTAGTAGTCGACTAATTAGAATAGTAGTCGACTACTCGTGTATAAAACTCAAATACATGTTTCTGTCAATTTACAGTATAGTCGACTAATAGTGATTATAGTCGACTACTCAGGTGTTTGACAGAAACATAAGTTTCTGTTATTTTACAGTGTAGTCGACTAATGTCAACAATAGTCGACTACTGAACTCAAATTTCATTTTATCAGTTTCTGTCAAAATACAGTGTAGTCGACTAATGGGCTTTGTAGTCGACTACTGAGAAAATTTTCTGAAAACACAGAGTCTGTTTGAACTCAGTGTAGTCGACTAATGTCAACAGTAGTCGACTACAGATACAGTTTTTCCAGTTTTCAAAGTTTGAATATCTGACAGTTTATAGCCGTTTTTAAACGTTTTTAAAGTTTAAAAAATTGTCTTTTCAAGGGCTATAAATAGGTTATTTGTTCAGAAAAATTGCAGAGACTTACATACCCATAAGCTTTGATCTTTGTGCAATTTTTCAAGTGAAAAATATTCAGATTTTGTGAAAAAGAGAAGTTTCTAAAATTGCCTCTAAACATTCATCAAATACATATCATTTAGGCAATTTACAGAGGTTAAAAGAATCCTAAGCCACTGCTGCACTTCACTACACATTCAAGGCTTATAGGATCAATTGTGTTCTTGCTTCAACAAGGATTTCTCTCGGGTGTGAGAGGGTTAATCTCTTGGTTTAGAGATTGGTGTTTTTTCTTTGCAATTTATTATCTACTTTGCAATAATTTTAAAAGAATACTATTCACCCCCCCTCTAGTGTTCAAGTGTATCTATTTCAGATCCTACATTTGGTATCAGAGCAAGGTGAAAGATGACATCATCAAATACATCACAATTCAAGGAAGGTCACTCTACAAATCGTCCTCTAATATTCGATGGTTTGAACTACAACTATTGGAAGTGCCGAATGAAGATTTACCTTCAATCAATTGGCTATGAACTTTAGAACGTAGTGGAAACGAAATATGAGAAGCCAACCACTCCTTTCGCGGAATGGACTACATCTCAAAGGAACAATGCAAATTTGGATTCTAAAACAATGAATGCCTTATTTTGTACACTTGACAAGAATGAGTTCAATAGGGTGTCAACGGTCACATCCGCATATGATATTTGGCACACACTTGAGGTAACTCATGAAGGTACAAATAAAGTTAAAGAATCTAAAATTTTTGTTCTTGTGCACAGATTTGAATTATTCAAGATGAAGGAAAATGAGACTATTGGAGAAATGTTCACAAGATTCACCGACATCACAAATTCTCTCATTGGTCTTGGAAAAACATATACTCAAGTGGAGATGGTAAGAAAGATACTTCGTTCACTTACTCCACAATGGGAAAAGAAAGTTACCGCTATTGAAGAAGCCAATGATTTGTCAACTCTTACGGTTGAAAATCTTATCAGAAATCTTATGGCATATGAAATTCAAATTGAAGATAGAAAGAATGATGAAGAAACAAAGAACAAGAAAGTTCTTAATACTATTTCCGATAAAGAAGATTTAGATGATGATGATGAAGAAATGGGCATGTTTGCACGAAAATTTTAGAAATTTATAAAAAGAGGTAATTTTAAATCTAAGAATTCAATTTCAAATAACCCTCTTTGTTTTAAGTGTAATAAACCAGGTCATATGAAGAAAGATTGCCCAATGTTGAAGAATAAGCAAAAATCAAGTTATTTCAACAACTTCAACAATATTCAAAATAACAAGAAAATGAAAGCAATGGCAGTCACTTGGGATGATAGTGATGAATCATCTTCGGATGAAGAAATTGAAGAAAAGGAAAATGCTCACATGTGTTTTATGGCACAAGATGAAGTAAGTGACAATGAAGAACTTTTAGATGCTTTCAATGAATTATATGAAACTTTTGTGAGATTAAAAACATCACATAATATATGAAACTTTTGTGAGATTAAAAACATCACATAATTTTCTTAAAGGTGAAAATAAAAGATTACTTAAAGAAATTTCTGATTTAAATTCATCTACTTTTTCTAATTCTCAAATAATTGAATTGAAAGAAGAAAATTTTTCTTTACTTAAAGAAAATGAATGTTTATCTAATGAAAATAATTATTTAAAATCAGAATGTAATGATTTAAATATAATGAATGTTTATCTAATGAAAATAATTATTTAAAATCAGAATGTAATGATTTAAATATTCATATTAATAATTTAGATAAAGATATTTCTTCTTTTAAATCAAGATATGAAGATATATGTTTAAATGTAAGCAAATTTAATAAAGGTAAAAAAAATCTTAATAACATTCTTTCTTTTCAAAGAGAATCATAAAAGACAAAAGGATTAGGTTTTCAAATGAATAAAAATAAATCAAAGAAAACAATTTTTGTAAAACCTTCTTGTGATTTGTATGAATATAGAAATGAAAATTTGTGTAAAAAGAAATCAAAATTCTTTTCTATTTGGGTTCCAAAAGAATTATCTTCTTTACATAAGAATTTTTATATTTCTGATTTTATTAAAAATATTTGTTTATCACCTAACTATTTAGGCAAATCAAACTCTTCATGGGTTTGGTTTCCTAAAGGCTAATTTAAAGGACCCAACATAGTATGGGTACCAAAATGTAAATGTTTATTATTTCAGGTACCCAAGAAAGATAGGTGGATTTTGGATAGTGGTTGCTCCAAACATATGACTGGAAACATACAATTGTTGTCATCTTTTCAAAACAAGGATGGAGGTACCGTTACTTTTGGAGATAACAACAAAGGAAAAGTCATCGGTATTGGATCTGTCGGTAATCCAAACAAACCTATCATTGATAATGTTCTATTAGTTGATGGTCTTAAACATAATTTACTAAGTATTAGTCAACTTTGTGATAAAGGTTTTAAAATTGTTTTTGAAAAAGAATCATGCTTAATTTATGATATTGATTTAATAACTATTATTTTTAAAGGTCATAGAAAGAATAACATATATGTATTATCTATGAATAATATTTCAAATGAACATTATCTTATTGCATCATCTAATGATTCTATTTTATGGCATAAACATTTTGGACATGTTAATTTTAAACATATGTCTAAGATTTCTAAAAATGATCTAGTAAATGGTTTACCAAAGATGTCTTTTAAAAATAATTTTTGTGATGCATGTCAACAAGGAAAAATGCACAAATCTTCTTTTAAATCTAAAAATGTAATATCTACAAATAGACCATTAGAATTAATTCACATAGATCTTTTTGGTCCATCTAGAGTAGCATCTTTAAATGGAAGTAGATATACATTTGTTCTTGTTGATGATTATTCTAGATTCACATGGGCAATTTTTCTTAAACATAAAAATGATGCTTTTAATGAGTTTTCTATATTTTGCAAAAGAATTCAAAATCATTTAATGAGTTTTCTATATTTTGCAAAAGAATTCAAAATCAAAAATCTACTTCTATTATCTCTATACGTAGTGATCATGGAGGTGAATTTGAAAATGAATTATTT
Source organism: Asparagus officinalis (assembly GCF_001876935.1). Lineage (NCBI taxonomy): Eukaryota > Viridiplantae > Streptophyta > Magnoliopsida > Asparagales > Asparagaceae > Asparagus > Asparagus officinalis. Next base: position 135,751,576 of record NC_033797.1, read on the forward strand.
GTAAATTATTGTGACAAACATGGTATATCACATACTTTTTATTTTCCTCGTGCTGCTCCACAAAATGGAGTTGTAGAAAGGAAAAATAGAACTTTATAAGAATGTGCTAAAACCATGTTATGTGATAGCAATTTACCAAAATATTTTTAGGCAGAAGCCGTATCAACAGCTTGTTATGTATTAAATAGAGTTTTATTAAGACCTATTTTAAAAAAAACCTCTTATGAATTATTTTATAACAAAATCCCTAAAGTATCTTACTTTAAAGTTTTTGGTTGTAAATGTTTTATCTTAAATACAAAGGATAACTTAGATAAATTTGATTCTAAATCCGATGAAGGAATTTTTGTTGGATATTCTAATCATAGTAAAGCATATAGAATATATAACAAAAGAACATTAGTTATTGAAGAATCTTTACATGTTTCTTTTGATGAAATTTTTTCAAAAACACCTATTATATTAAATAATGATGATGATATAATTGATACTATACATGATACTCCTATGATAGATATAACAAAAGATGATAATCTACAAAATGATTTACCTAAAGATTTTGTAGAAGTTAAAAATCATCTACATGATTTAGTTATAGGAAATATTTCTGACAAAGTAACTACTAGATCTCATTTTAATTTGATTGCTCAGAATGCTTTTATTTCAACTATTGAACCTAAAAATATAAAAGAAGCACTTCTTGATGATTCATGGATAATAGCTATGCAAGATGAACTTAATCAATTTACTAGAAATAATGTTTGGGATCTTATACCTAGACCTCAAAATAAATCCATTATTGGAACAAAATGGATTTTTTAGAAACAAATTAGATGAATTTGGTCAAGTTGTTAGGAACAAAGCTAGATTAGTTGCTCAAGGTTATAATCAAGAAGAAGGAATTGATTATGATGAAACTTATGCACCTGTTGCACGATTAGAATCAATTAGGATTTTACTTGTATTTGCATGTTTTATGAATTTTAAATTATTTCAAATGGATGTTAAAAGTGCTTTTCTAAATGATTTTATAAAAGAAGAAGTTTTTGTAGAACAACCTCCAGGTTTTGAACATAAAAGTTTTCCAAATCATGTTTTTAAACTTAAGAAAGCATTATATGGTCTTAAACAAGCACCTCGTGCATGGTATGATAGATTAAAGAAATTTCTTTTAACTTCAGGTTTTGATATTGGAAAAGTTGATTCAACATTGTTTATTAAGAAAATAAATAAAGATATTTTACTAATTCAAATATATGTAGATGATATTATTTTTGGTTCTACTAACAACAATCTTTGTCAAGAATTTGCTAAGACTATGCAGGATGAATTTGAAATGAGTCACATGGGTGAACTAAATTTCTTCCTTGGACTTCAAATTAAACAATTGAAAGAAGGAATATTCATCAATCAAAGCAAGTATGCAAAAGATTTACTCAAACGATTCGGATTGAAAAATTCATCAAGTAAACCAACACCAATGAGCACCACTACATCACTTGACAAAGATGAAAATGGTAAGAATGTTGATCAAAAGCTATATTGAGGTATGATTGGATTACTTCTTTACATTATTGCTAGTAGACCTGATATTATGTTTAGTGTATGTTTATGTGCAAGATTTCAATCTAATCCTAAAGAATCACGTCTTAAAACAGTAAAAAGAATTTTTAGATATATTAAAGATACTACAAATTATGGTTTATTTTATCCTAAACATAGTTCTTTTGATTTAATATCATATAGTGATGCTGATTTTGCCGGATGTAAATCTGATAGAAAAAGTACAAGTGGAACATGTCATTTCTTAGGACATTCACTTGTATCTTGGTTTAGTAAAAAATAAAATTCAGTATCATTATCAACAACTGAAGCTGAATATATTGCTGCAAGTCTTGCATGTGCACAAATATTATGGATGAAACAAACTTTAACTGATTATGGTATAAATTGTCCCATATCATCTATTATGTGTGATAATTCTAGTGCAATTAATTTATCTAAAAATCCTATTCAACATTCACGTACAAAACACATTGATATAAGACATCATTTTTTAGGTGATCATGTGCTTAAAGGTGACATTTTATTAGAATTTATACCTACAGATAAACAAATAGCAGATATATTAACAAAACCCCTAAAAGAAGAAATTTATGTTAAAATCTTAAAATCAACTTTCTGTTGTTTACAGTGTAGTCGACTACAATACAGATTAGTCGACTACTCTGAGTCAAAAAACTGAAACTCATCTTTCTGTCGTTCACAGTGTAGTCGACTACTCTCACTATTAGTCGACTAATGATTCTAAACTTTCTGTTTTACATTTTTTAATCCTAGTGGATTTTTTCTTAGGTTCAAACCAAAAACCCAATACCCATACCCGTTTCACTTAAGTAAAATTCATCTCAACCATTCTTTTTCACCCAATACCCATACCCGTTTCACTTAAGTAAAATTCATCTCAACCATTCTTTTTCAACTCCATCAATCCTAACCATACATTTAAGATCAAATCTTAACCCTACACTCAATTTACTATCAAATCTCAACCATACATTATTTTTTATTCTTAAAAGATAAAGTCAAAAACAAAAACTACCCTCTAACTACACCCAAAACCGAAACCCCATCTTCCCCACTTCAGAGTCATCGAATCCAGGTTAGGGCATCTCATTTTACTCAGTTTTTTCACCAGTTTCTACAATTCTCTTTCAAATCTGACAAGTATCCAAGCTCTGTAGTCGACTAATCCAAGCAATAGTCGACTATTCTAGGGTTTCTACAGTTTGGGGTATTGCTTCTAAACTTGATCTTTACATCTTTTGTTATTTATATATCTAATTATGTCTAGATCTAAGAAAGCTAAGCAAACCCATACCTCTATCAATGATGAAATCATCATCTATTTTAAAAGTCCTGATTTATTAGAAGAATTTAACAAATTATCATCTTTTAAAGTTCTTCCAGGACGATTTGTGAAATTTGATGATTTTATACCCTGGAATTTTAGTTCATATTTTGAAAATGTGGGATTGCTTGAACTGTTCTCTGCTGAAAATAAAAAACCCACATATCCATTTCTTGTGCAACTGTTCTATACTAATATAGAACGTGTGGGAACTATTAGTGGTTCTGAAAAACTCAAAACTCTTGTTAAAGGAATAGAAATTGACTTATCTACAAAGTCAATTGGTAAATTTTTAATATTCCTTATCAAGGAGTTTCTCTTAAGTCTGTTAGGATGAATGATTCAGATCTGTTATCTAATCATATATTTCTTCCTGGATATGGCAAACCTTTAAATAACTCAAACAAACTTCGTCCAATTCCTAGGTTCATTGCACAAATCCTAGCCTATAACTTGTTTCCAAACACTGGGAGTTTTTATTTCATTTCCCTAGAATTAGCAAAAGCTCTATATGCTATAATGGGAAATATTCAAGTTAATTGGGCTGAAGTATACTTTGACAATCTTCTGACTATTCCAAGAGGATTTCTTCCTTATGGTGCATTCCTAACTAAAATCTTTAACAAATTCCATGTCGATCTCCAATCCGAAAATTCTGTTGTCCGTTCAAATGAATTTTTTGATTCAAATGCCCTAACTAGGATGAAATTGACATATTTTGAAATTCAAGAACAAAATCCTCAAAATGAACCTGAACCACATCAAGAAGAAATACCACAAGAAAATCCACAATCTTCAACTCAAGCAGGAGCCTCTTCAAGTCAACCTCCACCTTTTCCTACAGAACCCTCATGCTTTTCAGACGTGCAATACAACACTTTAAGTGCACGTATCCTTGAACTTGAAACTGGTCAAAGAGCTCTATATGCACAGAATTCATATATCATTAGTAATCAAGAAGAGCTAATCAAGAAGTTTGAAGACTTGGACACAAAGCTTAATACGTATTTTCAAGGACAACAACCTCCTCCAGCACCTTAAGATGTTTTTATGTTAAGTGTCAAAACAATTATGCAATTCTGTTTAAGTTTCAAAAACTATGTGGTTGTGTGTTGTTAGGACTTATGTAATATGTTTCTTATGTTGCTACTATGTCACTTATGTTAATTATGTGTTTTTATTATATATGATAATGTTTGGTTAGATAATGCATGTGCTACATATTTTAAACAGATCATGGTGATGAACATTATGGAACTTTTGGTCTTTATGGCAAGTCTTTGCCTACCTATTTGGATGGGTGAAGTTATGGACTATGTTCATAACCTTGATGATTTGTTTGAAGTTTTAGCTCATGTTGAAGAAATAATGTCATGTTTAGCTTCCTCTTTTTGTTGACAACAAAGGGGGAGAAATAGTTATGTTTTGTTGTGTACTGTTATAATTTAGTTATGTATGTACTCTGTTATAGACTCAAATTTACTTATATGCAGGGGGAGTAAGTATTATATGCAGGGGGAGTAAGTATGATTATTTTAAGTTTTAATCTGATACATAAATTATTTGTTATCATCAAAAAGGGGGAGAATGTTGAATATCATATCTCCATGATAGTGTTTTGATGATAACAATTTATACAGTGTGTGCACTAACTTTTATATGCAGATTTCAATATCAGAATATGTACAAGTGCAAGTTGATTTCAAGGCATTTTGAAGTGAAGAAAATAAAGAACAAATGAGATAATGTATTTTACATTTTCTTTACTTAGAATAATTGTACAAGCCTTGATCACACATACGCACACACACACAATATTAGAACACACTAACACAGGCTTAGTGTGTTGGTTAACTATAGAAATCCCCTATGTTAACTATTAGAATTATAGTTAAAACTTGATTATAAAAACTCTTTATAGCAGAATTTTTACTCTTAGTAGTCGACTAATTAGAATAGTAGTCGACTACTCGTGTATAAAACTCGAATACATGTTTCTGTCAATTTACAGTATAGTCGACTAATATTGATTATAGTCGACTACTCAGGTGTTTGATAAAAACATAAGTTTCTGTTATTTTACAGTGTAGTCGACTAATGTCAACAGTAGTCGACTAATGTCAACAGTAGTCGACTACTGAACTCAAATTTCATTTTATCAGTTTCTGTCAAAATACAGTGTAGTCGACTACTGAGAAAATTTTCTGAAAACACAGAGTCTGTTTGAACTCAGTGTAGTCGACTAATATCAATAGTAGTCGACTACAGATACAGTTTTTCTAGTTTTCAAAGTTTGAATATCTGACAGTTTATAGCCGTTTTTAAACGTTTTTAAAGTTTAAAAAATTATCTTTTCAAGGGCTATAAATAGGTTATTTGTTCAGAAAAATTGTAGAGACTTACATACCCATAAGCTTTGATCTTTGTGCAATTTTTCAAGTGAAAAACATTCAGATTTTATGAAAAAGAGAAGTTTCTGAAATTGCCTCTAAACATTCATCAAATACCTATCATTTAGGCAATTTACAGAGGTTAAAAGAATCCTAAGCCACTGCTGCACTTCACTACACATTCAAGGCTTATAGGATCAATTGTGTTCTTTTTTCAACAAGGATTTCTCTCGGGTTTGAGAGGGTACAAGGAGTTTGTCAATTGGTGTTGCAATTTGCAGGAACTTGCAAATTGGTCAGGTTTGCATTTGATTTTGTAAGTTTATTCAAAATCATAGTGAAAACTCTCAAGCGGGATTTGCTTGGGGACTGGATGTACACCAGTTTGGTGGAACCAGTATAAAATCCTTGTGTTTGTGATTGTGAATTTCTGAGATTGTCATTTTTCTTTGCAATTTATAATATACTTTACATTAATTTTAAAAGAACACTATTCACCCCCCCTCTAGTGTTCAAGTGTATCTATTTCAGATCCTACACAATGCATAACTACCCACCTGTAGTGTTCCTCTCATAAACCAAACCAACATTGAGCGTACCTCGAACGTACCTCAAAATCCATCTCACGACATCCCAATAACCCACTCCTAGATCGTGCACGTATCTCGAAACCATGCTCACCACCTGTGATAAGTCCGGCCTCGTACATACCTGTAGGCATATAAAATTGCTTATAGGTCCCTTAATACAACTCGGCACAAACCGACGAACCAACGAGGCGAGCGAGATCGACGCGAATTCGCAGCGCGAGGCAACGGAATACATCCATAGTAAGCGTTCGGATAATGGCAAGGCCAAAAGTGTTGAAGAGTGGCAACGAGTCATCGCAACTCAAGGACAAACATCGGAGCCGAATCACGATGCGAGATCAAGATCGAAGTTGTCGGAGCTCAAAGCTCGTAAGGCGGGTTTAATGCAATATCAGGTAATGCGAGTATGTACTGTAAGGCCGATAATGCAGATCGAACACATCAGAGTCGCGAATCAACCACAGAACCGAATTCACGGAAAAAACGGATACAGCGTGGCGGCAAGAAGACCGAAAAACAGCAACACTGGGAGGGGCTCGGCTCAAACTGAGGGCCATCTCAAGGTGGCTCGGCGCCACAGCGAGGCCATCCGCTGAGGTAGCTTCGATGGCCTGAGCCATCCGCTGAGGTGTCTGCGGTGGGCCGAGCCACTGCCAAGGGTGGACTCGCAGGCGCGAGCTACGCTCTAGGCGTGGCTTTCGGGCATGAGGCCGAGCCAGCCCATGATGTGGCCGACACTGATTCCAGTGCGTGGCACAAGTAAAGGGTGGCCTATAAATAGGCGCACATTGCGTTTGCATTTGTTCAGGGTGATTGTTTTGTTTTTGTGTGGTTTATTTTCTGATGTTTGATTTGCGTTTGGATAATTTTTGGAGGCGAGAGCTTCTGGGGCCGGAGATTCAACAGACTGGCGAAACTTAAAAAGATTGGAGGCTTCTTGGGACTTCGGAGACTCACGTCTATACGGGCAGATCGTGGTGCTCGAGCGAGTTGCGTTCAACGAGAGGGCCTAAAAAAGGCAGGTGTTCGAGAAAGGTTCGGATCTCAGATGCGTACAGCAGACATAACTCGCGATGCCTAACGCTGTGTGTCTTAGGATCCGAGGAACTTGGACGATTGTTTTCCGTTGTGAAGGCGAATCCTCCCGGACTATTATTTCCTTGGTGAAATAATACGAGCGTGTCGTACTTGGCTTTAGATGCTGATGCGGATCTATGATCTGCAGTGGTGGTCGCAGGCGGATAAAAGCCTCCGGCTGCAGGCTAAAGAACCGCCACAAAAAAAAAAAGCCGCGCAAGAGACCTGGCAACAACAGGATCTTGCGATTGGGCGTGTCGGAATGCAAACTAAGGCAGTAAAGATGTAATTTTCTTTATTTGCTTGTGTATTTGATTTTCGTTGTAACCGGCATCTAAAAAAAGTAACGCGGATTCTTTGTAATCGATAAACTATGTAAAGAATTTGCAATGGAGATGCAAATCGATGAAGAAAACAATCGCTTTTCAAGCGGGGTCTGGCGAACAATCTGGGCGACGGCACAGTGGGAGCGCTGCGGATCTCGGGCTATAACCCGGGGGAGATCGATGCGTCGGCAGCCGGCGATTTTCCGATCTCCGGTCGATGGAGGAGTGTCGAGTTATGAGTTTTCGACCAAGGGCCAAGTTCGAGGAGTACGTGTGCGCGCTGCGCGTCGGATGGGCTACCTCACCCCGCGCAAGTCGGGCTAAGAAATCAAACAGAAGTTCTCGCTCGTAGGAAGAAAGGTTCATTGAGGTATGGAAGAGAGTCGGAAGCGGCACCGAACGTGAAGTATGCGGCTCGCGCGTCCAGTTTTGATGCGCAAGTCGCATCGGGTGAGAATTCGCTCTAGTTCTTCCAACCAGGTGGCAGATCCTGCTGGCTGGGCCAAACTCTTCTGGGCCAGCAAGAGGGGCGTTGACTGCTCTCGAAGAGAGGCCCGCTAAAGGCAAGCGTCACACGCCTTAATACGAAACGGATTCGCATAGGCCATGGAGTCAGTTGACGGATCGCGCATAGTAAGCGTGGATCTCTCTGAAGAACAAAAGAGGCAAGCAGCCTCAACAATCAACGAATGGTGGTTCCTCCAATCCGCCAACAATGGGATGGGTCCGTGTCAAACGGAACCGATCAACGCTAGAGGAGCGCATTCGCAAGCGCCGCGCACTATCAGCGCAGGCACGGGCTCAAGCTGAAGAAGCCCGTAGAAAGCTGCAGAAAGAGGTAGCTAAGAAGCCGCCACCAACTCGCAAAGTTTGGAGGCCGAAGTCTGAAGCGGCGGTTCAGACCAAAAAGCAGCAACTGCAGCCCCTAACAGTTCAACCTCCGGCGAATCAATCCAGACCGCCGATGATTCCCACAACTGTTCTGGGAGATCCCGCAGGACCACCCCAGAAAAGGAAGTCAGTCTTGGAGCGCCTCGGTCCACTTCCCGAGGAGCGAAGCAAAACTCCAATCCAAGAACGATTGGGCCCATTAAGAAATCCCCAAATGACGCAACATGCTGGGGGTCGCCGCAACCCTCAACATGACAAAGAAATCATGGCACCCAAGCGTACTATGCTGCGCATTGAAGTTCAGGAGCCTGCTGAGAATTCACGCTCAAAAAGGCAGGTCTCAAGGCGCGTGACTCTTGAAAGTTCAAAGAAGGCAGTTCTCCCTCAGAAGGAAACGTTGCCGTCTGATGATGATTATGTTATACCTGAGAAATCGTGCCAACACACGATAGGTTGCTCTAACTTTCAAACAGACGAGCTGTACTATCGTGCTGGGAGTACGAGCGAAGCCAGAAAGAGAAGTCCTCGAAGACTAGAAACTCAGTGCCCTTGTTCAAAGCTCATTCGGGCAGTACTGTCTGAGTGCAACTGCATCAAGGTAGTCCCCGAGAGAATTTCAGTGTTCGAAAGGCTTAGTACCAAAATGCCAAAACCAAGGCGTAGGCGTTTTCGGCAACGAAGGACGGTGGTTGAAGATGAAGAATTCCCGAGGGTCACCGCTAATATGACAAGCAAAGAGACCTCATCACGGGATAATCTCGAGTCGATTCTGAAAGCATCCCGGCGTCTAACCCGTCTGCAGTCTGGAGCAATCGCACGAGGAACTTATGGTAGGGTTCGGACAAGAGTACCTTCAGAAGGTGAAGAGTCGGATACCTGCTCCGCAGTCGTATCAGATAATACAGTGTCCAGTGAGGGGGAACCCTGCGATTCACTGATGATAAGCGCGGAACAAGTGGCCAAGATGCTCGAAGATGCCATAGCCAAACAACAGGAAAGCTTTAGGTTCGAGATGCAGATGGCCATGCAGACTATGAGAGAGATGCATGAGCAACAAATTCAGGCACTGACGAACCAGCGAGGTGAACCAAGCCGCCGTAACCAGGTTGTTCAGGAAGAGGAGCACACGGATAGGGATGAAGCTCACAATGCCAATAACCCTCCCGTCAATGCAGGGGGTGGTAACGAGGATGCCAACGAAGATACAAGTGAAGACTTGAAGATCAAAAACCTCGAGAGCAAAATCAACACATTGATCTCCGCTCAAGAGACGAAGAAAACAGGCATTCCCTGTCCATACCCAAGAGAGTGGGAATCGATCCCATATCCGGCGAAGTTCAATCTAATCAACTTCACGCCGTTCGATGGGAAGGGTTCCCCCACTCAGCATTTGATTTATTTCAAATCGGGGGTAATCTCCGGCAATGAGCCTCTGATGGTGTGGTCATTCGTCGGCACTCTTCGCGGAGCCGCCTTCGATTAGTACCGCCGCCTCAAGCCAGGAAGCGTAAATAGCTGGGACGACATGGAGACAAAATTCCTCGCCAACTTCTTCGACGACGACACCGAGATATCTATCGGATCATTGCTCGATGAGAAGCAGAAGGACGGGGAGTCTATCGGATCACCGAGGAATTCATTCTCCAGACCTGCCATAATAATCTGTCCTTAGACGTATTGGAAGCAATGGG
>NC_033797.1:135762451-135769990 GCF_001876935.1 Asparagus officinalis
TTTGACGAATATCCGAAGTTCTTCCAGCGCTGCGTTTATCGCTTGGCCGTCGTCGGAGTCTCGAGTGTGTAGCTGATGAATTGAGTTTGGATCGTGTCATTGAGTTGACTTTGAATTACCTCCGCCACATTGTGCTGGCTTAGGGTTTCGGATCCCCGTGTGTTGGCTTTTTGTCGCAACGCGTTGACCGGCGTTGACCTAGGGTTACGCGTTGACCGGCGTTGACCCTAGGGTTTTGAATCGTCGAACTAGGGTCATCTCAAACTCCTGCTTGGTCAAACCTTCCTACAGTTAGGACCAAAACCACGATTCATTCTCGATAAACGAGAAATTCATCTTTAGTTCGGTAATCAAACCTTCCGACAGTTAGGGTTATCCGAATCTTTTCGATTCTCGGAGTGGAGATCCCACTCTCAGTTTCACCTTTCCGGATTCTGGGGGTGGAGATCCCACCTCGAGTCTCCTTTCCAGTTGAAGATAGAATATAAAATTCTTCTTCTTCATTGTCGGGAGATAGAATATAAAATTCTTCCTCTCCCATTTCGGGTTCGTCTTTGCCCCAAGAGAAGACACCACCTTTTTCAAATCCCAAAATCTGTGCCTCACAGGTACAGGGAATTTTATTCTGAATCCTAAGTAGGGATAAGTCAACGCCTAACACGTGTTGCCGGTTTAGTCTTTCACCGATTGAAAAATACACTAGAATTCCAGTCTAGGAAGTTTATCCCGAATCCTAAGCAGGGATAAGTCTGCGCCTGACACGCGCTGCCGGTTAGTTCTTAACCGTTTAAAAAGAACACCCGTTCACATATTCAACATTGTGACAGGTTGTTATTAATAACACCAGAATCCATGCCTTACACGCGTGGGGAATTTCATCCTGAATCCTAAGAAAGGATATGCCGACGCCTAACACGCGTCGCCGGTTTAGTCTTTTACCGATTGAAAAAGACACCAGAATACCAGTCTGGGGTATTTTATCCCAAAGCCTAAGTAGGGATCAGTCAGTATCTAATACACGTTGCCGGGTAGCCTATTCCCGTAACAATGGCGAAGTCTACGTATTCGAAGTCGTAGTATCAAGTCTAAGGGAGTTCATTCCTTTAGCACAACGTCACATGCGGAACGGATTTAGACAATCCGCATGCTAGCCCGACTCAAACGGTAGTCGGTAAAGGCTAATCAAATCCGTTGAAGGCTGGGGGTTAGCCAAAAATCCTAAAGTTAACGCCTAACACGCGTCGCCGGGTAGTCTATTCCCGTGAGAAAGACGAAGTCTACGTATTCAATATCGTAGCACTAAGAGTGTTAACTCTCTTAGCACAACGTCACATGCGGAACGGATTTAGATAATTCACATGCTAGCCCGATTCAAACGGTAGTCGGTAAAGGCTCATCAAACCCGTTGAGGGCTGGGGGTTTGTCAAAAATCCTATAAATGCGAGAGTCACTGACGCATCAGCTTCATTAGTTGGTCTCATGACTTGAGCATCCTACGACATTCGAAACCCTAGGGTCAACGTCGGTCAAACGCGTAACCCTAGGTCAACGCCAGTCAACGCGTTGCGATCAAAAAGTCAATGTACGACATTCGAAACCCTAGGGTCAACGCCGGTCAACGCGTAACCTTAGGTCAACGCCAGGCAACGCGTTGCGATCAAAAGTCAACGTACGACATTCGAAACCCTAGGGTCAACGCCGGTCAACGCGTAACCCTAGGTCAACGCTATTCAACACGTGGCAATCAAAAAGTCAGCGTACGACGTTTAAAACCCTAAGGTCAACGCCGGTCAAAGCGTAACCCTAGGTCAACGCCAATCAATGCGTTGCAATGAAAGAATCAATACTCCGAAAAGTATACGAGTATAAACTGCTTCTTAAATACTCCAATAAGGTATATGAGTATAAACTATTCCCTATTTTTGGTTGAGAAGTTCCTGGAGAATATTCTTCATAAATATTCTTAAGGATAACTCAACAACACAACGCCGAACAACACGTTGTAAATGATGATCCAACACCGACGACCGATGGTCAATTCTATGTTGAAACAACCAACTCGAGCTAAAAAGTTAGAAAAGCAAGAATCGACTTCAAATTCAAAATTCCAACAGACGGTCAGACAATAAATGCAGCACCGGGACCCTTACAGACATTCGACAAAGCACCGAACAGCCTGGAGGACTGAAGGAATCAAGGATGGAAGCCACTCCAAATATCCCGTCGTATCAATCGAAGGATGGGACAATCATATCCAAAGTATTCCAGACTCTTCTATAAAAGAACGAGACTGAAATACTTTGGAGGGGGTATCTGTAGGCGTATAAAATTGCTTATAAGTCCCTTAGCTCAGCTCGGCGCAAACCGACAAACCAACGAGGCAACGAGATTGACTAATCGCACGCAAGCAACGGAATACGTCCATTCGCGTGCGGGATCAAGCCAAGTGTTCGAAGAGTCAACGAGTCATCCAACCGAGAGCGGACTCGAACGAATCACGATCGAATCAAGATCGGTTTCGGACTCGAACTCAGAAGTGGATTTACTGCCAAATCAGGAATCCGACTTACTGCCAAATCAGGAATCAAATCAGAGTCTGGATCAACCGAATCACGGACAGAACCAAAGGCGGAAAACACCAAAACCACCACCTAGAGGGGCTCGGCCGAAGCCGAGCCAACTTCAGGTGGCTCGGCCCAAGCCGAGCCACCTCAAGGTGGCTCGGGCCGAGCCACCCTGAGGTGGCTCGGCCCAGTGCCGGCCACCCAGAGGTGGCCGACACTGTTCCGTGCGCGGGCACAGTAAAGGGTGCCTATAAATAGGCCACTTGGTTCATTTGTTCAGGGGTTGGAAATTTTGGAGGCGAAGCTCTGCCGGATTCAAGACTCGAAACTTAAAAAAGATTGGAGCTTTGGGACTTCGGGGACTCACTCTTCCAGATCAGGTGCTCAGCGATCGTCAACGCCAAAAAAGGCAGGTGTTCGAGAGGACGGATCTCAGATCTACGCAGACGTACTCCGGATCTAAGCTTGGTCTTAGATCCCGAGACTTGAACGATTGTTTCCTTGGTGAATCAATCCTCCCCGGCTATTATTTCCTTTGTGGAATAATACCCGTCGTACTGCTTAGATCTGATCGGATCTAGATCTCGCGGTGGTCCATGGATAAACCCCGGCGCAGGCAAAGAACCCACACAAAGCAAGAGACCGCAAAACAGGATCTTGCGATTCGTTCGACAAATAAGGAGAAAGTTGTAATTTTCTTTATTTCTTGTGTTATTTGATTTTCGTTGTAACCGGATCTAAAAAAAGACCGGATCTTTGTAATCGATAAACTATTACAAGAATTTGCAATGGAATCAATGATGAAGAAAACAACGATTTTCACCGCGAACAATACCATCGCATACATCAAGCTCCTAGCCGTGCTCGCATATGGAGTCTTCGATATCAACTCTCGATCTTCAACTGACTTCGATAAAAGATCAGCTGAAAGCTTCAAATGGGCTCCTAATGGTACACTAACTGACTTCGTATCCATGCTAACATGAAATCGCTGTAGAACCTTCTTCAAATAAGCCACCTGTGTCAAATAAATTTTTCCCTTCTTCTTTTCTCTGTCGATCTCCATCCCTAAAATACGCTTCGCCATACCCAAATCCTTCATCTCAAACTCCTTTGAAAGTTGTGCTTTCAACTCATCTATAGCAGATCTGGAAATAAAGACAACCAACATATCATCGACATAAAGTAACAAATAGATGTACGCACCTCCTTTGAACTTACGAAAATATACGCAAGGATCAAACTGGCTCCGAGTATATGAATGACCAATCATAAAACCATCGAATCGTCTATACCACTGTCAAGGAGACTGCTTCAAACCGTATAGCGATTTCTTCAATCTGCAAACCAATTTTTCTTTCCCTGTAGCTCGGAATCACAATGGCTGAGTCATATATATTTCTTATTCAAGATCGCCATGAAGAAATACCGTCGTTACGTCCAACTGATCTAACTCCAAATCATACTGTGCCACCAAAGCTAGCAAAATCCGAATCGAAGAATGTTTTACCACTGGAGAGAAAACCTCATTATAATCTATTCCTTCCTCCTGTGCATAGCCCTTCACAATCAACCTAGTCTTGAACCTCAATGGAGTGCCCTCAATGTCCTCCTTCTTCGTGTATACCCACTTGCAACCAATTGACTTTCGCCCCTTTGGAAGCTCAACAAGCTCCCATGTATCATTCTTATGAAGAGACTCCATCAGCCTCCGAACTCTGCTCGGCCTCTCTAAATGTAGTAGGCACCATCTCATCGATACTCTCCATTGGAAGTGCATACGCAACTGTGTCGGTATACCGTGCTGGCATCCGTATGTCTCTCCTCTGTCTCCGAACCGTAATAAAATCCCGAACATGGACCGTCGGTCCCTGATCCTGCACATCAGTACCCGTATCCTCTGTGTCACCGTCGTGCTCGCCTGGCGTCACCTCAGTCGGCACTCTAATGGATACTATACCATCTGAACAATGTGGAGTTGCATCGATCTCCACCACCTGCGGTATCTCCTCTGTCGTGTCGCTCTCTACCTGATGAGAGCTGGGAAGCTTTAAGATAGAAGCCTCATCGAACATGATGTCTCTACTCAGTTTAATCTTCCTATCAACTGGATCCCATAGCTTGTATCCCTTGACACCACGCTTGAATCCTACAAATATGGTCTTCCTAGCTCGAGGTTCTAATTTACCCTTGACACCACGCTTGAATCCTACAAATATGGTCTTCCTAGCTCGAGGTTCTAATTTATCTGTTCTCACATGATAAAATGTCCTACAAATATGGTCTTCCTAGCTCGAGGTTCTAATTTATCTGTTCTCACATGATAAAATGCAGGGCAGCCGAATACCTTGAGCTGGTCATAATCGTGTGCTGGTTCTCCCGACCACATCTCCATAGGGGTCTTCCCCTCAATCGCAGATGAAGATAACCTATTAATGAGGTGGCTCGCATATGTAAGTGCCTCAGCCCAAAAGATCTTCTCCAAACCACTCTGCGATAATAAACATCGAACCTTCTCCAGCAAAGACTGATTTAGCCTCTCTGCCACCCCATTCTGCTGTTGTGTATGACTAACCGTGAAGTGTCTCTCTATGCCCTCGTCTTGACATAGCTGCAGAAATGGGTGTGATGTGTACTCGTCGCCGTTGTCGGATCGTAACGTCTTTATCTTTCTCCCAATCTGCAGTTCCAACCTCTTCTTCCACTCCACGAATATATCTAGGAGTTCACTCTTCTTTGCCATAATGTACACCCAACATCGCCTAGAATAGTCATCAACGAACGTGACCAACCAATGTCGACCACCAAGTGATGTAGTCTTGGTGGGACCCTAAAATTCTGTGTGCACATAGTCCATAATGCCTCTCGTCTGATGAATGACTGTCCCGAATTTCACCTTCGTCTTTTTACCAAGTACACAGTGCTCACACAACTCCACTTTACCACTCTGAGCGTCAATGAAGATGCGGAAAGCCTGAGCCCAGAACAGATAGTTTTTACCATTCAATTTTATTATAGTCCCCAAGACTACCTTGGGCGCAGAAGTCTGACCAGCTTACCATTCAATTTTATTATAGTCCCCAAGACTACCTTGGGCGCAGAAGTCTGACCAGCAGCAGCAGAGGGAGATGTAGAAGAGGAGGACTACCTTGGGCGCAGAAGTCTGACCAGCAGCAGCAGAGGGAGATGTAGAAGAGGAGGAGAGATCTGTTCCCAGCATTGTTGCACAATAGTGGTAGGCAGGTAGTAGTCAAATAGCCAGGGCAGTAGTAGAGATCTGTTCTTTAAACATAGACTAAGAGCAGATCAAAAAATAGGCAGTAGTAGATGACCAAATCGGGTCATATGTGGCCTCGAATCACCTATTCAAGACCATGGAAAAAAGGACAAAACAAACCCTAAATTAAAATCCAATAAAAAGTCCGAGTCCAAATCAACAATCCTCAACCAATAAACCCCCCTTGCTTGGAGAAAGCTGGACCTCCAATTTTGATCTGATACCATGTAGAAAGAGATAATTGAGAGAGCAAAACCCTAACTTAATTAATTTATTCAGATACTAGAGAGATATATATATAGTCATACAAATAGGCGTATGGTTAACGGGTCACAACCCATTAACCCAATACCCAATAGACTTAATCTAACACGACAAAACTAATAACTACACAATGTAACCTCACAATATGCAGACCGAAAAAAGGTTAATGATAAATTAGGCACACACAGAAATTGCCCTAACAGACGGGGGGGGGGGGGGGGGAGCGAATCAATCCCAGCATCAAGAAAAGAGCGATGGCCAGAGAAAATATAATAAATAATAAGACAAAAATACAAGAAACATATTCGAGAGTGAACCACTGAACTCATTGTAGCCTGACGATGTTACCTATACCTTCTTTTTTTTACACCTAACTTTTGTGCAAAACTTGTCCTCAATGCCAAACAGAACCCCTCAGAGAATCAAAGATCAAAGAAAGTATCTGTACAAAGAACAACAAAATTTTTCATCGGCGCATCATTGAGTTCTGGCCTTCCAATCTTTGATTGCTGAAAGAAGTGACTGATTAGTTATGAGATTTGTGTTCGGCAACTTCATATTTGTCAATGGAGACTTATCATTCATTCTGCACCATCTCTCGATGGCTCGACGCTCATATGTGTACCCATCTGATGCAACACAAGGATCTTCCATCACCTCCTGCGTGAATAAAATCAATACTTTAGATCCGTTAAAGAGTATAAAATTATGAGCTCTTAACTCACATAACACCTTCTACGTTTTGTAAAATGAAAAAGACTCGTACCATTGCCGTCCCATTGCAACCGAGGTTCTAATCTTATTGTATGCACATTTTTAAATCAAAGTTATAAAAAAAATAAGGCCACTGCGAAAACAGGCCCGTGTTCGGCTAATGAGAAGAGTTTTCAATCTACAAGGGCACATTAAAAATTATACCCTCAAATCTTTATTACAATTTCGGATGTTAAGAGATTGTTTGGTCTGTCGCGATTATAAATTCAGCAAATGTTGCAAGCAGAAATTGCTTGTTGCAGTAAGAAATTAACCTCAATCCGTAGTTTACATACTTGCATATTCATTGTGGGAAATGTATTTTCAAATCCAATGTTTGGTTTAGTTGTAAACAGAGTAAAATTGACCCATGCGATGCTGCGATATCCGTGTGAAAAAAGCCAAACAATAACTAAATATTTGGACTATACATCTAACCACCCAACAAAAATATAGCAAGTTAAAACAAAATATAACAACTTACATCCATATCAAATTGCTAACATACAAAGAAGGTTTAAAAAATTCTTTCAAGTGTGTTGGATCTAAGGTGATTTAGAAAGTGAGTGGGTCTAAAAGTAAATAGTGGTAAAACTTTCAGTTTATAGGTAGAAACTCTTTTTGAGGAGGGGGTTTTAAGAATAAATGAGGCAGGGAGGATAAAACTTCGGAGGGGGGACG
>NC_033797.1:135770690-135815870 GCF_001876935.1 Asparagus officinalis
GCCAAAGATATGATGGTCAAATATTTTGTTACATTGTACACCTAAGCACTTCAAAAAATAGCAAGTTACAGAGAATAGAGCATCTGTCACTACATACTAAACTGATGAAATAAAAAATGACTTTAAAAATATTCCATTTTTGTATTTTGGTCTAGGAGTGATCTTTGATGTAGGTGGGTTTAAAAAACAGACGTGGGTAAAACCTTGGGTTTAGTAAACGAACAACCTTTTGGGAATGAATGGGTTTATAAGTAAATTGGGCAAAACTTTTGATCGACTATTTTAGGCCTAAGAGTGATTTTGGAAGTGAGTAGGTTTAAAAATAAATGGGGATAAAACTTCGGGTTTATATCTAAGAACCTTTTTTTAGAGTTCTCGATATTAATTCCTTAGATCTTTTATATTTTGAATTTAGCCCCTAAAATCATTGACATTTCTATTGGGTCTCAAATCATTGAAATTTCTATTGGGTCCCCAAAATAGTTATTTTAAAATTAGTCCCTCGAACTATTGAAATTGCTATTAGATTTCTTACTTCTCATAAGTCATAATTGTTTCAAATTAATCTCTCTAGTGTTGTTTCCTACCATTGATTAGAGAGACTAGTTTCAAAATAACTTAAGGATTAAGGGACCTAATGGCAGTTTTAATGATTTGATGGACCAATTTGTAAATAACTTAAGAATTGCAAGACCTAATAGCAATTTCAATGATTTGAGAGATTAATTTCAAAATAGGAAAATTTTGAGGGACTACTATATAATTTTTTTTAAGTGGGCATGTTTTTAATGAACCGAGTAAAATTATAGGTTTATATGTAAAAGAACAAAAATTCCCGAATAGCAAATTTCAATGATTGAGGGATTAATTTCAAAATATGAAAAAATTTAAGGAACTAATATAAATAAACTTTTTTAAATGGGTAAGTTTCAAAATAAACAAAGGAAGACTTTGGGTTTATTTGTAAAAACAAATATAATTTGTGTGAAACATCAGTGGCGAGTATCGAAGTCAAGACTACTTCAGTTGGAAGCTAAAGTCATACGAATTGAGATAAGGATTGTTCATTTTCAAGATCACGTAATTTTGTAATAAGATCTATTTTGAGGTGCATTGTAATATGAACCGTATAAAACCCAATTGCTTTAGTTAATAGGAAAAAGTTCGTTAGATTTGCATATCTGTATTTGCATATCTGTAGCAGAATATGTACTTATATTGCAGATTATATGTTTGTTTATCTGTAATTATACGACATTGTTAATTTTTATTTTTATTTTTATTTTTATTTTTTTTCTTGGCATTGGAATCCACTAACATGACGACACGACATTAATATTCAATTTTTTAATTGAGGCAAGGTTCGCAACGTTTTTCACGACAAATCGAATAATACAGCTATTTTAACGAAATCAAAATCTAATCATGATTACCAGCTACTTTGTTGATAACCAAACATTGGAAATTGAAATTTGACTAGCATTTGCTGTTGCAGCTCTATTTCTCGTCAACCAAACAGTACCTCAGTGACAGGGACTTTGAAAATCATTTTCATGTGTTGAATTGGAATAAAACATAAATTCTAGGATCACAAGTAATTGAATAAAAAAAAATACTAACCTGAAGTATCGGACAGATGAAATGTCCCGGGATTCCAGGAGACATATGCCCCACCGAGTTCTGCACCTTATCAGCAAAATCTTTCAATCTCTCAAGTATAGGAAGAACACTATCCTTCAACTCCGGCCGATCCTTTCTCCTTAATTCTACACAATTTAGTCCAAGAACAGCCAATTCTCTGGTCTCTTCTATCGGCCATTTACCAGCTCCTGAATCCAAGACATCGACCAACGAATCAACTTCCAATGCCATTTCTACTCTGTATGCAAGTCCCATTGGCGACTTTCCAGTAATCAACTGCAAAATAATCACCCCTAATGCGTATGTATCTGATTTCGGTGATACTTGTCCTGTCCTCTGATACTCAGGATCAATGTAAAAGAATGTGCCAACAGGCGCAGTGTCCTTATACATTGTGGACTTGGAAAAATTCAAATCGGGTAATATAGTAGAGAGACCCACGTCTCCAATTTTGCTTACGAAATTTTTATCGAGCAAGATGTTTGCAGGTTTGAGATCACGGTGGACTATAGGATCAGGTTTTGAGCTGTGGAGAAAAACGAGAGCTGAAGCGATTTCCCAAGCGATTCTGTAGCGGTAGTACCATGGAAGTGGACTCGTGTTGTTTTTGCATTGGAGTCTATCTTCAAGGCTGCCATTTTCCATGTATTCATAGACTAAGCAACCATGATCTGGACAGGCACCGATAAGGAGGAGGAGATGTGGGTGTCGTATTCTTCCTAGGATTTCAAGCTGAGAAAATAATAACATAATTTTAGATTAAAAGATGAAATATTCGAAAAAATGTTAGCTGAGAAATAGCATAAAAAGTAAGTTCATGGTTTAGATTTAGATGGAATTATATGCCGGAAAATAATCTGTAGGTAGTAGGTTTTAATGAATTGATTTTATAGAAGAAATATTTCTCAAACCTATATGTTGATAGCAGGAATTTCTTCTCAGTTGTCCTCTCTTAAAAATTCTTCAACCAAATCCAAGAAACAGACCAGGTGAAGATTTATTCAGAAAACAGTACAACCATAGTTTTAAATATACCTGACATGGCCAATATATCGGCCTATATACCCTTTTAAAGGCTTGTCGCGAAACGACACTGTCTCAATATCCTTTTCCACTTTTGACAATGTTTAGGCGATAATATCCTCGACATGACCGATATATCAGCCAATATGTTGGTCGATATGTTCTTTTATATGGCTTGTCACAAAAGTATATAGCTCTTTTGGCAAATTTTAGGCAATATATCATGATTATTCGGATGTATCAAGTGCAATATATCATGATTATTCGGATGTATCAAGTGACATTTTGGCCTAAAAAATCGGCTGAAATGTTATAATGTTGATTTGGACTTTTATTCGTTTTAAAAGATTGGTTAGTGATCCTAAATAAACATTGTTTACATTTTCGTATGCATACATTTTATTAAGTATGCTTAGATTACATTTTGGGCATTATATTATATATGCACATCATCCGATATAGCACCCCAACATTTACTACATATCCACGATATTTCCCTGATGTCCACAATCCCATATAGATTTTGTTCGTCCAATATTTCCCTGATATTCGATATTTAGAACCTTGAGTACAACTTCCTACAGGAAGTTAGTTCCAGAATTCTTCAACACTATGAAGCAAATCTCGAGAGTATCCTGTTTGATTCTTACCTTCTTGTCCAGTCTCTTAATTTTCCAAATACTTTGTATTCAACACAGAAATATTTTAGAACTTCAATGTTATTGGATAGAACGGAGTAGCTTTGATATTCCTGGAGAACAACTGACTTAGGCATGCTAACCTATCAAAAGGCATGGTCTCCAATGAAATTAGCTGATTCACTTTGTTCACTTTGAAACATAACGTAAACGCTCAGTCCTACAAATTTAAAAAAAAAAATGCATTTTGAAGACTATTAGGCCATGCATTAAGCTACAAGAAAAAGGACTGTGAACGTGCGTGTGCCAGCTGGCATCTCAAATCACGTGTGTGCGTGAAACCAAACCCAAGCAGCGGCCAGCGGGTATTCTTAACCGGCCCAACATCGTTTCCTATAAATACACATGTTTACCTAGGGTTTTGAGATGTGTGGGTGAAAAATTACAGTGGGAACAGCGGCAGGGAATAAAAGGCTACGGGGAAAAGTCTGCGGAAACAAAAGCAGAGAGAGAGGTTGAGAAAGTTTTCGGCTGCAGAGGTGAAACAGCGGCAAACAGCGGCTTGGAGAAAAAGTCTGCAGGGAGTTCTTGGCGGCTGTTTTTGAGAGAAAAGCTGAGAGTTTTTTAGATGAGAGAAAAAGAGGAATTTACAAAAGAGAGGTCAATTTCTTTTAGGTAAAAATTAGATCTTTTTCTTTGAGGCGAGCTTGTGGATTGTACAAGTCGTCGGTGTTCTTCTCATAGTGGAATCTCCCCTCACCCCTCCCGTGGATGTAGGCAAGTTTGCCGAACCACGTAAATCTCGTGTATTTATTGTTTTCTGTTTGTTGGCTATTGCTTGTAGGTTCCCTCAATATTCGGTCTTAGAGCTGATGAGAGGAAGAATGTATATTTCACTTTGATGAAATATATCACTTTCAATTCTTCTTTTCTTTGAGAAATAAGAATTTCATTATCTATTCGCGTTTCCTTTGAGAAACAAGAATATAGAGGTTGACTTGTGCTTTTGTGATAACAAAAGCCAGGGCTTTCTCTCAGGTGATATCGCTTCTGCGGCGGTGGGCGTGACTTTGCGCCCAACAATTGGTATCAGAGCTGTTATTCAGATTGGGAATGGTGTAGCTTCTGATTTGAGGTGGTGCTCGGTAATTTCCTGAGAGAAGCGGATTCATTAATACAAGCGGAAAATGGCGTCAACAAGTAAAACAGTTAAAGTGGGAAAATACGAGATTGAAAAATTCAATGGGAAGAATGATTTTTCCTATTGGAGGATGCAGATGAAGAACACGTTGATTTCGCAGAAATTGCACAAAGCTTTGGCGGGAAAAGAGAAGAAGCACAAGGATATGTCTGATGAGGATTGGGAGGAGCTGGATCTGGAAGCACGGGCGTCGATTATCCTTTGCCTTGAAAGGGATGTAGCTTTCTTGGTAGATGGAGAGGAAACGGCTGCGGGCGTGTGGTTGAAGTTAGAAAGCACCTTCATGACGAAGAGTCTAATGAACCGGATCTATTTAAAATCCAAATTGTATACTTGCAAGATGGACGAGGGCTCGTCAATCCGGGAGTACATCAACAAGTTCGATAGGATCATATCGGACTTGAAAGACATTGAGGTGACAGTGGAAGACGAGGATCAGGCGCTTCTACTACTTCTATCTCTGCCGAAGTCTTATGAGAACCTGGTGCAAACACTGATGCTTGTGGGAGACAATTTGACGATGGATGAGACTAGAACGGCGCTTCTAGGGGATGACCTTCGAAAGATTGCAACCGGTGACATGACTACTGGTGGTAACAAAGAACAAGCGCAGGGATTGTTTGCTAGAGGAAGGAGCAATGAGCGAGGAAAAGGCAAGGGAGGAAAGTCTAGATCTAAATCGAGACCCCTTGCGGGACGAGCGTGCTTCAAATGCGGTGAAGTTGGGCATTTCAAGGTTGACTGTCCTAACAAGAGAGTAGGTGGGAAAAAGAACAACAACAAGACCGAGAGAAGAGAAGGCAAGGAAGAGGCGAGTTACGCATCGGAGGAAGGGAGCGATAAAGAATGCTATGTTGTTACGGGTGGCGAAGATACCTCCGGTAAGTGGATACTTGATTCAGGTTGCTCTTACCACATGTGCCCAAATAGGAAGTGGTTTACTACCTATAGGAGCATTGATGGTGGAACTGTATTGCTGGGGAATAACCATGCTTGTAAAACGGTGGGGCTCGGTGATATAAAAATCAAGATGCATGATGGAGTGGTCAGAACCCTAACGGACGTGCGGCACGTTCCCGACTTGCGGAAGAATCTTATCTCAGTGGGTGCATTAGACTCCGGTGGCTGCAAGATTGTTACAGAGAACGGAGTAAAGAAGGTTGTTCGAGGTTCCCTAACAGTGATGAAGGGTGTTCGTCACGGTAATCTATATACTCTCTCGGGTACGACGGTGACAGGAGATGCAGCGGTTGGAACTGATGGAAGTGGTGGAGACCCATGTGAGCACACCCGGTTATGGCATAGGCGGCTTGGGCACATGTCAGAGAAGGGTCTGGTTCTGCTTGGTAAGGAGGGTTTGCTGAAGAATCTGAAGAAACCTTGCATGGATTTTTGTGAGGATTGTGTGTACGGAAAGGCGCACAGGGTCCAATTCTTGAAAAGCAATCACAAGAGCAGAGGTATACTAGATTATGTGCACACGGATGTTTGGGGTCCGGCTCAGACAACTTCCAAGGGTGGTTCCAGGTATTTTGTCTCGTTCATAGACGATCATTCTAGGTATGCTTGGATTTATTTTCTGAAGCATAAGAATGAGGTATTTGAGATATTCAAGAAGTGGAAGGCGATAGTTAAGAACATGATAGGAAAGAAATTGAAGACATTAAGATCTGACAACGGTACAGAGTATACAGATGGTGCTTTCAAGAAGTTCTGTGATCAGGAGGGCATTGTTCGACACTGGACAGTCAGGTCAACACCACAGCAGAACGGGGTCGCGGAGAGACTGAACCGAACATTGCGGGAGAAGGCAATGAGTATGCGATCTTATGCTGGATTGGGCAATGAATGGTGGGCAGAAGCAGTGGCTACAACATGTTACATTGTGAACCATTCTCCACATTCTAACCTAGATGGTGATACACCCTATAGGGTGTGGTCAGGGGAACATGCGGATTATGAGAGGCTCAGAATTTTCGGATGTACCGCCTATTATCACGTCAACGAGGGAAAGCTTGACGCGAGGGCCAAGAAGGCGATATTCTTGGGGTATGCGAAGGGCGTAAAAGGCTACCGCCTTTGGTGTACAGAAGATTCGAAGTTTGTGATCAGCAGGGACGTTACCTTTGATGAAAAATCCATGATTGCTAGGACGCCCAAGGATGATGGTGTTGGGACTGTTGGGACTTCAAAGTCCCAGGTTATTGAGATAGAACCTAAAGACCAACCAGGTTCTAGTCATGTTCAAGTGGGAAATCAGGTAGATGATGAGCTTGAGCAGGAGGAGGTTCAGCAAGAAAATATACAAGCAACACCAGCTCGAGGATACTTTGGTTTCCACTAGGCCAAAGCGAGCATACAAGCAGGTACAGAAGCTGGGGGCTGATCAACCCCTGAAGCACTATGGGCAGGTTAATTTGGTTGAATACGCACTCTCGGTGGAGGAAGATGAGCCGGTCTCCTTCAAGGAAGCTATTCGGGATAAAGATAGTGAGAGTTGGTTGGCTGCGATGGAGGAGGAGATGGAATCTCTTCGGAAGAACCAAACATGGGAGGTGGTCCCATTGCCCGTAGGAAGAAAAGCTATTGGTTGTAAGTGGGTGTATAAGAAAAAGGAAGATCCTTCAGAGCTCGGTGGTACAAGGTACAAGGCGATGCTAGTGGCTAAAGGGTTTGCACAAAAAGAGGGTGTGGATTACAATGAGATCTTTTCTCCGGTGGTAAAACACACTTCTATTCGGGTGCTATTGAATATTGTTGCTCATGGTGATCTTGAGCTGGAACAACTCGATGTTAAAACAGCCTTCTTGCACGGAGACTTGGATGAAGAGATCTACATGCAACAACCTGAGTGCTACAAGGTTGAGGATAAGGAGCATCATGTATGTCGCTTGAGGAAGTCACTCTATGGACTAAAGCAATCTCCTCGACAGTGGTACAAGCGATTTGACTCCTTCATGCTGAAGCATGGGTTTTTCCGAAACGACTATGATTGCTGTGTTTACATTCGGAAGCTTCGTGGAGGTGATTATATTTATCTCCTTTTGTATGTGTGGAGATAGATAAGCTAAAATCTCAACTTAGCAAAGAGTTCGAGATGAAGGACATGAGCGCTGCTAGGAAATTACTGGGTATGGAGATTAAAAGAGAGCGGGCGAATCAGCGATTATTTTTGAGTCAGAAGGGCTATATAGAACGGGTGATCGCGAGGTTCAGGATGCAAAGTGCTAAGTTGGTGGCGACTCCATTGGCTCCACACTTCAGGCTTTCAGGTAAACAATCTCCCACTACAGCGGAAGATAAGGCACACATGGAGCGTGTTCCTTATGCTAGTGCAGTTGGCAGTTTGATGTACGCCATGGTGTGTACACGTCCAGATATTTCACAAGCGGTTAGTGTGGTCAGCAGGTTCATGGTGAATCCGGGAAAGGCGCACTGGGAAGCGATGAAATGGGTCCTGAGGTACTTGAAAGGTACCACGGATACGAGTTTGTGTTTTGGTGGAAATACATGTCAGATTGACGGGTTTGATGACTCTGATTATGCGGGCGATCTAGATAGACGGCGATCTACTACTAGTTATGTATTCAGAATACATGGAGCTCCAGTTAGTTGGCGATCGATGTTGCAGGCTACAGTGGCACTTTTTACTACAGAGGCCGAGTACATGGCCATGACGGAGGGAGTGAAGGAAGCATTGTGGTTGTGGGGTCTTCTAGACGATTTGGGGATTGAGCAGGAGAACGTGAACTTGTGGTGCGACAGTCAAAGTGCGATTCACTTGGCGAAGAATCAAATTCATCATGCTCGTACCAAGCATATCGATGTCAGGTATCATTTCGTGCGGGACGTCATAGAGGAAGGTGATATTTCTCTCATGAAGGTGCATACGAATGAGAATCCAGTAGACATGTTGACCAAGGTGGTCACATGTAGCAAGTTTAAGCATTGCTTGGACTTGCTTCATATCAGCCCTTGTTGATTTGCCCAAGAGGACATGGCCCTTCGGGGCGGTGATGGGGTGAGGTGGAGACTATATGGAGAATAAATTCTGAACTACGGTTAGCTTGATCCCGGTGAAGGGTACGTAGGCAGTCGCGATAAAGTGACGCAGCTGGTTTGATCTGGTTTAACCGATGGAGATCTCTCTGGTGATGTTCGCGGTGTTCTTCTGGTGTTCGTCCAAAATTTGAGGTTTATCAAATGATGTACGAGGTGGAGAATTGTGAACGTGCGTGTGCCAGCTGGCATCTCAAATCACGTGTGTGCGTGAAACCAAACCCAAGCAGCGGCCAGCGGGTATTCTTAACCGGCCCAACATCGTTTCCTATAAATACACATGTTTACCTAGGGTTTTGAGATGTGTGGGTGAAAAATTATAGTGGGAACAGCGGCAGGGAATAAAAGGCTACGGGGAAAAGTCTGCGGAAACAAAAGCAGAGAGAGAGGTTGAGAAAGTTTTCGTCTGCAGAGGTGAAACAGCGGCAAACAGCGGCTTGGAGAAAAAGTCTGCAGGGAGTTCTTGGCGGCTGTTTTTGAGAGAAAAGCTGAGAGTTTTTTTAAGGAGAGAAAAAGAGGAATTTACAAAAGAGATGTCAATTTCTTTTGGGTAAAAATTAGATCTTTTTCTTTGAGGCGAGCTTGTGGATTGTACAAGTCGTCGGTGTTCTTCTCATAGTGGAATCTCCCCTCACCCCTCCCGTGGACATAGGCAAGTTTGCCGAACCACGTAAATCTCGTGTATTTATTGTTTTCTGTTTGTTGGCTATGCTTGTAGGTTCCCTCAATATTCGGTCTTAGAGCTGATGAGAGGAAGAATGTATATTTCACTTTAATGAAATATATCACTTTCAATTCTTGTTTCCTTTGAGAAATAAGAATTTCATTATCTATTCGCGTTTCCTTTGAGAAACAAGAATATAGAGGTTGACTTGTGCTTTTGTGACAACAAAAACCAGGGCTTTCTCTCAGGTGATATCGCTTCCGCGGCGGTGGGCGTGACTTTGCGCCCAACAAGGACGGTTTTCATCAACATAGCAAGAGATGCCTCCTGATTCATGAGTTATATTATTCTAATGGACAATCCATTTCCTTTACCCTAATATATATTTCTTAAATGTCAATAAATGCAACATCATATATTTTCAAGGCTGTAAACTCATGAATCGTAATATTTTTTAAATGTCAATAAATGCAATATCATATATTTTCAAGGCTTTAAACTCATGAATCATAAGCTTTTTTTAATTATACTAGTATAGTGCACGTGCGTTGCACGTTGTTGGATTAATTTTATGTTTATCTTTTTTTATAATAAGTTTGGTGTTAGATGTAATTTGAGGATTTTTACTATCTTTTTATCATTAAAATCCTAGAGTAAATATAATCTTTTATGAGGTTTATTTGTGATATTTCAAGGTCCTTTTTGTAAATTTTATAGCATATCTATAAAATTATGAAGTTTCAAGGTTGTTTTGCAAATTTAAAGGTTTACTCTATAATTTTTCTAAAATTTTAGTTTTATAAAACCAGAGCTTTCCAATTAAACTTATGAAATACCTGAAAGACATTATTCAATTTGTGAACCTAAAAAGCATAGTTCTATTTGTTTTATAATTTAAACATAATGTCTGATGTTTATAATTTAGCACATGATGGGGTTTTTTATTCACAAATTTGTAATATAGTTATACTATTAGGAAGGATAAATAACATACTGACTGTAAAATAATAATTTAAATATTTTGTATTAATATGAAAAATTTTATGTTCTATGACAACTAAGAAAATACTCTATCAGAGCTAAAAAATTAACCAAAATCTATATAGTCCTCTGAAAAGACTTAATCAGAGCTTCTTTAATTGTTAAGAACAAACATTATAAAAAAAAGTTATGGGGTCTTACAATAATGTGTGTCATTATTTTGCTCTAACAATATTTTTAAGTTGAACCTACAAATTTCAATCAGACAACTTTTTGTGAATGATGGATTTTGCAACTCAGTACATGATTTCTTAAGGAACCATCATGATGGGTATGACCAAAGTATATCCTCAGTTCAAAGTTAATTTCCACAATAGCAGACTGAATATTATTTGATGTTAAAATTTTTAAACTTTTTTCTTCGTTACGCTGGAAAATATGGACTGCTATGTGCATATTATGCTAGTGCTAAAGATCTTTGCATATACATAGTAAGAGCATATACATAGTAAGAGCAGAACCTAAAACTCTCAAAGTCATTTATATAAATACAGGAAACTACTCTCGTTTCTTATTCAATTATTCATCTTACTTGATCAGTTGGAAGTGAAGTAACTTGATGTGTCATTTCCAGAATTTAGTCTTAAGACCTTGAGCGCTAAATAATACACACATGTCACGAAGCCTCACTCTATATTTAGCTTATTTCGAAATCTTACTTTATTAGTGTTAATAATGAAGTAGGAAATTATACTTAAAAGAGAATTCATAGAAAATTTTAAAGAAATTAGTTGTGATTTATAGTGGCTAATATAAAAATAAACAGTTGAAACATTCTCTATGATTATGGTAGTGATCATTAGTGAGAATTAAGAAAGAGAGAGTAGGAGATTAATTTGTTATTGGGAGGTTATAAAAATTAAGTATATTTAGTTTCTGCTGAAATTAAAGGATAATGTTTGTTGGGGGTGGGGGGTGGGGTTTCATTATTGTTAGTGATGGAGATTAATGGATGAAATTAAAGATTAGGAGAGGTTATGAGTGAGAGATTAAATAAAAAATTTATAGGTGATTAATGGAGAGGTTATGAATATGAAGAGGTTATAAGTGAGACATTATTATTATTATTATTATTATGTCCAACTCTTTTTACCCATTTGCATCATCTTAAGTTTTGATAGCACATTACAACTATAACTTTAAAATAAATTATGTATTTTATTACTTTAAATAAAATATTTTAAGTAAAACATATTTTGTTAAATCATGAATTTCATACTTGATTGGGTTTTATGGTTCTCAAAACAAAAATTAAACACGAACTTCAAAAATCTTGATTGACCAATGAAGACATAAATTATAATAAGCCAAATCAAGTAAAGAGAAATTCTAATGGTAAAATATCAGTTGAAACATTCTTTATAAAAGATAGAGAACGAACCTTTCACTATAAATCATGCTAATCTCATCATGTTACAATTATAATAAGAGATTGTAAGTAGTGGTTAGATGTGCAGAGAATGAAATCCAAATTATGATATTGATAATTAGTGAGAATTATAAGAGACAGTTAAAATATATGAGAAAACCTTAAATCTTATTATGAGATCTCTTGGGCTTATATAGGCCCTACAAAATACAACTTACAAATAAGTCCCTATGGGCTTATATAGGCCCTACAAAATACAACTTACAAATAAGTCCCTACATATTACTCATATGTCAACACTCCTCCTCAAGATAAACTTACAAATAAGTCCCTACATATTACTCATATGTCAACACTCCTCCTCAAGATGGGCGAAAGATATCTACTAAGCCCATCTTGTCACATCCTCTAACCATATCTACTGAGTTAAGTCCCTTAGTCAGATAATCTGCTGCATGGTCCTTAGTTGAAACACGACTTAGCTCCAGTAGTCCACTATCCAACTTCTCTTTGATGAAGAACCTATCGATCTCAATGTGTTTGGTTCTATCATGCTGCACTGGGTTGTTGGCGATACTGATGGCTGACTTGTTATCACACCACAACTTCATCTTAGCTCCTTGATCCAGCTTCAGCTCCACCAGCATACTCTTCAACCATAGCAACTCAGCAACTCCTAAGGCCATAGCTCTATACTCTGCTTCAGCTGTTGATCTCGCCACCACTGATTGCTTCTTGCTCTTCCACGAGACCAAGTTGCCTCCTATAAAGATACAATTTCCTGAGGTGGACCTCCTGTCATCAGCACAGCTAGCCCAATCAGAGTCACAATAACCCTCAATGCTCATTTGTTCATTCTTCCTGAAAATCAATCCTTTTCCTGGGGCACTTTTCAAATACCTAAGAATCTGGTATACTGCGTCCATATGACCCTTCCTCAGATCATGCATGTATCGACTTACCACGCTCACTGCAAAAGAGATATTGGGACGTGTGTGACTCAAATAGATCAACCTGCCCACCAGTCTCTGGTATCTGTCACGATCAACTGGCTCTCCAGCCTCAGCACCAAGTTTGAACTTCTGATCGATCGGTGTAGTTACAGGTTTACACCCTAACATCCCTGTTTTTTTGAGAAGATCCAGTACATACTTTCTTTGGGAGAGAACAATCCCCTCACCTCCTCGAGCTATCTCTATCCCAAGAAAATATCGAAGCAAGCCAAGATCTTTCACCTCGAATTCCTTACCCAGTCTCACTTTGAGTTGAGCAATCTCCTTCTCATCATCTCCTGTAATAATCATATTATCCACATATACCGCCAGCATGGTAATGTGGCCTTCACTTCGTCAAAAGAATACGGTATGGTCGGCGTTGATCTGCTGGTACCCCATACCAATCATAGCTCTTCTGAATCTGTCAAACCAAGCACGTGGAGACTGCTTCAGGCCATAAAGAGACTTCTTCAATCTGCAGACTTTGCCCACTGTCTGATCTGTGTCGAATCCTGATGGTATTTCCATGTATACCTCTTCCACCAGATCTCCATGAAGGAATGCATTCTTCACATCTAGTTGGTATAGCTTACATCCACCATTTACTGCCAGAGAGATCAAGATCCGAGCAGTGCTCATCTTCGCTACCGGACGAGCCTTGTAGCGTCTCATCATAGTCAATTCCATACGTCTGGCTATACCCTTTTGCCACCAGACGAGCCTTGTAGTGCTCAACTTGTCCATCTGGATTCTGCTTCACAGTGAAGACCCACTTGCATCCAACTGCTCTTTTTCCTTCTGGTAGTTTTACTAGCTCCCAAGTGCGGTTCTTCTCCAGAGCTCCTAGCTCCTCGTGCATAGCTGCTTTCCACTTTGGGTCTTTCTTAGCAACCTGCCAATTATTAGGTACAGTAACAGAGTCTAATGATGCAATGAATGCTCCATGTGCAGGATGAATATTAGAATATGATACAAACTGGGCAAGATCCCAACCATATCTATCGGGAGGATGTCCCGCATTGCTGCGAGTAGTCCTCCGTACTGACATTGGTGTGGGAGGAGTAAGAAGAAGAATGATATCACCTTAAGAGGAATCTGATGGTGGTGTAGGTGTCTCAGGAGTCGGGACAGGCGTTGATAAAGGACTTGACACTAGTGGCACTGTAGGTACTGTTTCTGCAATTTACTTTCCTTTCTTACTATAGATAAGTAGCCCCCCCTGAGCCGTGGGCCTAACACCTCTTGTCTCCTTATCCTCTTCTTCTTTATTCTCCTGCTCCTCCTCAACCAATTCTCCTTCCCAAGGAATCGTTAGAGAAATCGATTTCTCCTTATTATTCTCTACATTATTCATCTGCCTCTCACCATTCTCCCCTTCTCGCCTCATACTTTCAGTATTGGGCGAGTCACCAACAGATGATGGTACCTTTTGTGTGTAATATGGCTCAAATTCACGAAAGCACACATCCATGCTCACGAACAGTCTTTTCTCCACCGGGCTTCAGCAAACATATCCCTTTTGAGTAGCAGAATATCCCACAAAAATGCACTTCACCGCTCTAGGGGCAAGCTTCCCGACTGATGGTCTGTTATCCTTCACAAAGCACACACAGCCAAATACTAAGAATCTCACCATTATCTCCTTTCAACGTCTCACACGGAGACTTCCAATCCAGTACTCTCGAGGGCATTCTGTTGATCAGCGCCGCTGCAGTCAATACTGCTTGCCCCCACAATGTTTCTGGGATATTCATGGAGATCATCATACTTCTAGCAACCTCTAAAAGATGTCTGTTCTTCCTTTCCGCTATCCTATTCTGAGCTGGTGTGTATGGACATGTAGTCTGGTGTTATATTCCCTGAGATGATAAGTATTCTCCAAACACCCTGTTGGTGTACTCTGTCCCATTATCAGATCTTAAAACCTTCACCACTGCTCCATATTGAGTCTGAACATACCTATGAAAGTTTTGAAAGCAGCCAAACACTTCACTCTTATTCTTCATCAGATATAACCAAGTAACACGAGAGAAGCAATCAATGAAGGTAACAAAATATTTGTATCCATTCATAGAACTTGTGGAACACAGTCCCCACACATCTGAATGTATCATATCAAATACATAAGAACTCCTATGATCAGAACTAACATAAGAGCTTCTAGTAAGCTTTTCCAACTTACATGCATCACACACAAGTTTCTCTTTATTTACTTTCTCAAATAAAGATGGATACAACCTACTTAAAACACCGAAAAAAGTATGTCCCAAGCGTTTGTGATGAAGCATCAACACATTCTCAGCACTCATCTCAGATCCTACTTCTGCTCTCTCTACCATTAACACCAAAGCTGAATCTAGCCATTCACGATCCAGATACCACAGTCCATTACGCCATGTGCCTGTCCCAAGTCTCCGTCCTGTCCCCTTCTCCTGAAAGATCACCTTGAGAATATCAAAAGAAACAATACATTTTAGTTGGAGGATGATAGAACTAATGAATAAAAGATTGACTGGAAAGGAAGGAGCATGCAAAACATTGGACAAAGTTACAGAACCAGTACAATCAACTGTACCCTTACCAACCACCGGCTGAAATGTACCATCAGCTGTTTGAATACTATCAGGCGATGCTAAGTGAGTATATGATGAGAACTCACTAGCATTACCTGTCACATGGCGAGATGCACCGGAGTCGACTATCCACTCTGATGATCTGTCGGGAGACATAGAAGCAAGAGCATGTATGTCATCAGTACCTTTGTTCGGATGAGCATAGGTAGCAGTGTTGCCTCTGACGAAGAACGAAGTAGATGCCTCCGCAGTCCCATTCCTCAAATCTCCATCCCCTGCTACTTGCTGTTTTTTCCTGAGTATCGTGAGGAGAGCACGATCCTCCTCTGTAAAGACCACCTCAGCTTCTTCTTCCTCTGCTACCGTCAGATTCGCCCGATTCCCTGCTCCTCTTCCACCTCGTCGACCCCCACGGCCACGACCACGACCTCCGAACTGTCCACGTCCACCCGAATCTCCATCCTTGGATGGCTTGGTGCAAGCATGCCGTAGATGACCCACCGCACCGCAGTTATAGCACTGTCGAGTCTCTCTCCTAGATCCAGTGTTGCTAGAGGCTGTCAGTGCTGACTTCACCACAGGAAGTCCACCTGTCCCCGCCTGCAGCCGAATGCGAGTCTCCTCCTGAATCATAGCAGAGACAGCCTCCTCAAGCGTGGGAATCTTCGGCTGAGCTAGCAGCATTGCGATTCGTTGAGCGAACTCTGATGTCAATCCCTTGAGAAACATCATAGTCCTCTCCTGTAGAAAGGTCTCCCGCTCTTTACATCCCGGGTCCTTGCAGCTAGCCCGGGGGGAAAAATGATCATAATCTAGCCACAGACGTTCCAGCTCTGTGGCATACTCCTGTACAGTCCGCTCTCCCTGGACTGTGGCGTCGATTTCTCCCTTAATCTGGAACACCCGCAAGTTATTCCCTACTCCATCATAGGTCCTCCTCAACTTTTCCCAGACGTCCTTCACCTTCTCAATGCCATCAACTGTGGCGGCGATCGACTGGACCAATGAGTTGAGGAGCCAGATATACACCAACATGTGAGTGGACTTCCACTCGTCTCTTCCTTCGGAGTCCTCTCCCTCCGAGTCCTCCTCCGGTTCTGTCGCCTCTCCTGTCAAGTAACCCTCTAGGTTCCTCCCTGCAAGGGTGTATCTCACCCGCCGTGACCAGCTCAGGTACGTACTAGGTCCATCCAGCTTCAGATCGATGGTCGGAAGCTCCAACTTCTTCGATGGTTTTGTCGCGCTCTCACCAGCCGATAATTTCATTAGCTTCATCAAAGTTGACACCTCCGTAGGGTTCAACTTCTTGATGATCTCCTCCATCGAACAGGCTTCAGACCTAACACCTGGTCATCTACTCTTCCAACCCTTGTTGTGTGCAGTGAAAATTTCGGCAGTATCTCTGCTGCACAACAAGAGTAGGATCGCAAACAAATTCTCGTTTCTCAGAGGAAACAAGAACCAAAAACAGTTATATATCTTATCGATGTGAGATATATACTCTTCCTGTCATCAGTTCAAGGACTGAGTCAAGGGAATCCATGCCAAACTCTAGGTTCGACACGGTGCACCGCGGGAAGGGGGTAGTGAGGATGGCTAAGGCGGCGTTCACGTCTGCGCAGGGGCTCGAGGGTGCTGTGGGGCGCAGTGAGGGGGCTGCGCTAGGGGGGCTGTTGTGGGGGGGGCCGTGAGGACTGTCGTGTGCGGGCTGTCCGTGGGGGGGGCGCTACGAGGGGGCGCTGTTGAAGGCTGCCGTGGGTGTGTGGGCTCTGCGAGGGGGGCTGGCCATGGGAGGTTGCCTGTGGGGGGCTCCTGGGTGGGGCTGAAAGGGGGCTGGGGGGCGGTGCTGCGTGGTGGGGGGCTGCCGCGGTGGGGCTGCAACGGGCCAAGAAGCAGGCCTGCTGTGGTGGGCTCTGCTGCGAGGGCGTGAATGCCCCGGTATGGTGCTAGTAGGGCAGCCGGTGGGGGTAGACGGCGGCTAGGGTTTTGGTGGAGGCTCTGATACCAAGTTGAAATATATGAGAAAACCCTAAATCTTATTATGAGATCTCTTGGGCTTATATAGGCCCTACAAAACACAACTTACAAATAAGTCCCTACATATTACTCATAAGTCAACAAAGACTAATATGTTAATGGGAGGTTATAAAATATAAACAACTTAGTCATGGTGAAATTATTTTAGGGGTTATGAATAATAATACATTTAAGTGAGGGTTATGTATGTATGAGGTATGGTTTATGTATGGATGCATGTGTTTAATGTATACATGTATGTGTTTTAAAGGATATTTTCGGAAGAAATGTTTTAACATACCAACACACCTTTATAATATTATTAGATTATTAAAACCATTCAGTTTGCAACCACTTGATGCATGGACAAAATAACCTTTAAAACTGCATTTTCGTTCTACAGAACTCGCAAAACATCGAGATCTAAATTAACAGATTGGATAATCTATTTCATGCACATGTATAAACGTGCATAACTAAATATATTTTCTCCAGAATTACTAAAATTTACTTCCCAATTAAAAGTTATTGTTGCAAATTACTGCATTTTGTCTTATTTGTACTTTAGCATTAAGGGAATTTCTCTTCCATTTTCCAATCCATATTGGGATAATAAACTTGATGGTACACCAAACAAATTCCAATGAATGAAGTTGAAACTTGACTCTGATGATTCAAAGTTCTGTTGCTATTACTAAAGATGAAAAACTAAGGCTCTAAACATCATACCTCTTGCTTGAATTGCTTCATTCCTCTAACCTCGTCCGAGGTTAAAATCTTCACCGCTGCTATAGTATGATGAAAGTTAGCCTTATAAACTGTTCCATTCGCCCCTGATCCAATCTTAAGATCATCTGAAAACAACAAAGTGGCAGCTTCAATCTCTTCCCATGTGTACTTCTTGTATTGCTCAGCCCTTTCGAGCCTTTTTTTATCTGCAGACTCACGAGCAGCACTGTCCTCAGCATCTTTCCTCTGTAAAGACTCCTTTTTGACACATTCTCTCACATATTGAGCCTCTCTTTCTGCTGCTTCTCGTCTTTCTCTTTCTACTCTGGCCATTTCTCTGACTTTCTCTTCTCTTAGTTTTATCTCATTGAGTCTTACTGCTTTCTCCTCATGCTGTGCTTTTAATTCTTTCAACTAGCATCAGAAATAAAGACTCTGAATAGGAATCTAATGAATTGAACTAAAATGAAAGTGGCCATAGATAACAACAGGGTCTTACTTCATGAGATGCATCAGTAGATTCATCCTGAGCAACTTCGTACATCTGTTGAATATGTCTGAGTTCAATTCTCAGTCTTTCAAGCTCAAAATCTACATTAACCTTCAAATAGACGAAGCCAACTTAAATAAGTTGTAGAACATCATCGCACAAAATATACTTGTCAATTTGCTGGATGTGAAGCACAGGATTTTGACCAATGATGTGAAACAGGATTAGTTCTTTTTTTTAATACTATTTAACTCCTTTCTTTGTAATGCACTGGTTGAAAAATAAGTCAAGATTCTAATTATTTCTTTCACAAGATGATGCGGTTTTATGTCAAAAACACCAAATATATGCAGATGCAAAGAGTATTGTAAAAGTCCATTTGAACATTACACCAAAACTTCGAAGATATGGTGCGGATAGAGGGTTATAGTTTTATATTCTAACATATGCCCCAGCAAGTTTAGCGCCCTTTTTTATGGGCCGAAACCTGGACTAACGTACCAGTGTCAATCTTTAGAAAATTTGCTTTATATTCATGGCCGGTGGACTTTGAACCGGGGTTGCTGTGATAGACTGATAGCATGTTAATGTCCCTCTAACCATTACACGAAAACATCGAACTTACGATGAGGACTGAGGGTTCTATGTTTACACTCTAACAAGTATATTGGTGTAAGGTTGCAATTTCATCCATTATCCGAGATTATTTGCATGTTTGGAGGCATGTATGGACTACCTTCTATATACAATTCACTGTTTTGATATTTCTCAAAATAAGATAAGTAGAAAGGAATGACATAATGCATTTCTTTTTCCAAATGAAAACAAATGAGGAAACTTCTTTAAAAAGATATAGCCCAAGTTTAAGTCAATTTATGAAAAAGTAATTCAATGACAAAAAGATCATTTATATTTCTTGATTGTGCTCCAATTTCTCAAGGATGTCTGTCATTCTTATGTAAAAACATTGTGTTACACGCAGGATTCTTCAGAACAATCTGTGGAGTTCGTATATTTTTTTCGTCACAGAACAAAGAATTCCCCTACAATAGAATAAAGTTTGTAACACAAGAAAGACTAATCTAAATGGAGTTAAAGAATTTATTCGGGAAAAAGAAGTGGAGTTAAGCATTTGCTTACATCACTCTGCAAGAATGAGGGGTTCTTTGCAATATCTGATGTTGAGGCCTGACCAGAATTCCATGAGCATGTATCTGTTTGGGTGCTGTTAATATGCTCCATCTCGGATGTATTAGAGGAGGAACTCATCAAATTATCATCAGTAGACACAGATGGCGTTCTAACATGAAGATTATCCCCAAATCTTGCAATAACATCACCAAAGTTCTGGTTTATAACTTTAAGTGCTTGGTTTCTCTGACTTGAAAGAGAAGGAGATTGAGTAAGAGAGAAATTTGATGATATCTCTGAGTTCATCCCTTCTGAAGGCAGAATAAAAAGGCATCAGAAAATGGTAAAGATAAATTTCAACACCTTGTAAACAGAAAATAAAACAAAAATTATATTGCTCTAGAATATGAAGTTTCTCGATTAAGAATTGAATCTAATTTGAATTAGTGGATTAGTACATATTTCTTCCCTAAAAAGTTGGGTAATAAATATATTTCCTTGTGTTATAAGTGAATATGTCTGAACGAATGAAGATTATACTAAGAAATATGCATGTATTTTAATTGCAAAGACAGGAATAGTTAGGAAAAATGACCCCCTTTAGCTTTTTTTTTTGTCAAAGGTTGTTACTAACCAAAAGCATGATATGTCAGGTTGTATGTTAATAACATATATCAACAAACACTTGGTCTTATGTGGAAATAAGAACTGCTATCTTGCATTTGGAGTCTAGCATACGCGGCCTTTTCGTAAGGGTATTAATTTATATGCTTATTACTTGATTTGTGCCCAGGACATTTTCTTCCCAAATGATTTCAATAAATCAATTTACCCAAAGTCTTAAACCATTGGATTGTGGGCTAATAACTTATATAAACACACCCAAGAAAGGTGATGAAATTCTCTCTATAAAATCTTAACATACTTTTTATTTTTATCAGGGTGTCTAATTTCCACCTTGTCTATAAAATAAGGAAGTCAAGTTTTCTCAAACAAATCGAGAAACTTTCCAACTTATACGGGTTGGAATGAGAATCAGCTTCCACCCAAAATTCTATTAGGATATGTGTAGCCTAACTATCAGACTCGCCCTTTACTTCAGATTGAAGAAGAAACAGGAGAAACATGATCGACGACGATGAAGTTCAAGTAAAACGACGAAGTATGCAATTTGATCGGATCGCGGTCGACCGCGCATGGCACGGCGGTCGACCGCAAACATGCACAGGCACATACTTTGGCCAGGAGCTTGTCGCGGTCGACCGCGCATGGCGCAACGGTCGACCGCCAAAAATTCCGAGAGCAACCCAGATTACAGTCATCGTCGCGGTCGACCGCGAGTGGCACGACGGTTGACTCGGTTGACCGCCAAAAGTCCAGAGACTTTCCTGGATTTTGAGTAGCTACGCGGTCAACCGCGCGTGGCGTGACGGTCGACTGCGAATCGGGTTTTGGCTCAGCTTGTTCTTTGGATATGTTTCCTATTCCTGTTTGTAATACCCTTATATCTATAAAAGAGTTGATTAGGACATGATGTTATTTAGAGGAAAATAGTAAAATTTTCTCCTACGGCGGCCGTGAACGTAGTTTCTCACATTGAGGAACGAACCACGTAAATCTTGTGTGTTTGTGATTGTGATTATTTTTCTCCTCTCTCCCAAATCTCTATTTCAAATCACATCAGGGAGGTTGTGCATCCCCAACAAGTGGTATCAGAGCGACCAGGTTCGACGCGAGCGATTTGAGGTCAGAGACATGAGATCTGAGAAGGAAACACCAAGATTGAGAAGTTTGATGGAACAAACTTCGGGTTCTGGAAGATGCAGATGGAAAATTACCTCTATCAGAATGATTTATACCTACCATTGGGAGAGAAGCCGACGGATATAAAGGATGCGGAGTGGAAGCTATTGGATCGAAAGGCCCTTGGAGCGATTAGTTTGACCTTGTCGAAATCAATAACGTTCAACATCAAGAATCAGAATACGACGACGGATCTCATGGCGGCGTTGTCTAGTATGTATGAGCAGCCCTCTGCGGCGAATAAGGTACATCTTATTAAAAAGTTGTTTAATTTGAGGATGTCCGAAAGCCAGAAATTCAAGGAACACCTGAACGAGTTCAATGAGATCACAGATCAATTAAACTCGGTTAATATTCAATTTGATGATGAAATCCAAGCCATCTTGATACTTGGTCAATTACCCGACAGTTGGAAGGGTACCGTTATTTCAATTAGCGGATCATGTGGTAAATCAAAACTAAAGTTTTCAAAGGTGGTGGATATGATTATGACTGAGGAGATTAGAAGATAAGAGGAAGGAATTTCTAATTCAGGGTCGGCGTTGAATTTTGAGAGCAGAGGTAGAAACAGAAACAGAAATAGAGGGAATAGCCGAGGAAGACCTAACTCGAGGAATGGAAGGTCAAAATCCAGAAATCGCAAGAGCAAGAAGGAGATTGACTGCTGGAATTGTGGCAAGTTTGGCCACTATGAGAATCGAATCCAATGACAAGAAGAACAAGACTGAAGCGAACGTGGCCTCAGGAGAATCAGATGATGCCCTAATCTGTTCGTTGGAGAGCAAGACTGAGTCGTGGGTGCTGGATTCAGGAGCTTCGTTTCATGCTACCTCAAATAGAGATTTATTTGAGAACTATGTTTCAGGAAATCTAGGAAAAGTCTATCTTGGTGATGATCAGCCCTGTGATATTGTTGGCAAATGAGTCGTGCAGATCAAACTCAATGGGTCTATATGATTAGTGATGTGAGACATGTTCCTAGTTTGAGGAAGAATCTAATTTCCATAGGATAATTGGCGAAAGAGGGATATGTATCAACCTTCGCATGTGATACGTGGAAGGTTACAAAGGGGTCCATGGTTGTAGCCCGAGGTACGAAGACTGGGTCCCTCTACATGACGATAGATGCACATGGTTCCATTACAGTGGCTGAAAACAAGGAAGACCCAAATTTGTGGTACCGGAGGCTTGGTCACATGAGTAACAAATGTCTGAAGGTTATGCAGTCGAATGGGAAGTTGCCAGGTTTGAGGTCGGCTGACATTGACTTATGTGAAAGTTGTATTCTTGAAAAACAAAAGAGAATAAGCTTCAAAAGGGTTGGCAGAACTCCTAAAGAAGAGAAGCTTGAGCTAATTCACACAGATGTGTGGGTCCAGTATCGGTACAATCCACTGGTAGAAGGTTATATTTTGTGACCTTCATAGATGATCACTCGAGGAAGACTTGGGTCTATTTCATGAAACACAAATCAGAAATGTTTGAAGTCTTCAAGAGGTAGAAGGCTATGGTAGAGAACGAAACCGGTTTGAAGATCAAGAAGCTTTGTTCGGACAATGGAGGCGAGTATGAAGATTCAGAGTTCAAGAGGTTCTGTTATGACAATGGCATCAGATTAGAGAGGACAGTGTCAGGTACACCCCAGCAGAATGGCATAGCAGAACGAATGAACAGAACGTTAACTGCGAGAGCCAGAAACATGCGTCTACAAGCAGGTCTTCCAAAGCAATTCTGGACAGAAACAGTCAACACAGCTGTCTACTTGATCAACCAGGGACCATCAGTGCCTTTAGAGCACAAATTACCTGAAGAAGTATGGAGTGAAAAGCAGGTAAACCTTTCTCACCTGAGTATTTGGATGTGTTTCATATGTTCATCTGAGTGATCATGCAAGAAACAAACTTGATCCTAAATCATTGAAATATTTTTTTATTGGCTATGGTGGTGATGAGTTTGGCTATAAGTTCTAGGATGAGCAGAACAAAAAAATCATCAGAAGCAGGGATGTGGTCTTTAATAAAACAGTCCTCTACAAAGATCATGATGTCGTTCAGCCCACTAGTTCGGTGCAGTGTGAGACCACATACTTCGAGTCAGATGATACCTCAGATGGAGGCAATCCCGAAGCTAGTTCTGATGAAGAAGAAGCAGAAGAAGAGTTGATGGATGAGACTACCTCAGAGGGGGCAAATGAAGATGGAGAGCCTGTTTCGCCCGTTAGAGAGTTGAGACGATCAGCAAGAGTCCCCAAGCCTAATCCGAAATATCCATCACTACAGCCCAGAGCTCATTTGAACTACCTACTACTGAGTGACGGTGGAGAGCCAGAAAATTATGATGAGGCACTTCGAGTGGATGATGCGAGCAAGTGAGAGCTTGCTATGAAAGATGAAATAAAATCCTCGAACACTAACAAGACATGAGAACTTGCAAAGCTACCAGCGGGGAAGAAGGCCTTGAGCAACAAATGGGTGTACAGAATCAAGGAGGAACATGATGGTTCCAAAAGATACAATGCTAGATTGGTGGTTAAAGGATTTCAGCAGAGAGAAGGAGTTGATTACACAGAAATCTTTTTTCCTGTAGTCAAACTAACTATCATCAGAACAGTCCTGAGTATTGTTATAGCTGAAGATCTACATCTCGAGCAGCTAGATATAAAAACAGCTTTCCTCCATTGTGACCTAGAGGAAGAGATATATATACAGCAGTCAGAGGGGTTCACTCAGAAGGGTAAGGAGAAGATGGTATGCAGATTGAAGAAGAGCTTGTACGGCCTAAAATAAGCTCCAAGGCAATGGTACAAAAATTTTGATGGATTCATGCACAGGAACGGGTACTCCAGGTGTAATGCTGATCATTGTTGCTTCGTCAAGGAGTTTGACAACAGTTACATTATCCTGCTTGTATATGTCGATGACATG
The DNA here is from genome assembly GCF_001876935.1 of Asparagus officinalis. Lineage (NCBI taxonomy): Eukaryota > Viridiplantae > Streptophyta > Magnoliopsida > Asparagales > Asparagaceae > Asparagus > Asparagus officinalis. Next base: position 135,794,988 of record NC_033797.1, read on the forward strand.
CTTGTAGCTGGTTCAGACATAAGAGAGATCAAGAAGTTGAAGAAACAATTGTCGAGTGAGTTCGACATGAAAGATTTAGGCACAGCGAAATAGATATTGGGGATGAAGATCAGTAGAGACAAAGCTTTTGGACACATTACGGCTATCTCAGGCCGAGTACATTAGGCGGGTGCTTGAGAGATTCGGGATGAGTGGTGCTAAGGCCATTAGCACACCGTTAGCTAGTCATTTCAAATTGACTAAGGAGCAGTGTCCTGAGACTGATGAAGAGAAAGACTACATGGTTAAGGTTCCATATGCTTCAGCCATTGGAAGCCTCATGTACGTCATGATATGCACGAGACCTGACATTACTCATGCAGTGGGAGCTATGAGCAGATTCATATCAGATCTAGGAGAGCAGCACTGGGAAGCAGTAAAGTGGATTCTGAGGTACCTACGAGGTACAATAGAAGATTGTTTATGCTTCAAGAGAGGCAAGTTAGTTCTGCAGGGTTTTATTGATGCAGACTATGCTGGTGAGATAGATCAGAGAATGAGCACTACAGGATACGTGTTCACTTTGGGCTCTACAGCTATTAGTTGGGTTTCTCAGTTGCAGAAGATCGTTGCTTTATCAACGACAGAGGCTGAATATGATGCTGTGACAGAGGTAAGAAAGGAGATGATATGGTTGTAGGGTTTCTTGGAGGAGTTGGGACAGAAAAGTGAGAAGAGTGTCTTACATTATGATAGCCAGAGCACAATTCATTTGGCGAAGAACCCAGCTTTTCATGCAAGGACCAAACACATACAGGTCCGCTACCACTTCATAAGATCAGCGTTGGACGAGGACATGTTGGAACTTGTGAAGATTCAAGGAAGCAAGAACCCGACCGATATGCTTACCAAGGTTGTCACTACCAAGAACCCGACCGATATGCTTACCAAGGTTGTCACTACGGAGAAACTGAAGTTGTGTTCAACTTCAGTTAGCCTCATTACTTGATGATATAGGGGCCGTCACCGCAGAGAGAGGTGATAAAGATTGATAGTTAGTCTTTAAGTGGGAGATTGTTAGGATATGTGTAGCCTAACTATCAGACTCGTACTTTACTTCAGATTGAAGAAGAAACAAGAGAAACGGGATCGACGATGACGAAGTTCAAGCAAAACGACGAAGTATGCAATTTGACTGGATCGCGATCGACCGAGCATGGCGCGGCGGTCGACCGCAAACGTGCACAGGCAGATACTTTGGCCAGGAGCTCGTCGCGGTCGACCATGCCGTCAAAAATCCCGAGAGCAACCCAGATTACAGTCATCGTCGCGGTCGACCGCGAGTGGCGCAGCGGTCGACCGCTAAAAGTCCAGAGATTTTGCGCGGTCGACCGCGCGTGGCGCGGCGGTCGACCGCGAATCGGGTTTTGACCTAGCTTGTTCTTTGGATCTGTTTCCTATTCCTATTTGTAATACCCTTGTATCTTTAAAAGGGTTGACTAGGGCATGATGTTATTTAGACGAAAATAGTAAAATTTTCTCCTGCGGCGGTCGTGGACGTAGTTTCTCACATTGAGGAACGAACCACGTAAATATTTTGTGTTTGTGATTGTGATTATTTCTCTCCTCTCTCCCAAATCTCTATTTCAAATCACATCAGGGGGGTTGTGCATCCCCAACAAATTCTCAGTCACAATTGGATCTTGATGACTCAAAATGGGACATAGTAGTATCATCACAACTATTATTATTACTATTTTAATTATGAAATCAGATCCTATTCACCTTCGAGCTTGGGTATTTTAATTTAAGGAACCAAATTCCTCTTAACATATACATAATAAGCAAATAACAGACCGATAATCTCAAAACTTTATATCTGACTCCCTGGTTCTGCCACTATGAATCTTCAAAGTAGAAGTAATTACTAGAAGCACTCATTACCTGATTTTCCACTGGAAGAACAGCTTAAACTGTTGCAAGAAACAATACTTGAAGTACTTTCAAGCCCTTTATTATGAATTTCACAAGATGATGGCGCATGTACAAATGATAGTACTCCTTTTGAAACAACATATAGCGTGCAAAAGTTTGGAATGCATCCCGAGATTCTGGAAGACATTTTGCTGCCTTTCAATTTCCTATAAATACAAGTTTTATCAGTGAGTCATGCAGCATCAAACAGAATTGAAGTTCGAAAAGGCAGTAACTTAGTTTCAAGAAAAAGTTATGAGCAAAAGCGGGTGAATTATCACTAACACGCTTTGAATGATACGAAGAGCTCAGAAAGTCATGAGCATGTTCTTTAAGAGTATACAGTCCAATAATTTAAAGTTGGAACTCCCTAGGTCCTAATTAGAATTGATTTGAACAGCAACAGTAGCAGCAGTTGGAATAGTCGGAGACAATGAAAGACAGTTCAATAACCAGGCATTTGAAGGAAACTATTAGTTAGATTAACATTTGAATTGACCATTCTTAGGTCCTACTCCGAATTAGAATAGTTGTCGGCAGCATTTAAATAGTAGCCAGCAGAAGCAGCAAAAGCAATAGAGGAAAAAAGTTCAACTTGATGATTTTAACCAACCTCTTCATTGCATAAATCATTCAAGGGGGTAAAGATTTAAGTAGTCTCATGAATATCTTTAATTTCTTAAAATCCAGCCTAAAAGCTTAAGATGTGTTTGGTAGCATTGGAAGTGATCAGGACAAGCGAATACAGAGAAGCGAACCACAGAGAAAGAAAAGAAGAAAGTGTTTTATCATTTTACTTTAAAGTCTGTAAAGGTTCCAGTGAACTCAGACAAAAAAATATCTCCAACTCTATCTGTATTCTTCTCCTCCAATATCTCTTGACCTAGAAACGCTCACATAGTTTGCACACAACATGAGTTAGTAAACAAGTTTTCAACCGAAGTTCATGAATTATGGTACGTACGAGAGGAAAAGGGAATATACAGCTCCAATATAGGACTAAACCATGACAAGCCTCTTTCCTTTGGCATTATGCTGTATGATCATCTCTATTCAGTTATTCAAATTTGATGATGGAACCATTTCTATACATCTCTATACTTGGCAGGTTGATTGTTTTCAGGTGAGGATGTGCCAGACTGCTTCTAACTCGCCTGTGTGTACTTTAACCAAAATCCACATTTATATAGTTAAAGAGAAAATACCCTGATACTGAATTGTAAACAATATCTTATGATCCGTTATATGAGACTAATTGGATTTTAGTAATATACGAAGTTAGTATGGTTGCTAAAATCTGGTAAAACTATATTTTGGCACATATTCTTCAACTTTTTTGGACAGAATGATTATATAATTAAAACTATACAGGTTCTACCATACCTAGAAAAAATATTTCTGGAAGAAACCCCTATGACAAGCTTGCTGACTGTAAACTTATCGATCTCTGCTGATATAGCCTCTGCCACATCATCTGCTTCAATTACCACAGCTTCTGCTTCCACCTGCATGATGAAATAAATTTAACATTTTCTTGGGTATTTTTCTAATGGAATAATCAAGCCAAAAGAATGTTTACCTTTCTCTGATTACACATTTTCTTGTAGGGTTGAAGCATGGAAGTGGTCTGTGTTTCTACATCTTTCCTGTATGCCGAGGCGATATCATCCCGCACTTTTGAAATGGGAATATAGTTCCCCACTGAGTTATAAAGAAAGCAATAAACCAAATAAAGAAGTTAGTCTCACATTTCTCTTAATAATAATCAATGCAACCAAGAGGGAGATGCGTAGCTATCTGCTAAGAACAAATGATATCAAGAGATCATAGATGCCGTGTACTCTGTAACACCTGGTGCAAGCTTTTCTAATACTTTCCTCTCTATTCTCTTCCACCATAATTAATCAACAAAGACGAGGTAGTCTGCAACGATATAATGCTTGAATAGAAGCAACACACGCTTCGCAAAGAATAGATTGCTTTTGTTCTCGTTTTTATGGAAGGTTCCTCCACTAAAATTGGGTTAGATGCCATACTCTTAATACAAAAAGATCACAGCCAGAATTTGTACAGAATTATGACTCTGTTTAGAGCCATAAAGATATCGACCCATATCTGTCGAGTTTAGGGAGAGTTTCTTACAAAATATGTGCTTAGGGAGTTAAATTTTGAAGATGACAAAATTCCAAAGGAGGAAGAAACTGACCATTTGTTATTGGATGCTAAGAGGTTATTGGAATTCTTACACCATGCCATTTTGGGAAGAAAGAAATAGAAGGAGTTTTCAAGACAAACCAAACTCGATCACAATGAAATAAATCTCTTCACTCTCAAGGCACATCACTACATAATAACTGACATGCAATATATGCAACTGCAAGGCTATGCTTAATCAACCTTGTGCTAATTTTGCGGTTCTATTACTAGATTCTATAATTTTCAAGAAATAAATCATATCATAATAAGATGGCAATCTCATGACTACATTTAACTACAAAAGGTGAAATATTTTACACAAGGAATTTTTTACATAAGACTTACTTGGTGTGGGGACCATTGTGATCTTGGGCTGGACATATATAAGCCTGAAAAAAATTCTCCCCTCAGGGATGAACTTCTCCAATGCCCATTTGAGTGCATACTTGCTGTTTTTGGTTCCATTGACAGCCACAGCAACAGTTAGATTGCTCAAGGATTCCCCCCTTTCCTTCATTTCTTCAATTTCCATTCTTTTACCCCACCTTTTTGCCTTCGCCTCCGTCTAATCCATTGAATTCAGCATTCTCTCTGAAAGTTTTCATCAAAAAAAAAAAATAGTACCATGTTAAAACAAAGGCAAAAATTCAAAGAATTTCGATGAAATCCTAATTGAGGGCCACAAAAGAACCCATAAAGTTCAATATATAACACCAAACATAACAAAGCTTCTATTTAAATCAGTTTTCCCATTAAACCCATAAAAATTACTTCAAACCCAAATTTTTCTTGAGCTCAAAAACCCAAAAAGAGAGAGACAGAGAGAGAGGATCATAAAACAAAATACCCAGAAAATAAAAGATCAATATATAACACCTTTTGCGTCCAAAAGCTCCTTCCCTCTGTGTGTCTCTTTTAGGGGGCAACAAAATGATGAGGGCAAGAAAATACCCAGAAGCAGGAAACGGGCATTTTTTTTTTCCTTTGAAGTTTTGGGAAAAAGAAAAAGAAAAGAAAATGAAGCGTGGGACTGTTTTCACTCGTGAAAAATCTAAACAGATATCAGTCGCCATCAGCAAGTATCACTTGCTTTCCTTTTTTATCGCCTTTTACTGTTTTTTCTGTTGGTTATTTTCCGATGTTTGAGGTATGGAGTTTATTACTTGGGAAAATTGCTTCAAGGCCCCAAATCCTAATTTTGAATGTGCCCCAGCCCCCCAACTTTCACACATGTGCTGTACCGCCATTTTTTTGAAAATTTGTGTCCAAGCCCCTCTCCCCAAGTTCACATGCAAACTCCATACACAAATCCCCATTTTACCCTTCTCCCCCACCTCCCTCCCCCACCCCGAGTTCTGGTCCTCCTCTGCCGCCTCCCTCACCTCCCTCCCCTCCACCTCCCTCCCCGCCCCGCCTCCCTCTCCCGCTCCGTTCTCCAATCATTTCCAAGCGAAGGGGGCTTGGCGGAGATGCTGGACGCGGCCCACGTGCCAATAGGGGAGGAGAAGGATATGCTAATAGTTTTCGTTTGAGCTCAATGTGTGAACTGTAATAGTTAACATATTATATATAATAGTTAACATGTTATCTATAACAGTTAACATGTTAACTATAACAGTTAACATCCGCTGGCATGAGAAAGAGAAAAGGGTAAAATCAGGATTTTAGGAGCTGACATGTCTAATCATGAGCTGGAGTCATGATGGAGGGGCCTGTACACAATTATTTTCAAAAAAAAGGGCTGAAGTACAATAAAAAAAAAGGAATGACTGGGGCACATTGAAAGTTCAAATTTAGGGCCTAGAAGCAATTTTTCCTTGTTACTTCTCAGTTTAATTTGGTAAGTAAAGTTTTCCTTTTTAGTGCTATCCTTCTTTCTTGTTGGGATAAATATGCACATAACTTTCTCATTTTTATCTTTAGAGTTTATCATTGTTTAATTATGGCAAAACTTGAATAAAGTCTCGTGATGTATTGGCCTAAAATCATTTGGGTCTTTAACGTTTAGAAGTCATCATTGAGAGTTCATAATATTAACTCCGTTAGGTTAAGTTATTTTTATGAACTTTCATTATGTATTGCTGATGTGGCGATTACATGGCAGGGCCACGTTATCGTCGCGTCAGTAAAAAAAAGTGAAAGTTCAAGTTCAATACATGCTTGTTATTTCACTAATTTTCTGCTGATGTGACAGGACAAACTTGGACATCCGCTAACATTTTTTGCTAACATGGACAGAGTTACATCATCGCATGTTAGTGAGATTTAACAGAAATTTATAAAATGACCCTAAGTTGATGATGAAGGTACCATTAGGGACGCTCACTGATGAGTTCCAAACATTAATCTCCATTGAATTTTTGCCTTCATTTTACTAGCACTAACTGTCCCTAAATTCGCATATGAGAAAAGTGGGTAGCAGATTACCCCTTCTTGCTTATGCATTGAAGGGTAATAAGTGCTAATAAAGTATTTTGAGGGATGGTAAGTACTGCTGAATAAAAGATGAGAGAGTTATCTGCAATTTACTCATATTAATATCTGCCCCTCACCACAATGTCATTTATCTTAATCAAAATATCAATATATGAGGCCCCCAGATTTAATTCCACGTCTACTAATTACTGGGCATTTAAAATATTTATAGTGAAGTCATGAGCCAAATTATGTGTTGCACTCAGTAAATCTCTGAGTTTACATCATATCAACGGGCTCTTTGGCACCGAGTGCTACATCTAGAGTCCACATTGGTCCCACGGCTAGACCATTTTGGCAATGGTTTTTACGGCTTATATCGTGCTAATGGGCTCGCAGGCTCGGGATGTAACATAATGACACTTGTCTGATTATCGACTTTAAACCAACGCAAATAGTTACAACATTATACAAAAATGGATGGGTGCAAGCATCCCAAAAATTTAACCTCGTCCAGCTTTAAAAATGACGCGAGGGATGCATTCTGCTTTTTTCCTATATGATTTTCGATATAGAATATTTTATATAACCTTTTTATTACTTTAAATTCTTAAATTAGAAAATTCTTCAAGAGGCACCTCTAATGGAAAATTATAAGAAACATGAAAGACTGGTGTTCAATGGAAAATTATCTCACGCCTCTATACAATTTTCTACAGAGTCCCTCTATGGGATTTTCTCCCCTTAAACCTTAGAAATTAAGTAGTCACTGACCAATAATAACTAGGTCAAGAGAATAAAAAGTTAGTAGGGTGCTGATAGTAGACGTCTCCACATGTTAGTCAACGCACAGGTGGAATTTTGGAGGAGGAAGATAAACTTCGGATTTTTTTAACATTAGAAAAGTCCCCACATTTCACTATTATTATGTAACTTGCGTTGAGGTCTTTAAGAATATCCAGACCAAATGTATGTATCACTGAATAATCAACCAAGAATCCATTGGTCCCCTTGAAAACTACTGCATCTCTAAAATTTTTTGACTTTCCTTCATCACCAAAAGTTTTAATAACGTTTAAGATATTGTTGTTTTAGAAGTTGAGGCTCACTCCTTTTATAAATGATGATATAGATAAATGGTGTCAAGTTATATAATTAAGAGGACATTTCCTTAAGGAAAAAAAATCTACTTTTTATATTTCATTAGACAAACAACCAACTTTGTACTTATTTATTAAAATAATCAAAGTTTAGAACAATGATGTGAGACAGCCTGATGAAGAGTTACGCGGATAGTAGTCATATCTTTGAGTATCATGCTCTCAAATAGGGCTGTCCAAAAAGCCCCTGGCTTGGGTCCGGGCCCGTGTCGGTTTTTCAGAAACCGGTCCGGACCCAGGCCCGACCTGGAATAGTGTCGGGACGGGCACGAGATCCGGACCGGGCCGTCTGAGCCCGGACCCGGCCCGGATGAAACGGTCACCAGAAGGTGACCATTTGTGATAAACGGCCGGGCCGGGCCGGCCCCAACGGTCACCTAAGGTGACCGTTGAGCTGTTTTGGCCAGGCCGGCCCGGCCCGGCCCGGCCCGACATAACCCCCAATTTGAGGTTTCGACCGTTTTGCCCCTAACAACGGTCAAAAAACGGTCAAAATGTGAGGGTTTTTTGGTCATTTGCCTAGGGGGCTGCATCTATAAATAGAGGGGGGTTTCACTTCTTCTCCTCACACCAAAACTCTTCTACTTCTCTCTAATACTCTCTTATACAATATTATACTCTCTTATATTTTCTAATACTTCAATCAAATGGCTTCTGGATCTGAATATGAAGAGCAAAATATATCCCCTACTGATTTAGAAATGAGTCCTCCTACAACAACTACTCCTCTTACCGGTGTTAATCCTGAATCTGGTGGTAACGAATCTGCACCAAGAGCTCCTAAAAGGCCGAGATCCGATATGTGGAATTTTTTTTGAGAAGATAGACGTCACCAAGGATGAACACGGTAGGATCATTACCCAGAAGGCTAAATATGCGTTGTGTGGCCATATTTTCCAGGCTCATCAAAGAGCGGCACCAACCACCTCAAACGCCATATTGAAAAACACAACAAATACCAGAATCTTCAAGGTGATATCCGACAATCTATGATTTCTCAATCCTCCTTCTCTGGTAGTCTCAGTAGTTGGAGTTATGACGCTGCCGGAGCCACGAAATGCATAATCAGGTTTATTGTTCTTAAAAACCTTCCTTTTAGATTAGTAGAAGATGATGAATTTGAAGATTTGTTTAGAGATAGTTTTTATCCCGCATTTACCAAAATTTCTCGTCAAACCTGTCAACGTGATATTTTAAAATATTATCAGGAGGAATAAGGAAAAATAAATTCTTATTTTAAAATTTTAAACTGTAAATTTTCTTTAACTTCTGATATTTGGACATCTAGAGTGCAAACTGGTTATTTATGTATCACAGCATACTGGATTGATAAAAATTAGCAAATGTTTAAAAGAGTTATTTCTTTTATTGCAATTGAAGAGTCACACACTGGTATTAATATTATAAATTTAATAATTGAAGAACTTATGAAACTAGAAATTGATCAAAGAATATTTTCTCTTTCCCTAGATAATGCAAGTAATAATAATGTACATGTTGATTTTATCAAAACAACTCTATCATTGCCATGTCATGGTAAACTTTTTCATATTAGATGTATCTATCACATTTTAAATTTAATTGTTCACAGTGCATTTTCTGAAATTAAACTCATGATAGAAAAGGTTAGAACTGTTGCTAATATGCATAATGCTTCTGAAATGAGAATTAAAAGATGAAAACAATGTTGTAAAAAAAATTATAAGTCCAGACTAATTCCAAAAGATGTTGATCATAGGTGGAATTCCACCTATGCAATGTTAAGTGTGGCAATAGAATATAAAAAAATTATAAATGTTATAAATTCATATGATTCTAGTTCTAGCTCTGGTAGTAGTTATAGAATAACTGAAGATGAATGGACAATTATATGTAATTTAAATAAGATGTACAAGTCTTTTATGATGCTACAGTGTTATTATCTGGCTGTTATTGTCCAACAATTACTTTAGTTGCTTTACAAATTTTAAATATTCAAAAGTTTTTTTCAAAATATCGCATGGATGATACTTTTGGATATATAATTTTTCAAATGAAAAGCAAAATAAGTATTTTAGGTCTATTCCTCATATTTTTGGTTTGGGGGTTCTTATTGATCCATGTTTGAAGGATGTATTTTAGGTCTATTCCTCATATTTTTGGTTTGGGGGTTCTTATTGATCCATGTTTGAAGGATATTGGCCTTCGAAGTTTAATTTTTGGTTTGGGGGTTCTTATTGATCCATGTTTGAAGGATATTGGCCTTCGAAGTTTGTTACAATCACTATATGGTAATCAAGTTATAGACTTAGATGATGGATCCATCCTTACTGCTACTTCTCATCATTTAGCTATTAGAAATTATTTTCAAATATTGTATGATGAGTATGCAGTTAGACATGGTGTAGCTACATAACAGTCTACAGCTTCGGTGCCTTCGATCATAAGCCGAGGTAAAAGTGTAAGTTTTGATAGGTATGCAATGGTAGCTGAACTAACTGGTGGATCTGAACTTGGATCAACATTAGAGGTTTCTGAAATAGATGAATATTTATCTGTTTCCTTAGTTAAATGTCAAGGAAAATGCTTTAGATATTTTGCAACAGTGGAGAGTATATGGATCAGTTTCATATCCTATTCTTTCCACCATGGTTCGTGACTTACTAACAGTGCAGGTTTCGACGGTAGCTTCGGAATCCGCCTTCAGCATAGCAGGACGTTTAATCGACGACCACAGGACATGCTTAGATCCGTATACTGTACAAGCGGTGATGTGCTTACAAGATTAGTGGAGGTACGAGAAGTGAACGCAAGGCATCGAACGGTTGGCTATACTTGAAGATAAATTTGAAGAGTTTGGACTAGCAGATAAGTATCAAGATTAGATTCATCAAATTATAATTTTTATTTCTTAGCTTTAAATTTGTAATGAATTATTTCGAAAAAAGTTACAAATGATAGTGATATAGGTGAGTAGGTGCCAACCTAGTTGGGATGTACTCATCTATTGTGATGCAACAAATTCTGAAATAAATTTATACTTGTAAAGGATTTACTGATTATTAATAAAGAAGTTATTTTTACCATCTTTTTTTTTGTAATTTTTTGTACTTCTAATTTATGTCATTTCAAGTTATTAAAAAAATTTATGTCATTTTCTGTAATTTTTATGTATTTTTTATGATTTTTGAGGATTTTTAAAAATGTTTAAAAAAACATTTCAACCGGGTCGGCCTGGACCCAGCCCGGGTCAACCGGGCCCGGGTCCGATTGGCGGTTTTGCCCGGCCCGGACTGGGCCGGCCTGTCCCGGATGGACAACCCTACTCTCAAACGTTCAAATGGTTTGTTATTAGTTGCTTTTTTACTTAACATAATTTTAAGGTACTAAGTGCCAGTAAAATAGCTAAGCTCTGGTGATTGCAATTGACAAATAGAAGAAGGGGGTTATTTGCAATTTTAAATTTTATTATATATCTATTTTTTTTTGCCATGAGAGATGACAGCATGAATTTTGCAGCATGTACGAATGAAAATATCACAACTAATCAACTTTATTTCCCTTATTGCCAACTAGTTCTATAATTGTCCAGTCATATTTTCTTAACATTCTTCATGATAACACCAGACATGGCCCATGAAGCAATTTTAATAGATTAATAAAATTTATCAACATCAATGCTTCTCCTTCCATCTCTCCTTTGTCAAAATGTTGAACCGTATTATTATAACAATTAATAATCTTATAACTTCATTGATTTACTTGCTACGATGCAAGAAGTCACTATTTCAAGATAGGTCACCAATATGGAGGCCATCCTTTAAATAAAAAAAAAGGGTGTCTTCAAAAATAAAAATAAAAGTGAATAAAGATAATCACATCTTCATCCACGCCATTTGCAATTCATTCACACGACCAAGGAATCATTTATGGATGATGGTAACTTGACGTAAAGAGGCATTCTGCCTCATTAATTAGTTTGCTTTCTTTGAGTAGAAAATTAGTTCATATACAATATTTTTAAGAGCTTTGCTACATGGACCCAAAATATGGGACCAATAAAGGGGACAAGTGAGGTGTCCCCCTCTTATTGGATAATGAGTTGGCCATCATTAATGATGGTCAATTCATTATCCAAATGAAGGGGAATACCTCACTTGTCCCCTTTATTGGTCCCATATTTTGGGTCCTTAAAGAATTTTTCTATTTTTAAATTCTTCTTCTTAGATGACTTCCAAAGGTCTTTACCATTGTTTATACCCACACTCATGAGCAACACAATCAGGCTTTCCAATTTATAAGTGTAATATTAATTTAAAGTTGTTATTTTGGAAAAAAGCATTAAAAAAAATCTATTTTCAAAAGGTATTTACATGATAACAACCAAGCTTTTGTTGATAAAATAGAAGAGCAAAGAACATTCTATAGAAAGGAACAATCTATACCATTCACGAACGGTTAGAAGTTTAGTTTGAGAATTACGACTCTCCTATTTATGATATAGATCACTTCACTCGAATAGGAATGGTTTTGATAGGGTCCTTACTAAAAATAGACCAACTTCATCGGCTCATAGCAGCTGCCAACCTAAAATTAAATTTTCTTTTTTTCTTTTCTTTTTTCCCTGAAGATATTAACTCCAGTTTTCCTCTCACTCAATAACCACTTAGAAAGAAGACCGAAACACAGATTTGCTCATTTATACTCCACTGTAATTATTCAAATATTTATGCAAGATATGAGCTTTACCATTAATATTATGAATTAAAACAAGAAAAGTAAATACAAGACAATATTGTAGAATACAACTTCCTGAGGTATCAATTTGAAAATTCTTGTCGAAAACTGCAAATTACAAATGAATCTCGTACAATTTAATGGAGCTCAACGCTGCAAGGGAGCAGAATGCTTCTCAAAAATATATATTGACCCTGAAATTTGCTTACAGATGCAAAATATATGACGTGTAATAAATATGTATAGTTGGTAAGTATTCTACAGAAGAAACAGTTTTCTCATATTTTTGGTAATAGATGTTATCTTCAATTTATGCACAAAAGTAGTACTTTTTAAAGCTTTTGCGAGGCAGAGGAACCCTGATCACTATACCGATACATTTAGATATGGTTTATTGCAATTCCACCACCTCCACTATGCACATAAAGCAAGCCTGGTGAAAAAAAAGACGGGAGTTTTTAATCAGATGAAAATGGCAACTTCCCATTTTCTGCATTTGATCACATTAGTAGAAAGCTAAAAAAGATACAAAGTAGCATGAAGCATTGCTACGAAGAGATATATCCATAGAAGAAATTAGAGGAATTCTCCCTTAATAACCACTGAAGCACCTCAAGATAGTGATAAATCATATGGAACTCAAGGTTTTATTTTGGGTGAATTTCACAAAACTACAACAAATTTTGGGTGCTTTGCACAAAAAACTACTTAAAACTTTTTTTATTGAAAGATTACCATGAGCTTTTTTTGTCTAAACTACCAAGAGTGTGGCAGTTAACAAGTCATGTGACATGTTTTGGACAATTTTGTCCTAGTGTACCTATATATCTTCTATATTAACCTTATGAACTTTATGGGCTGATAAGCTATCAATAAGAGTAGATTAGACCATTTATCCAAGACATTAACACTTTTCAAAGAGGTGAATGATATTTTCTGCAGTATTGAAGTTCATGGAAGTTCTCTCTAGTAAAAAAATTTAAAGTTATTTGGGGATGGATCCCCTGTACTATATCCCAATTGTGACTAGACCCCTGTAGTTCTACTATTGCAGATAAACCCCCGAGGGTTTTTCACGTTCTTGACACTTTACCCTCAGAGAGAGAGAAAAATGTTTTTCAACAAATGAGACTTCCTAAGGTCAAAAGACTCCACCAAGAAGAAGAAGAAGGAAAACCACTCAGGGCGGTCTGCAATAACATAACTGCAAGGTGTCTATCTGCAACCAGGCTATAGTACAGGGGGTCCATCTGCAATTTACCCTAAAAAAGTTGTGTCGCTTTTTTTTTGGTGTGTGTGTGGGGGGGGTTGTTGTGGTGTGGGGTAGGGGTGGGGCGGGTATTTAAGGTAGTCTTGATAAAGTTTACCTTTCATTTTGTCCTTCATATCAGATACTTGTATCTACCCTAGTAAATGTTAGACTTCAGGCCCAGAGGCAAATAAGTTGACGAGACCTCTGCATGCTCTTACGGTAACTTGACATCCTTGCAGGAGTTCCCCATCCAAGTTCCATGAACTCTCATCGTGATTTGCCATGAATGTAAATGCACGTGTCTGTACAAGACCAAGGTGGTTAATTTCACAGGAATATGAACTTAAACACAAAGGGGTTGTCACAGTAGACCCCAAATTTTCGTTAATTCTATGTTAGACCCTCAAATCTTCATATCTAAATTAGGCTCCTGAATCTTCATGTGCTCGAACTGGGGTCTTATTTAAAACAACTTAATAGATCCGAGGATATTATTTAAAACAACTTAATGGATTTTGGGTCTTATTTAAAACAACTTAATAGATTTGGGGTCTTATTTATAGCAACTTAATGAATTTGGTATCTAATGTAGAAATATGAAGATTTGTAGGTCTAATGTAAAATTACAAAAATTTGACGTCTGGTATAACAAATAAACAAAACATACTTTGTGGTGTTCCACGAACTTGAAATTTAAGGGGTTGCCACCCCTCCTTGTAAGCTGTGTGAGATGCCTGCATTAATTCATTTAGAGCTCAAATCAATAATCAGAAACACGAAGCATCAGTTTGAGAATTACCTCTTACAGAGAAAATCCAGTCTATCTGAAACTTTTATTAGTTTTATAAATTTCAACCAAGAATCAATCTCATGCCCAGAATGCTTGATATTTTGGAAAAAGAAGAAGAAGAAAAACTGAGAATTTGGTATGAGGTTTAGTTCACGTAAATGGGAACTCAGTCATCATACAACCAGTCACTCTTCTTTCCTTCTATAATACAATAAAGTTCGTCTCTTGACCAAGACCAAGCCAGAAGCAAGATGATAAGTAATCCAATTGTTTGAGGAGTGAATTAGAGCTTCGGTTCATACATCATTTTGCATATTGGACAACATAGCATGACTCAATATATAATTTACATATTAGGTAAATCTGAAACAGTCATCTCAGTTAGATGATGTGTCTCAACCTAAGGTCAGACACAAACATGACACACCAAAGGCAGAGCATCACACGACACACTGAAACGCAAAAAAAAAAAATTCATAGTAAACATAACAAGCTAAAAAGTAAAAAAATAGTCGATAATATTTCAATTCATTCCCTACTCTTCTCGCTTGCATACAACTAAGGAAGTTCTGATATTATCATATGGCGCTTAAGATATATGCAACATCTTATCTTCACTTGTCATGCCCCAATGCGGGAAAATAATGTGAAGATTATTTTCTATGCCGACCAAAGATACGGTTCAAGTTTCATCCTACTCAGGTTCAGATCATAAACAGATCGATCTGAATGACAAGTTAACAAATGGGTGATATCAGGGACTTGTATTTTGACCCACATGATCTCAAAACAGCCTCACTATAGTTGAAAAATATTTTAGTTATGACATTTTACACAGGATAAGATTGTTCCTTGAGTGTCTCTGCTTGTTTTGATCTTCAAAGCATTGTGTTTAGTTCACAACTGGTGCAAAAATTTACCTTTTGGACTTGATTTCATGAGAAAAGAATGTTAAGTATGATAACTTTGTTGGCATGGTTAGAAAATCAATATATTTTTCCAACAGTCATTGACGACCTGGCCTGTTAAAAAATAATTTACCTTTGAACTGCATGACTAAACCAACCCGACTACCTTGGTTAAATATCTTAACTATGGCATTTCACACATTATAACAAATTTGCTTGACAGTTTCGTTCGTTTGATATTCAGAACATCTCTATTTATTGTATGTGCCACATAGTTTGGTTCTCACCAAGAGCAGAAATTGACTTTTTGATTCATAGGAACAAAATTCTTACATATGACATTTTTGTTCATGGATTGGTTAGAACATATATTTTTTTGTTTATTAGTCATGATCAATCGGCACTTAGTGAAAAAAATTAACTTCCATTAAGTCATTTTCATCAAACAATATTGTTCATAAGTCATTTTTTATCAGCACTTTCGTGAAAAATAATAATTTACGTTTTCTAAAACAACACAACCTTTTGGCACTCAAATTTGAACGAGATCCTGCTTCTTCTAAACTCGACCTGTTCAAAAAGCAACTTTCATGACAAATACAAATTGCCCATATATTGGCAAATCGTATTCAGGTGCATCTAAGATTTAACTGAAGGGCTAAATTAACATATTGGTATTCTAACTTGACTCTATTTTCTAATAAGGTATTTATTTCCGCTCCAACATCAATATGGTATTTTTAACTTGTACCCCGATGACCTTTTTTTTTTTGAAAAAATTCTTCCAACCCCTTGACTTATCAAAATTATTAAATCTACACTCTCTTCTTCTTCAACCCCTAACCCCCACCCAAAAAAAAATTCCACCTTTTTACCTGATAAGATCCTTCTTCACACTTTCTTTCCCTCTCATCAATGAAGCCTCCTCTTTCTTCTATAAACTCAAAATCAAACGCGAATTCAAATTGGTATCGATTTGGATGAATGTTGTTAGGGTTGGATCAGGGTAAGTTTGAATCATCGTTGTGCGATTCCCCGGACCCACTTCAAACCGTCGTACAGTTCCTATAAACTGATTTCTGGTACATTTACAAACTGATTCCCTCCGATACACAAACCCATTCCTCAAAATTAGCGTACCACTTACAAGTATGTTAGATGCAAAGCCTCCTTAAGTGCACATGTGCAAGATGTAATGTAATGTGTGCAATTAAGTGAAAAGAGACACACAATAGAGTATATGAGCCGATGACTTTACTGTAACTAAACACGTATGTTAATTAAATGTAAAATGAAACCATGATTCCTAAAATGAGCTCTGTGAAAAAAAAAGAAACAGAAAAAAGAAACAAACTCCATCAAAAAGAAATATTTAAGTATTTTGTATGAAAAAACTATTATAATTCATAATTAGCTCTCTAGTTTTCTACTATATACTTTGAAAAACTTTAAATGCACCTGAAAAGTTTACAACGTACCACTAACCGAACTTGCGTACTGAAGCAAACTACCCTCTAACGAATCTAAATTTTCTAAGTGGCGAATTGCATACCCGAATTTGTACCATGGCCCGCTACGTACC
Source organism: Asparagus officinalis (assembly GCF_001876935.1). Lineage (NCBI taxonomy): Eukaryota > Viridiplantae > Streptophyta > Magnoliopsida > Asparagales > Asparagaceae > Asparagus > Asparagus officinalis. Next base: position 135,811,960 of record NC_033797.1, read on the forward strand.
GCGTACTGTGTAATTATCGTTTGAATTGGGGGAGGTTGAAGGAGAAAGAGGGGTTGAAAGGAGGATCTTATTAGGGAAAAGGTTGGAAGAGATTTGAATTGGGGGAGGTTGAAAGAGAAAAATAATGTAGATTTAATAATTTTGATTTAGGTCTGGGGGGGGCGGGGGGGTGAAAGAAATTTTACTGAAAATAAAATTGCAGTTCGCCGAAATTCTCGTCACGCGTGAGAAAAAAGGGTCTTGTTGTCATCGAGACACAAGTAAAAATACCATATTGATGCCGGAGTAGAAATGATTACCTTATTGGAAAATATGGTCAAGTTAGAATACCAATCTGGTAATTTAGCCCTTAGCTAAAATATAATTAAAAGGATGCTCTAGTCAACCATATATGGGTTTGGTCAATTATGACCCACCCCAACATGTAGTTCATTATCTCCCCCTAGAAGGAAAAAAAAACTAATGCAAAAATGTGTAAACATCAGTAGAATAACATATATCAAAGGCTAAAGGTTTAATTACAACTTAATACCTCAAAGGTTTATCGAGTTTAACTTTGATACCCTGAAGTTCAAATTTGTCCAAAAGATACCGCAAAGTTTCACCTTTAATATATTTCGCTACATCACCATTCATAATTTTGTTTCGGCTTTGAATGTTGTTTAACTAGGGTGCTTTTGCTTATTGTGCAATTTAAATCATTTTATGTTTCGTAAAGTGAAGAAAAGGATCAATGCTTTTATAATTTCCATGTTTTAGGGTTAAACAGCTGAAGAAGGAAGATATGAATTCCGGGATATTTCTTTTGGCGTATGCAAATCCAAATATTATCACGTTATAACTAAGTTGCATTGATACACATGGAGATACGTTTGCTGGTGTGGGTACAGTACACAAAAAATATGTAAAATGTAGGGTATGGGGGCATGGCTGAAATGCATCGCCTGAATCATAGTTCTAAGCTTGATATGCAAATGGCTTGTAGGTTTTAACTGAATATAACTAAAACAAACCCCCAACCTTGTCCACCAAGTTTCAAAGTGGACGTAAAGTGTAGGACATACGTCTAAAAAGTGTATGATAAGTGTTTTAAATTAAAACATGTATCATATAATTGAGTACACATCTGAATAATTGTATGCAAATACGTAAGGAGTGTCCAAGAAGTGTCGGGTGTGGGAAGTGTCTGGTATGGTACGACATCATGATAGAAGTACCCAGGTAACATACATCACTTGATGCTTTAAACGGAATTCTGAAAAGTAATAAACTAATAATATAAGGTATTAAATTTAAAAGCGGGGGAACTTTGGGTAATTTTTGGGCAAATTTAAACTTCAGGGCGTTTAAGTTAAAATCGATAGAACTTTTGGGTATCAAAGTGAAAATAACCCTATATCAAAAGCACAATAATGCACATAATTGACAAGATATGACTAGAAATTATAGACATTGCATATGTATGCACACAAAAAATAAGATATATGTAAATCAGTTTGAGTTACCATAAGTAGTAAGAGCGAGAGCAATCTTTGACTAGTATAAGATGCAGGAAGCCATCGCCAAGGTGTGCATCAGCTACTAAACCATCAGGAGCTTTCTCATTTCGACATGAAATAACAGCTGCACCAACACTAAGAAAACGCCCTTTAGTTCGTACCCACCTTGAATCCTCTGACTGAATGCTAGCATTTGTGATGCCTCTCTCATCATCCACAGATGATATTTCAGTCTTATTACAAACTGTGCAGTTAACACGGCAAAATACTTTCTCAGGATTCTTTCGAGAACTGAGTGATCTTTGTGGCCCACACTGAATCTTCTCAGGTTTAGGGTTTGGATCAATCATTTTGTCTTCTAGAAAAGTTACTTCTGCTTCGTATGATCTACAAGACAAAAAAAAAAAAGCAAATGGCCATTAAATTCAATGAATATTAGATAGAGGTTTTAAGAGAGAGTTTTAGTAAAGGACCTGTGTTCTAGAAACACCTTTGTTCCAACAAAATCATAACGCTTAGGACCCATCCAACGATACTTTTCACTCTCCTTAATGACATCTCCATAAAAACCATACCTATTAGACACAAGGATATCATTAATAACTTGATATCTGACTATATCAATATCAATTTAATATATATAAAAAGGATAATATCATTGCACAAGGAAAATTGGAACAATTAAAAGCTAAAAAAAGAGAAATAGTTGCACCCACTAAAAATTATAAAAGATACATGGAAGGAAAAGGACATGGTACTTATTAATTAGACAGAAAGCAACATTTAATAGACCTGAATGGAGTGTACGCAAACCCAAAGATTAAAGAAGCATTTTTATTATCGTCCTTGTCACTCTGTAGATATTTGCAACCGTAGTGAAGCTGCATAACGAATTCCACTGAGCTCTGATTCGGATTGGGAAAACATAACATAATTATTCAAGCAAGAAGCCTATCAGTCAAAGCGGCTATGCCTGCATGAGTGTACTGACAAAATTAATGCTGGGCCAGAGGTATTGAACTGGTATATTAGCATGTGTCGAGTATTGCCCAAAACTTGCCTTTGGAGTTGATTGATGCTCACCAAGGTTATCGATAGCGGATAGCATCACGTAGCGATGAGGCATCACTAAGGCTATTTGGGGCTATCGCGGCAAAGTAGCGGTAAAAAGCACAAAATCAAATAGCGGTCTAATTTAGATATGTATAAATACTAAAAAAAATTAAAGAAAAATCTAAAAAATCTAAAAAATCTAAAAGTACATATTTGATGATTTAAAGAGATCCTAAACATGAAATAGATATGTAACCATCACGTAATATCGAAGATGACTAGAGGAGTCAAAGAGTCATCGTCTTCGATAAGAAGAGCTAAGCGATGAGAGGATTGCCCTAAGAGGAGCTCACGGTGAAGGAGATGAGAGGAAGTACTGAGATAGGTGCTAGAGGCTATGAGAGGTGGCGGGAGTATACTGAAAATCACAGGAGACGGTGGAATGCAATGTTCAAGGGTCGGGTTTAATTTAAAAATAAATAAATCACAAACCGCTTTTAAATAGCAGTCAAAAAGCGGATTTCGCATGCAATCGCCCACTATTTACCGTTATGGTACACTATTGGCCGCTTTTGCGAACGAAAAGTGCATATTCCGCAATATGTCACCGCTATTGGGCAATAGCGTAGTGGGAAAGGACCGCTAACGCTATTAGCGTCGCTATTGCGGGGCTATTTACCGTTATTTATAACAGTGATGCTCACTAACTATATATATCAATGTTGAACAACTTTTTGAACCTTGGGATATACAAAAATAAACTATTCATCTCATAAAGCTCAATTTAGAAGCATCATATCTAAAACACTGTTTTTTGGTCCTTTATGGTCAGACTGAATCAAAGATTTAAAACGATAACCTCTTAGCGCAAAGGTTCAAGGTCGGTATAAAGGATGGTGAATGTTCTTGGTTCATTGAATTATCTAACCAACTTCTACCGGCGCTGGCTAGTCAACTAACTGAAATTTTTTCAGAGAAACATATGTTCCAATAAGCAAAGTAGTTGAGCTTGATGCAACTTAACTCCAAATGCAAATTGATAATTTCATATCATCATAGGAAACAACATATTGAACATCTGAGTTTTAAATAAAATTGATTACCCTGCAAATGAAGCTGCATAGTGTACGGAAGGCACATCAACAGATGAAGTAGTATGTTTCCATCTCACCACCTGAGCTATATCAAGGGAGATTTTTTTTCCGAGGATAATTTGTAAAGCAGATGTTACAGAATCCCGAATGCCAGTTGTGCTGGAGAGGAAAAGCAACCTCTGTTAAGCAATTGTAATTAAAAGCATCAATATCCTTGAGAGGATAATTCTCATTCATTTTAGGGTTAATTTCACAACCCCCCCCC
>NC_033797.1:135815880-135816548 GCF_001876935.1 Asparagus officinalis
CAAAAAGTATCTCACAAAAGACCGAAGTACCGTCACGTGTCTCACAAATTCCTGAACTTTAAAATGTTCTCATCAAACCACTACCTATTGTTGGCAAATAACTGAAATATCCTTGGAGGAATTTAAAAAAAAAAAGCCTCAACAGTCATTTGGCATTCACAGGCAACGTACCCCTGACCGCAATTAAGGGTTAAACCCCAAAAGTTTGAGGAGAGGGTTGTGAAATTGACCCTTCATCATAACTACAAGATGATACAAAAGCTTTCTTAAAATAGGACAGTTCAAAGCTCGGTGATTCTAGATAAGATTATATGAGGGGAAATGGAAAAAATAAACATTGATAAAAATAATAATGGTAAATTACCAAATTGACATTTTTAGTTGGACCCTTTTCCAATGTGATTTTTTCCTTTCACTTGTGTCATTATTGTATTAATATCAAAATTAATACCAATCTAGTTATTTTTTCTACTAGTAAATATACCAGTTTGATTATTTTTCCTATATATAAAATAGTAACAAAATGATGTCAAATGTTGATATTAATACCATAATGTCGCAATTGAAAGAAAAAATGCCATGTTAAATATATGGTCCTACTAAAAATGTCAATCTAGTAATTTCGCCAAAAAAATAATTGCGACAGCTTTACAAATATGAAAGCATAC
>NC_033797.1:135816569-135848987 GCF_001876935.1 Asparagus officinalis
CTAAACCTATCATTCGGAAAGGAAAATTCATTATCTTGATCTGCAGTAAGGACAAAATAGATTATTTCATTATTTAAAGTGAAAAAAGTAATTATACAAGGAAGATTCAAGTCAAATAGCTATAAAAATAACTAACCTGTATCACATGATCCACTTTCGGTTACTGATGTTCAAGAAAAACCCAAAAACAGGTTAGGACCTATTTCATACTTATTAAAATAGAACTTTTAATATATGCATAACAGATAAATTCTTTCAGCCATACTTGCTTTTGAGGGGCTGAGTCCACTTAATTCTGAAGTAGAGATGAGAGGTTCTTGGTCATCACTTTTAAATAAAGATTCAGGTACTTCATCACTTGGACCATCAATAGAGGCCCTACAATTACTACCGTTCTTGTTATTGTCTTGATGCTTGACTCCATTTCTAGGAAAATTGAACTCCGGAGGTGGTGGTGGATAAGGATCCTTATGCCTTGAACGCAAGAGTCCATTTAAAACTTCATGAAAGAGGCCATCACCCCCCTGTCACCAAATGAGTGACAAGAAAACCATAAATATTATGGGCTAGGGAAAAATGCTTCAACTCCCTTGAGTTTTAAAAAACAAGCCTTCCTACCAAAGAAAAAAGATAAATGCCCTTATCCCCCTAATCTCTTATTTTCTTTGTAAAACCCCCTTTTCCCCACCAGAATTTATAACTAACCCTAAAATACCCCCAAATGCATTTAAGGTTGTGGTATGTGTGTAGAGTTTTCTCATCTTAGATTCATCCAAGTTTGTAAACTTTTACCCCAAACTCACGAAGGACCAAACATTTAGATAAGAAAAAAAATCATTTTAAATCCTCCCATGATAAAAAAATAATATATTATTAAATACACCAAAATAGTCTTCTTCAGTTCATTCGGCACCTTTCCTCCTGCTGGCATCATCATCAATTCATTTATTGTTCAACCGTGGCCTCAATGGCAATGGAATACGAGGTAATCGGCTAGTGGCAATGGTGGGTCAATGATGTTGGCAACAGAGGCAACGACAGAAACTCAAAAAAAAAAAAAAATTAAAGTCCGAAAAATTCTAATGTGAAGAAATAACAGTTAAATTAGAGTTGTCACGTTTCAAGAGGGAAATTTTTATAAGAACCTAGAGGTAATAAAAAGAAAGAGTGAAGCAGCACGAAGAGTTTACTCTACAGGCCTCACTTCTTCCTAAAAAATATAGACCGAACACTACAATTCTTAATCACAATCTCCAAACCCAAAGCCTCTTAGACCCATTAGACTATGAACGCCTGTCATATAGATTAGTCGCCAACCATCCTTTCACCGTTCTCCTTTTACAGCTCATTTCGCAATCGCCATGGTTGTTAACGATGCAGTGATTTTTTTATAAATAATAAAGTTGGGATACTCTATGATTAAGCAAAAGTATTAGTGGAGAGAAGGGTGTCTTACAAAGGGAACAAGAGTCTAAGGGAGTAAAGATATTTGAATTTTTTTTTTTTCTTAGGGAGGAAAGCTCAGTCTTTAAATATCAGGAGGTTGGAAGCATTTTTCCCTACGAGAAAATAAAAGCAATCAAGCTACATGTTGCCCATTTTAAAACATGACGTGAAAATTGGAGTATTTTTTGTGTCTTTCATCTAATAGTAAAATAGACATCTTTTAAAAGTTATTTTCATGAAAAAGTATCATAACTTTGACCAAAGTGAAAGAGTTAACATGTGTATTCATAGTATTTGTGTTCATATCATTAAAATGGAATGATTTTTTTTTTATGTTATGCATCAATCCGTATACATATATTGATCGAATTATAATAGATGAACGAAAATTAGGAGTGATAAGTCCAACCTTTATTTTATTTCCTCCGTTCCATTAAAAAAAGAGTGGGAAAATAACAACAAAGCTTTTATCCCAATAGAGGTATCAATTTTTGGATATTCCATGGAAAGAGAGGAATATCCAAAATAATATGTTTCTGCGACTTGTGATCTTGTGTATTCTACTATAAATTTGGCTTATAAATTCCCAATAATTTATATATTAAAACATCTCATGCACTCTTGCTCACATGCCCACATGCATGGCTATGCACAAGCTTGCACACACTCATGCACATGCTCACAAACAGAGACTCCAAAATTATGCGCTTTATTTCTGTGATGATGACTTTGTATACCCTACCACCAAGGTTTTAAATGTCGGATGTCGGGTTCATGTCGGATGGCTGAAATCCATGTCGGATAGTGGAAATCGGGGATATATCGGAAGACATTGACTAAATATCGGATTGCCATATCGGGTAGTGCGCATATGTATAATATCATGTCTTAAATGTAATCTAAGCATTCATAAATTCAATATAACCATACTTTATAAATTCTATAGACTAAACATATAAAAAAGTAAATAATATATGGATTTAGGTTCATAAATTCTTTCTATCGGGTTCATAAGAAACCCTTAAACATGAGAACAGGTCAAACGAGTTTGAGTATTTATCACTAAACCCAAACCCGATAACAAAAAACAGATCTTAAAAAAAATATCATATCGGTCGATTTTTCAAAGCTAAAAAATAAGTCGATATGCCTGATATGACCCTGATATTTCCAATTTGACCCTGAAAACCGATATACGAGTTGAAAACGTCCATATCGTGTCGGTCAAGCCCTCAAAAATTTGACCCTGAAAACCGATATACGAGTTGAAAACGTCCATATCGTGTCGGTCAAGCCCTCAAACCGATATGTCGGGCAACATTTAAAACCTTGCCTACCACAGAATAGACTTATGGTGTTCCAACTAAATTATGCACTAGGACATATTTTCAGTCAGGCAACATTGCACACACACAGAGTTGAAGGTCTTGTTTGACCTTCTGAATGATATCTGAACATTCAAGAACGAAAATTAATGGAATCTTATTCAATATTTATATGCACTAAGTTTCTTACCCATTGATGATCACTTGATTGAGCTGCTTTGTGGATGATCCGCTCCGTTAAACTTGATCTACATATTCTAAAACCCCAACACACCAAATTTGGGGTGAACCCGTCGTGGTTTGACCCTCCGTCGAGCCATGTAAAAAGTTCTATTCATTTGAAACCATTAAAATTGATACGAGTGGATGAAGGGTCAAACCATGACGGATTCACCCCAAATTTGGTGTGTTGGGGTTTTAGAATATGTAGATCAAGTTCAACGGAGCGGATCATCCACAAAGCAGCTCAATCAAGTGATCATCAATGGGTAAGAAACTTAGTGGACGTCCACTTAAGTTGACACAAGTTTTACTCTATATGAGTAAAACTTGTGTCAACTTAAGTGGACGTCCACTAAGTTTCTTAGTCATTGATGATCACTTGATTGAGCTGCTTTGTGGATGATCCGCTCCGTTAAACTTGATCTACATATTCTAAAACCACAACACACCAAATTTAGGGTGAACCCGTCGTGGTTTGATCCTCCGTCGAGCTAGGTAAAAAGTTCTATTCATTTGAAACCGTTAAAATTGATACGAGTGGATGAATGGTCAAACCATGACGAATTCAACCCAAATTTGGTGTGTTTGGGTTTTAGAATATGTAGATCAAGTTCAACAGAGCGGATCATCCACAAAGTAGCTCAATCAAGTGATCATCAATGGCTAAGAAACTTAGTGGACGTCCACTTAAGTTGACACAAGTTTTACTCTATATATATATATATACATATATATATATATGGGAAGAGGTTAATGGGTATCAAATTTGGCACTTCCAAATAATTCCATTACCGTGTTTTGGGATTTAGCTATGTGGAATTTTGGAAGATGAATCCATATTTTTAACTTGATAAACTTCAGATATCCAGGTTTAACTGGATAAACCTTCATTACCTTATTTTTCAAGACATAAATACAAAATTAGATTTTTGAGAAACTTTTTATCACTTGCATCCCTAGAACTAACGAATTGGGAGCTCTAAAAAAACAAAAGGTCCAAGCTAAGGTAACAAACACCCGTTTCTAAGCTATAACTTTCCTCCTACAATGTTAAATTGAAAACACGATCTCATGCAAATCTTTCACTGCTTTGAAAGGAATTTTGGCTACATCAGGGTATTTATCTAACGAGCTTAGACCCTAGAGCATAAAGTTCAATTAGCACCTAATGGAATAAGGTCATTGACATCAATCAATAAGCAGCATTAGTAAACTTTTCTAGTACTTCTTACCAACATGCACATGAATATATGATTTTGAACTAAAATTACAAATTTTTTTTGTTAATATTGGACACGAACAGAAGAACAGATAATAAACTTATGCAAGATTTTGCCGCACAGATAAATGGATTAAATCACATGGCATAAGGTAGTGACTCACCACAGTTACAATGCCATCTACCGCATTAAGTTCTCTGTTTGTTGACGAACTTACTATGTCATATGCATGCCCTGCTCTCTTTGTTAGGCTTACCTGAAAAGCATGAAGGAACTAGATGGGTGGACGCACTAAAATGTAAACATATTACTCCATTGACATAAAAAGAGTTCCATAATATCATCGAAGCTAGCATCGGTTTAAAAGGAGCACCAAGGACTTGATTTTGTTAGGCTAATAATTAGACTTTTAACGATAATCATTATTGTATGTACTCACTACTGTTTTCACTTTAGCCCGGACGAATAGAGGAGCAACAGATTCCCAAGTTTTGCGTCCATTCTCTTTTCCACAATGTGGATGAACAAAAACCTAGGCAATACTATTGGAAGTTAGAAAGTCAAATCATGGTTCCAGAATCGAATGGATTCAGAAGAAAATTAAATTCATAAGAAATGATTGAGTGTACCAAAAGACTCTTTGGTCTTCCAACTTCCATGTTAATGCGAGCATGTAAACGGTCCACCCATGTTTTGCATGTTTGAAAATCCTCATGCCCAAAGATATAAGAAGAAAGAACCCAAGGAGAATTGTAATTCTTTTTCTTATAGAAACCATGCACCACAAATCGATTCATCTGTGAGAGACAAGAAAAGAAATTGGTAAGAAGCCTCATAAATCACCCTGTGACACAAATCTCTACATAAAAAAAATTACAACCTCAGAGTTCTTGCCCAAAAGAAGTCCACCTTTCCAAACAAAGTCATAAATTAAACCCCAACCAATAAACTCGACAGCATAAATATTGGAAAACTTAATCTCATCCTCAGTCTTCAAGTTCATTGTCATGCCTAAGCAGAAAGAGGTGCCTGAGACCTGATATAAACATAACAGTCAAACAAAGAAGTTCAAGGCATAATCAGAGATAAGTTCATGACAAACAAAAAAGATAATGAAAAAGAGCATTATGTGAGTAGGAAAACATCAACCACCCTAAAGCTTCTTGTCAAGTGTATCTTCCATCAATGACATGGAACCTCCAGCTTAAGGCGAACCAATCACATGTAACAAAATCTCAAGAAAATGCCAGATATCCATGACAGAGACATAGCAATTGGTAAAAGCAGTAGTCTCAACAATGAGGACCCAGCCTCAAAATGGACCGCCTACAAGGCTTGGAAGTAGGAACTATATGGCCCAAAGGAGGCAATCTCCATCCAAATATTGGATCTGATTTTAACCATTAAACCATCTTATGATATCCAATTGGGACTAAACTGTAAGGCAAGGTCTTATATCAAAGTCTTGTCATTGTAAAAGCCAGCCCAGGTTAAAAGAAGACATTATCAGATATTGTGCCCAACTTTATCAGGTAAATTTTTTGTGCTATCATAAACAAGCTAAGTTCGAACTTACATGGGCATGGGAACATTACAATGGGATAATGGTCTAATAGATGTGTTGTTTACATCATTTTCATTTAGGCCTGGCCCTTATCGGGCACAAATTTGCAATTTAAGATTCAATGAACAGTACTCTCAAATATTATCTATATAGCTCTTCATTCCATGTCAGGTCTAGCACTACGTTTGAAGAAGATAGGTGGATGTTGCATTTTATAAATTCATGCAAGGTTATCGATAGCGGATAGTGTCGCGTAGCGGTGAGGCATCGCTAAGGCTATTTCGAACTATTGCGACAAAATAGCGGTAAAAAGTGCAAAGTCAAATAGCGGTCTAATTTAGATATGTATAACTACTAAAAAAAGAAAAATTAAAGAAAAATCTAAGAAATCTAAAAAATACATATTTGATGATTTAAAGAGATCCTAAACATGAAATAGACATGTAACCATCACGTAATACCGAAGATGACTGGAGGAGTCAAAAAGTAGTCGTCTTTGAGAAGAAGAGCTTAGCGGTGACAGGACTGTCCTAAGAGGAGCTCATGGTGAAGGAGGTGAGAGGAAGTATCAAGGTAGGTGTCAGAGGCTATGAGAGGTGGCGGGAGTATGCTGAAAATCACAGGGGACGGTGGAATGCAATGGTCAATGGTTGAGTTTAATTTTAAAAAAATAAGCATCAAACAGCTTTTAAATAGCAGTCAAAAAGCAAATTTCGAATGCAATCGCTCACTATTTATCGTTATGACACACTATTGGCTACTTTTGCAAACAGACATGTTCCACAATATGTCACCGCTATTGCGCGATAGCGTAGCGGGCGATAGCGTAGCGGGAAGGGACCGCTAACGCTATTAGTGCTGCTATTGCGGGGCTATTTACCGCTATTTATAACAGTGAATTCATGTTCATGAAGACTAGTTGGTTACTATATTTGCATTGGTCTATGTTGCCTGGAAATGGGTATAGTTAAGGGACACAACAACTTGTAAAAGGTAGAGTACAGGGAAATGGCTACATAAATATGTACACACACACCTGACCACCGACACAAACAGACATATTACATATTGAAATAAATAATTTTTTTACAAGAGATCAATATTGTTTTCATTTACGTGTCAATGTGTCATGATAATTAAGTTCCTATAACATTTTATGTTTCTTATATATTATGTGGGTTATAAATTGGAAGATTGCTTGATTTAAACTAGACACTCAAACGACCTTTTAAAATCATGATTTGAAACTCGTCCTATGTCCAACGAATTGCAGGAAGTGGATGTGAAGTGTATGATATGCGTCCAAGAATTGTATGACAAGTGTTTTAAACTAAAATGTGTATTGGGTACATGCCTGAATAAATGTATGCATGTATGCAAGGAGAGTTCAAGGAGTTTAAGTACGCGTACGTGTCAGGTACAAGTATAGATTCAGATAGAAGTACCCAGGTAACATAGGAATTGGTGTGCATCTTAGGTGTTGGTCCTACCAACCAATTTTGGATTGGAACAGCCACACAAATTTATAAGCTTAATTCTTGATTATATGGTCTCAAAAATAAAAAAGGAGGCCCCAGAAATATTGATAAAAACAGTTCAATTTTGGATCCAACAGTTTTAAAATTCCCTTCGGGTTAATCACTTTTGTATTTCCCTAATTAATTATATTCTATCAACTTACTTTATATTCATAAAGTGTTTCTAAATATAGTTTTTGAATTCATAATTCATTTCATTTGATTAATTAGTTTCTGATTTGATTAGAAAATAAAACTTAATAGTTCATGGAAGTATTCTAACTGGAGTAGAATTAGAAATCACTAAGGAACTGAAAATTTCTAATTTAATTAATTTGATAATCAACAATAATTAAGCATGTTTAGAGTAATTAAAATCCTTTACGTATCACAACTGATCAATTATTTTCTAATTTGATTATTTGAAGGATAGAAATTGATTAATTCATTTCAAAAAGCTAATATCCTTTCTAGTCTTAAGTTTGCCACAGTTCTCCTTTGGCTTTTTTCCCATAAGAACAAACTAATTACACTAGCTAACTCTTTAACCCTTGTTATGTTTGTGGCTCTGTCAGCACGCATTTTCCTTAATGTCTATAGACCTTTCTAACATTAAAATGATATGTCTATGTAGCTGACAAACAGCCATTAAAATCTCATCGTCACGAATGATAATAGTCCTTAAAAAAAGAAGTGTTGTCTTTGTTAATTTAAATTCCTAAGGCTTTACTCTATTTTACCCATTGCTGCTTTTATATAATTGAATTGACCCTAAGCCGGGTTAGAACTTAGAAGTGCGTTGTGCTTATTCATGTCCAAATGTGACCCATACTTAGGCCTATGCACAAACCGTGTGAGCCAAGTACTTTGAGACCATCCACTAATCAACTTGCCAAATGGTTGCTACATTTGTCTCCTCTTCCGTGCTTGTCCTGCTTTGGGTCACCTCATGTGTGTCTGCACTTGTTAACGTGCATTAAACTGTACTTACTTAAGATTACCCATTAAATAACCATAACTGAGTAAATAACAAACTAACAAAGATATTAATTAATTATGAGCTAAGCTGGATAGTACTGGATATTCGGTATGTCCTACTTCTTCCATAAATCTAACATGAAATATGTTTTGACTCGTCTGCTGGATCAGTAGGTTGGCGCCGCATACTTTCCAGCCTCACTCCAAACACTGATCAGTGTTTATTCGTATCCCCATCGGAAAAGTACATTGATGGATTGACCTAAAAGATTATCATTAGGTTTGCATGTGCCCACTATCTATACGTCCAAACCTAACTTGTCGCCTTCCATCTCCTCGACAAACGGGAGTTTTGGAAGAGAAAACAGACCGTACGAATCCTCGGCACGGCTCGCAAGACAATCAAGCACTATCACTACACCATCAACCATCGTAAACCCTCATACGCGCATACAAAAACACCATTTAAATCGCTCTATGCCCATGAAAGGCATAATAATAACTTCTTGAACAAATGCCCAGACCCTTCTCTTAAAAAATAAAGAAATTTCAACAAACGAGCAAATGTTCTTGAATACACATAATCACTATGCTATGGTGATATCGTCGCAAAATGCATCTTGAATTATGTCCTAATTTTTGGAACGACGATGGACTCATGAAGCGTTTCCTCAAAAGTTTAGGGCATATATGATGGTAAATTGATTTTTTTTTTTTTTAAATGGGGAAATTGAGAGCTCACGTTATCAACAGCGCTCCATGAGATGCCATCGGAATTGAGGGTGACGACGACATCGCCGACGCGGTCCAAGAGGAGGGTCCCGCTCAACGCCGGCGTTCCTGTCTCCATTTTGCGAGAAAGCCCCCCAAGAAAAATAAAAATCCCCAATTTGAAAGGTTAATTTGCTGCAGAATTCTGAGGTTGGAGAGAAAGAGAGAGAGAGAGAAGAGAGGGCCGCCGATTTGGAATTTGGAAATTGGAAATTTTCTGTTTTTTCTCTGGGCCAAATGGGCCTTGCCGAGCATATGAATTTGACCGCCGGAAGCCGAGAAGTGTAATGGGCCTTAACTTGAAACAGGGTTAGCGTAGAATTCAGCGGTCAGATATCAATTGCAGATAGCCTTCCTTATTTGTACATTTAAGTTGCATCTAAGAGCATCTCCAACAGCTTCCATTTTTCCCACTTTTGGAGAATTTAGTTAGATTTTTGGTCCAACAGATTCTACATCTCATTCCCTAAAATAGGGATGGAGGAGAAAAAATGGGATAGCTTCCCCAAATCTGCAGCATTCTCCAAATTTTTAGAGGAAAAAAATGAATTCTTCAAAATGGAAAAGCTGTTGGAGTTGGTGTAAAAATAATTTGGAGAATATGACTTTTGCTTTCCCATTTTGAAGAAAATTTTGAAGAAGTTGTTGGAGATGCCTTAGGGATGGAGAAATACTGGCGTTGATTATGCATTTAATGACATTTATTGCGAGGTGATCAGCTGTCGGTACGCGACAGGGGGGCTCGAGGTAGTCATCGTCTTTCTACTTTTCTACCATAAGGTCGAGAAATACCACATTTTGAGTCGCATTCGCAAAATATCGGCCGAATGGTCGATCGATCGGGTTGATCAAGCAGTCGACTTAGCCAGAGGTCAACACGTAACGCTTTTTGAGTCGTCCTCTCAAGATGTCGAGTCGTCCGAGTTGGGCCTTTGATTATCTTAAATAGTCGACTTGATCACACATAATGTAGGACACTTGTTGGCTATTGATTGGGGATTACATTTTAACACTATAATGGTTATAACAATATATATCAGTTTGGATAAAATTAAGATGATTTTCATATAAAATCCCTTAAAAAGAAAAAGAAAGATTGAACCAGATGATCTCTTTAGGCATAGTTTGCTAGCAGGTAGGCAAGGTAGAGTAATGAAGAAAAGATGGAATTGCATTTGATAGAGGGTTTTTTTTTTTTTAAAGTCGGACTGCTCAATTTGTTATATGACTATACAAATAAAATATCCGTCGAATCTATTTCAAAGCAGGTAAGATTGAAACAAAGCAGACAATCTCTTCCCTCTGATGGATATATGACCTTCTACTATATGGCAACGTTGAAGGTGTTATGGCTCCCTGCGTACTATAATTATGACGCAGCATCATTATCTGGAACAAATGCTTTCTCAATTCCTCTATAGATAGACTAGACATTGCATGAACAATAATACAAAGTTCCTCTACGCAACTGATAAATATGTATTGCAGTTAAAAGAAAATCACTATAACAAGAGTTAGTGCTAAATAATTGTCAACATCTCACTAACTAGCCAACTACAACTCTACATCATAATACAAGGTTCCATTGAAAAAATGACTAGAAAAGAGCAGGGACCAAAAACACTAGCAGTCGAACTTTCCTTTTAAAAGGTTGATAAATACAACTAATATCACAGTGCAATGCCCTCAGCAGTTAATATTTGCCCGTCTCATTTCATTTCCTCTTACTCGAGGAATGTGAATTCATGTACAAGCTTCTGTTCATATCGCCCATGAGCGGGTAGCAGTCAAGTTGCGAGCATGCACAGCATAATGGCATAAAAGTGCGGTACTTAGGTCCATACTGTAGAGCCAAAAATCCTAAAACGAAGTATGAGGGTTTAATTGAGAAAATATATAGTTCTCAACCATCGCCCTTGCCAATGTCACCTGGTAAGCAAGCATAGAATTTCAAAGGTCATTGTTAATTCATTGCGCGGATTATTATTATTACTATTATTATTTGAATAAGTTTCACAGAACCCCAAAGAAGTATGGCCCATTTTGAGATAATCCCCAAAAGTTTGGGAATGTCACTTTGACTCCCAAAACTTCTGCACTTGTTAGAATCTATTTTCAGATAACCTCCAATTTTTTGGGGGTCATCTGAAAAACTTTTGGGGCTCAAGTGACATTTCCAAACTTTCGGGGGTTTATCTCAAAATAGGACAAATTTTTTGTTGAGGGTTGAGTGAAATTTAACCTAATTAATTGGAATTCTTCAAACCAAAGGGATGGAGGAGGTAAAAAGAACAGAATCAAGAAGAGAGTTTACCTGGAGAGCGCTGCCTCCAAACTGGATCAACCTCTGCTCCCCTTTGCCTCTTGCACCGTTTATCTTCAAAACACATGATGGAATTGTCAGACATGGTAAGTCCAAGAAATTCCTATGCGGCAGAAATAAAAAGAAAGCACAAAAAACTACCGCAAACTCATCATTATAGATATTTCATGAGTACAAATTTTGTAACAGAGGTCCTAAGGTGAACATTGACATCAAGTTGACAATTTTCACAGATTGCTACAAAACTCTAATAGAGCCTTCTTAGCACAGAGCAGTGGAGCACACTAATCACTTTCTGACGGGGAAAGGCAAAAGAAGAAAAGATAAAGAATACCATGAAACAGCACCTCAGATTCCTAAACTAAGGGATAATTTCCATTATATGCTAATTCCTTTCACTTTTTGTTTACAATGCAATAGGGGATTTAACAAGCACCCTCCACAGGGGGGCGCCAAGCACGAATGTAAGTTGAGATTCATAAGAAAATTGACTTAGTCAATATTTAACTTGG
Organism: Asparagus officinalis; assembly: GCF_001876935.1. Classification (NCBI taxonomy): domain Eukaryota; kingdom Viridiplantae; phylum Streptophyta; class Magnoliopsida; order Asparagales; family Asparagaceae; genus Asparagus; species Asparagus officinalis. Next base: position 135,828,448 of record NC_033797.1, read on the forward strand.
TCTAATATCTGAATGAAGAATAATTGAGAGCCTGAGTTGAGGGTGAAAATCTGCAACCAATCAAATATGCTGTGCAAATTTAAAATTTTCTTACCAACCACAATAAGTAATCAAGTCTGAGTTTACAATTGATCCTATTTGGCTAAAAAATAAGGGGTATTTTCATTCCACAGTTCATTACTTTCCTTTGTTTTTTTTAATTTACTTTCCACCCACATGCAAATTGCCATTAAGAAGCATTGTTTTAAATATCCCGACATGGCCTGATATATTCCTCGATATATCCTTTTACAGGGCTTACCGCAACCGATATAGTCTCTAAATATCCTTTACCGCTTTTTGGCTATTTTGGGTGATATGTTAACCGATCTTTCCTTTTATATAGCTTATCTCAAAACAATATATACAGCGTTTGGCAATTTTTACACGAGATATTATGACTTTCCCAGTTTCCCGTTATATCAGATGACATTTTCGCCTAAAAAATCAAACGAAATGTTGCAACGTTGATTTGTACTTTTGTTTGTTTTACAAGGTTGATTAGTGATCCTAAACATATATTATCTATATTTTATATGCTAAGATTTCATTAAGTATGTTGAGATTACATTTTAGTGCATTATACTATAAATGCAAACATTCATTATAGCATTATGATATATATCATATATCCACGATATTTCCCTAATATCCGCAATCCAATATAAATTTTGACCATCCGCTATTTCCCCAATGTCCCATATTTAAAACCTTGTTAAGAAGTAGACAATCCGAACAATGAAAACTAACAACACGTTCTTATGCAAGAGCTGCCTCTTCCAGATTTGCAAGTGAATGGTTATCAACATATTCTCTAAAATGTGGATCTGATAATTCCAGAATGACCAGATTGTCATATCCAAAAAAAATGAAAAAAAAACCCTACTTACAAATATTCAGCTGATGTCAATATATTCCTGAATCCTGATTGCAACATGGATCATAGATGAGGGCTCACTTATTGAGTTTGAAACTTTAAGCAGCTTAAGTTTGAACGATTCAATGAATGAATCAAAGATGAAAAGTAGAAAAATGTTAAAATAGACAAAAGCACCTTGATAGTCGCCCCAGATTCTGAACGGATCTTTGAGATGTTGTAGCCATTTTTTCCGATCAATCCACCAACAAGTCCTTCCATTATCAGCATTTCTGAGGTGACATGATCAACTGCAAGAGTGGGTGTCCTATAGTTGATCTTTCTATGAGAACAAATACTACAATGATGTGCGGTGCAATGACAAGGCGGATTTCACGGTTTAACTCACCTGAAGGAGGTGGCAGATAAGGTGGATGATAGGGTGGCAGATAAAGAGTGGGGTTTGAAAAAGCAAGTGCATGCCTGTATCTCGGTTTAACTGAAATGACCTCTGTAGGCGGATTTTCCCTGCATAAATTGGTAAAAGACTAGCTTAAACAAAACAAGCATTCTAGAAACAAAGTGGCGTACTGTGCGTACCTTAATTTACTACCAATTTTTTCCAAGGCATTTAATACTTCAGGAACATTCCCTGATACCTGACAATAACCAGAATACAAATGAGGGAAAGCAAGTCAAAACAGTAATGATAAAGAAAAAGGCAAATATGAAGAATGAAGGCAATTGTGGATAGCAATGCACATGAAATAGACCCAGCAACAGATAATACATACTACTGTCCATATGTTCAATCAACATTCTAAATGCCAGAAAGGCAGTTAAATTTTGAACTCAGAATAGGTTACCTGTTGAAAGATCCACATAATGCTTCTAATTGTGAATATACAAGTCCAAGAAAATTAAAAACATCATAGTGGGGGATTTCTTTAGGAAATCCATGCTATGTTTCATATTAGATCATACATATAGCTCAAGCTCACTCAGAAATATTATGACAAAGTATGAACTCTCCTGTACTGCTCACCTCCAGTAACTTCTGTAAATCCTTGTGTTTTCAAGGATGAGAATCAAATTAATGGAGACTAACAAAGATTGTATAGATATTTTTTGTTGTAGTGCAAGTCAAAACACTTGTATTGGAGGATCAATGAAATGATCTGGAGGTGGTTGGCATTAGCTCTGTACAATAGTCAATTTCAATGCAATATAAAAAATGTCTAGCAATCTCACAATGACATTTAGAAGAGGCTACAACTCCAAGTCATTTGAAGCTTTACTTCAAAGAGGATGGAGTCTTCGCAAGGGAATTTTGTTTTCTTATTTATGAGACATTCTTGTGAATCATCCACGACTGACAGATTCTTCCAAGAAGACTCAGTCTGCTTGCTGGAGTATTCTCCCATGCAGGACTATATACTCCTTTCACTCGTGAACTATATTCGCTAAACTTACTTACTATTATCGTTCTACTCCACCACCATCATGGGTTTTACACCTGTCTCTTTTGCAGCTTCCAAAAGAAGGTTTTGATATTATTATATAATAGTTCATGAAGAGTCAACACCATTTTAAACCCAAACAGATCAAAATGACTTGCTTCTATTCTTGCTGGCACTAAACAAAGATTTGACTAAGTGTCTTACGTTCCCGTCTACAACGATATCTAAGTATTATCAGGAATATTCAAGATCAGTACAAGATATGTATCCCCGATTCAGCTCTGTTAAGGAAAATCTCCTTTGTTAAATTAACAGCTTTCATATTCTTATTTACTGCCTAAATACATGCTAGTTTAGGTTTATACTAGTCTCTGTCATTGCATCGACTACTTTTCCCATCACTCTCTTGAGTGGTGAAATCAGTTGTCATGTACTTGGCCAAAGATGTCCCAAATGATTCTCCCTTAGCTTATACTCAAGGAAAGCTACCTCCAAGTTCTATTATCATTTCTCGTTCTATCTTCTAGGTCATCACAATCAACCATCACATTATCGTCTAACATATAGAACCTTTATCATCCAACATTCTGAACCATAAAGCATAATTAATGAATAGCCGTATTATGAGTTTTTTCTGCATAAACATTACTGTTATTCTATGGTCACATAATATTCTAATCATATCTCAACACGAATTTTTTGGAACCTCCTCCTCAATTTCTTTTCTAAATAGCAAAAGATTCACTTCTAAACGCATTTCAAATGGAGAGTAACCAAAAGTGCATTAATAAGAACCAGCTAATAAAGAAGACTACACCGCTCAAGGGATATAATAGCAATGAGGCAGTTTCTCATGCTATCATATAAAACCATTAGTCAAAAGAAAGCAGGTTAGCTATAGCTACAAACTTATAGCATATTGCAGCAAAAAAAGCTACCAAATGACTGCTGCATACTCTCCGTCTTTTAAATTCATAGAGAACATAGGAGAATGTCAACAAGCCAAGTCAGTGGTTCTCAATTGTGTAACAAGCTTGCACTGCTACATATGGACTGTAAAAATCAAGCTAGCAGGAGTAATTAAATAACTGTTATATGAGCCAGAATACACAGCGAAGATAAAATTATTGCAAAATAAATATGAGAGAAGGGGGTACATCATGAAGCATCAATAATTGCAAATGCACCTGCACTACACGATCAGATTCTTGAACATAAGAACATGGAGGCAACTGGTTTTGAGCAAGAATGTTGATTGCTACATTGGATGAATCCCTTATTTGTTGGATATTCTGACCAGAAGCCCCTATCAGACCACCAGTCTGTGACCCACCAATCAAGAGTCGGATTGTGTTGGCAGGCACATGGTCTGCAGCAGTGATTTCGGTCTGTGTTGTCTCCTCTCGCTCCTGTTCATCAGGACACAAATAATTTTGGTTGGTTCCAAATATAAAACAGATTTGATTATTGAGTTTCATGCATTCTTTTGTGTCATCTACATTTTGCAAACTGATTTGATGTCAAATCCCACATGACAACCCAATTAAATGTAGCCGCTACATACAAAGAATAATAAGATTATCTAATTGCTTTAGGCCTAAGTTTACATGAAAACGGGTACAACTACGGGTATAGGACATGACAAAATTGTTAAATGTTGGGTACGGGAACACGGCTACACACGAGCAGGGCTACAACTAATACTATCCAACATGCGGCTACTATCAACACAATTTTCAAAATTAGATCCTAGAAATGAGAATCCAAACCGTTGGATGTGATCTAATACATGTGAACTATCTAGAAAAAAAACTTTAAAGGATTTCAACATCATAGACACATGCATAATGTCATCAAAATCAACATGTCAGAGTTTTCATAGAGTTGCTTAGTTTTTATCCCCTTGATATATAATTCAAAACATGTAGAGATCCTTAAATTTTTTGTTTCCAAGTAGTTCATGTATAGTAGATCACATCCAATAGTTATTTTTGGATTCCAATTTTCAAAATTGGATTGATATTATCCGCATGCTTAATACTACTATAATAATAATGCTACAGTAGTTTAGTTTATTACATCATGAATACCGAAGCGTGGATCTGCCTGCTTGTAAAGCTACATTATCCACTGTGGTATTACTGTAGCATGAATAGTGAATATTGGATCCTCCTATTATTATAGAGTAATAGATATCAGTGATATTCATATTTGAATTCTCTCTCTCTCTCTCTCACACACACACACACACACATGAGGAATATGGATAACCTTGGTACCAAGGACAATTTTTGGTCCTTGGGAGTTGGGAGTGAGGTGACTTGTTCTCATCTGTACAATCAAAAGAGGGACCACTTGCACATGGGTTAGAGAGGACCATTTTCAAGTGGGGACCACTAAGGTGAGTGTTTAAGCTTTAGCCACATCGCTACCAAGTATATTTGAACTATTTGGTACCAAGTTCCTCCATTTCTCTCTCTCTCTCTCTCTCTCTATATATATATATATATATATATATATATATATATATATATATATATATATATATATATCTCTCTCTCTCTCTCTCTATATATATATATATATATATATATATATATATATATATATATATGTACATACATATACATATGTATATGTGTGTGTAATCTACTCCTCTATACTTATAGTATGATCCTAAGATACACTATTCATGCTACAGTAAACGATACAGGGAATTACTGTAGCGCAACAAAATATTGCATCATTTAAAAATATTGTAGCGTTCACAAAAAAAACTATGGCGTTTAAAAAGAAAAACTATAGCAGAAACAAAAAAGGGAGGCCGTGCTTTGCACGGGGTGCACACTAGTGTATATAAAGGAGAATTCAAATAATGAGGTTGCAGTAAATATTGTAGCCTGAACAGTAAATCACTCCGGTCCTTTATTCATACTATATTATTTACTGTAACATAAACAGTAAATCAAATCTGCACCTCCGTACGTAAAGTTACTATTCACGCTGCAGTATTTATTGTATTATACACAGTAAAGCAAATCAAATATACTAAAACTTGGATCTCTCTTTTAGGTATAAAGGAGTAAATATGATTTCTAATTTTAAGCATGCAATGATTAAATCAAATATATTAAAACTTAGAGGAATGCAAGTTTAAAATGCAATGCTTAAAAAAATAGGAGGTTGTGCTTTACACGAGGTACACACTAGTCTATCCTATGAAGCACGGACACGCATAACGTGAAGCCGTGTCGTGTCGTGTACGTGTCAGACGCATGTGTTGGACATACGTATCCTATGTATTTTTTAGGATTTGCCTCGTGTCGGCGTGTCGAATGGCCTTGTCAGATCCGTGTCCTTGCTACATAGAGTATATCTATTCCTCTATACAAATGACAGAAGCCAAGATTCACTATTCACGCTACAGTAGCATTTACTGTAGCATTATTACTGCAGCAAACATAACCTGTGGATTTTTTGAAGAAAATACTGTAGTACAGAACTGTAGCAATTCCAAAAACAAAACTACAGCAGTTAAAGACCGGGATTACTGTAGCAAAAATATGTCGTGCTTTGCACGGTGTTCACGCTAGTATATATGTGAAAGCAAGAGACATGAACAGTGAAGAGGAACAGTAGATCATACATTACACTTTTCCATCTCAATCGCTTTTCAAAATTTGAATTTCAAAATGACCCCGAGATCTAATGATAATCCCTCTTAAAAATAGCCATCGGTCTCCCACCAATCCAAGAACTCTTGTCTCTCTCTCTACAGCTCTTCATCAATTATATTTCCTCACACTCTAAACGAAACATTAAAATCCCCTCATCTCTCTTTCCTCCTCCAAAAACTCTAATGTCGTCTCTCATTCTTCGTCAATAGTGGAGTTTCCAACCGCACAATTAGGATAGATCCACTTTTCCCAGCCACCATGCTCTCATGGCTCATGCAAGTATCTATTTAGGGCTAAAGTTTGTGTCTTTAAGAATTATTAATCCAAATTTATGCTTTTATTTTCGTAGTTTGCAAATATTTTAATGTTATATCCAAAACTTGCAATAAGAAGAAGGCTATGCCAGATCAAATCAAAACCTTGAGAATTAAGATGCATATATCGGTAGGTATTAAGACCGATCTCTCTCTCTCTCATGCCTCTAACCTCAAAGTAAACTTATCGCAAAGAAGAGATTCAGCAGCTGCTATTGTTGAGTTTGGGGATCTTGAAGAAAAGAATAAGAGAAGCTTCTCGAAACTTTGATTGACAATGTTCTAACCACTGTTTTAAATATCAGCTGATAATCGATATTATCGGCCGAGTTATCGGATTTGGGAGCTCTCCGCTAGGATAAATTGGATTTTTAATCGGTTATTATTTTTCTAGGTTTATCGGCGATTTATCGGCGTTATCAGTACTTATCGGCCGATAAGTAAGACTTTTTTATCGGGATTATCGGGATTATCGGCCCATTTTGACTAACATTATATTTTTTCAAGGCTATGATACAAGTTTCGCTTTCTACAATTGGTTAATGATTCTAAACATGATGATTTATATTTTGGTATGTTTATATTTCATTAAGCATGATTAGATTATATTTTTTAATTGTTATATTATATATACACATCATCCAATATATCACTCCGATAAATACTATTTATCCCCGATATATCCCCGATTTTCGTTATCCGATAAGGATTTTGGCCGTCCGATAAATCCCCGATAACCGATATTTAAAACCTTGGTTCTAACTGTTAAAGATCTCAATGCCATCGCCATTTTTTGAAACAACTTATAAGAATTTGTTCCAGATATTAAATTATGGTTTTAGATGTTCAATTGTAGTTGTTTCAAGTCAATCCATCCAATTGCTCCTTTACTCTTGATTGGGGGGATTAAGTCCAAACAACTTATGAGAATTAGTTTCAGATATTGCATTATAGACGCATTTGGTTCAGATATTAAATTATAGTCGCATTTCATATCATAGTTTTATGTTCACTGAATTTGTCCTTACACAGTTTATGGATCTACGTTGTCGAAGAGAATTGGCTATATTCTATTTGAAAAGTGAATAGTTGGGCGTAAATATGAGTGTTTTTTTCAAGTACTTCTACCAATTTCAGATGAGCATGAAGGAGATAATAATGGGTATTATGTGATTGATGGGGGATTAGTTCGACATCGCTTGGAGAATAAAAGAATACTACTACCGTCGAGTTATGCCAAAATCTAGGAACTTTTGAGTGAAAAGGTAAATTTTGTTACTTTTTTGGGAAATCTAGTGTAATGCTGGGTGATTTCGCGAATTTAAACTTTATGTGAGTTTAGTTTGATGTAAATTTGTGGATTTGAGCAAATTATTTGATAATAATAAGATTACAAGATTGTTAGTCTCTGAACATCCACTAAATAATGAATTTAGATAGCTTTTATTAGTTTTATAGTAGATAACGGTTAATTTTCTTCTATTTATTTGAAAGTTGGTGTATTAAGTTAATTAGACATCTTGAGTCTTAGACATCTTGAGTCTTAGACATCTTGAGTCCTTTATTTAAGGTGAAGGCCAAGACGACGAGGAAGATGCATCAGAGAAGGTGAAGGTATGAGGAAGATGATGAATGATACATCTTAAAATTGGAAAATGATGCATTTTTTGAGTGATTTTCTTACATTACTCTTTATAAAGCAGTTTATTACCATCTTGATTTTCTATACGCATCAAGTTTAGATCTTTCAAATTTAGGAATGGATTATGTAATTTTCGTAAAAGAGTTTATATACATCAAGATCTTCATTATTTATAAAAGATTCTCTGCCTATATCATGTTCTTGATTTACAATTTAGGAAAGTATCCAGACTTCCCAAGTTAGAGATCTCTTTGATATTCCTTGCATATATCAATCTACTTTTCAGTATATGCATGTATACTTGCCATGTAGTTTATACCTCTTTTTAATCAAGATACTCATTTTTATTGAAATGATAATCTTGTAGACATTTTGAGGAGTTGTGAGTATGCTCTGCTCTCAATTTGTCTGGTGGGTTATAGTCAAAATGCAATCTTTTTGGATGTGGATACAAATTTCTTCATTTTATTGTGATAATAATTGGATTTTTCGCTTATGGTTCAGTTCTCCCCCTACTTTTTTGCTTATGATTTAGTTACTTGCTATGAATTTTAGAATGGAGAGGCTGAATCCAAAAAAGAGTAGAGAACGAACATGGTAATTACATCATTGATCATTTGGGATTATAATAATTCTGATTATATCTGTTCTTTATGTATGAGAATAGAACCCAAGACGTTGAAAGCCATATTGGAACCTCCTAATCATCTAGGTCTCTAGGTCACTTGTAGTTCCCGTGCCTGTTCTTTCTTAGTTGTAGTTGATTGTGTTCACTTAGTTTATTTAGTGCTCCAACTTCAATTTAGACTTATCATATGTTCTTGCTATTATTTTCCTATTTTCTAAATATAGACTTTAATTGTTTCAAAGTCAAGTTAATCTTTTAATCAACTCTTTCTTTCAACTCTGCAAAGGTGAGCAATCCCTAGAACCTATTTCATATTATTATTTGTACATATTTTAAAGCAGTGAACTTGAGCAAAAATCCAATGGTATTTCATTTGTTCCTTAGTATTGAAATAGAAATGATAATTGTGAATTGATAATACACCTTAAAGGAAATTTGGGCACATTTTTACGCTGTGACCATGTAAAATTTGAATTTTTCATCATAATTGAAATGATTATTGTGAATTGATAATACACTTTGAAAAAGTAAGAGGTTGCACCATGGTTTCTCAAACGATCCGCAACATGCTCACTTCACCAAGTACCAAAAACTAGGGTTTGGTTTAGGGTTTTGAATATGAATCAATCTGATAAAAAAATTGAATCTTTTAGGTAGATTAGCGGAGGCATGGCATAGAGATAACATTTTCAGAGATGACAACACTGATTTTGGATAAAATTTGTTACTATTTCTATTGGTCATTGCAATTCGTCATGTTGTGCTTCCCTTTTGAATTGAGTTCTTATGACTTAGCTACAAAAATTGTTTACCTTCATTACGGTTAGATGTATCTTGCTTTTATAGCATTTGGGCATGATTTGTTTGGTTAATCTATGACGTTATAATTAACAAGGTGTAGTTTTTAGGTGGAATTATTCTTTATAATCTAATATATCTTGCCTATTTAGTTAGCTAAGGCTATGCACCTTGGTTTTGTTTGAATATAAACCTAGCATTTTATTTATTTGGGCATGATTTGTTTGGTTAATCTATGATGTTATAATTAAAATGGTGTAGTTTTTATGAGGAATTATTCTTTATAATCTAGTATATCTTGCCTATTTAGTTAGCTAAGGGTATGCACCTTGGTTTGTTTGGATATAAACCTAGCACTTTTCCTTCTTCTCATCCATGCACATTCTATTTTGCAAAAGTATAGTTGCAACTTAAATGCAAGAAAAGGTTGGAAAATGCAAAGATTTCAAGCACACAATGTTAGAACAAACAAATACCAAATGTTTCACGCATTGTAGATAATATTAAATGCAAGCAAGACAAGATTAAGCGAAGTGGGCCGTGATACATGACGGCCCACCCGACTCACCATGTATTATTTTTTATATTTTGGATTTTGTAAATAGTTTTTAATTTTTTAATAGTTTTTAATTTTTTAATAGTTTTTAAGCAATGTTTAACACTAATAAATTATATGAAATTAACTAACAATGCAACCATTATAGAAATAAAAAGTAATTTTATTAAGTAAAATTGTATATTTTTATAGAATGACAGAGCGAAACATCGCAAACACAGATTTTACGTAGTTCGGGGGTAAGTCCAACTCCACAGGCATTAACTAATTGTTCCACTAGGTTAAAATATTTACGAATAAATTACAACAGACTTTAAACAAATAAAAATAGATAACATATGTCAACTTGTAATAGAGTTCAATGTCAATATTTGTATAGGCACAGCTCCAAGTGAAAAAATTGTAAGCGAGCAACTAACCAGCAGGCCAAGTTTAGCGAGCCAGTCCCATCATATTTAGGCCCAACTCGCTCACTGGACTCTGTGGACTGAGCGAGCTACTAGCCCTTGTTGCTAAAGGTCAACCTCGCTCGAACCCGCGACCTACTACTGTAGCGGACTGAATCTGTCACAGCCCGCATCGAGCAAAGTCATGCCGATATTAAATGTGGGCCGAGCTAACGGGTTCATGGGCCAACCCAGCCCAGTGCCTACCCCTATCATTATCACTATCTTCAAGAGTCCAAATTAATTGAAAATCATATCCTTGGACAGTAAAATCACCAAATTAATGGATTACATTGTTGTATGCATGTAATTGGATTAGGTCATCTCATACTATAGTTATACCAGGTGATTGGCGTGTTCGGTGAACAAGTTCCTATTTAAAAAATTATACTTAAAATTAGTTTATATCTTTCTGCGTATTTTTGTTGATCTCTCATCTCCCTCTAGAAACTTCATTTAACGTTCTATAATTCTTACTAAATATTTGGTAATTAAGGTTTCTCTTTAAGCTTGGTGTATTCTTAATGATTAGGTTGCGTCAATTTCTAATATCAAGGTGAACGATCACTAGGACTATATGATTATATAACTTTTAGACTCACTTATTTAATTTTAAATTATTAGTTCTAAAGTGTAAATTACAATGTTTAGCCAATTGTTCTTACGATTTCACTAATTATCTATTATTCTATCGCATTGTGCATAGTGTAATGAATTTTAAGAAACTTTTTTTTTTGAAATTTGTCAAATCTCATCTCCAATCATGTCCCACTTCCCCTCTGTCCCCTCCATCGTCTAGGCCACAATGTAATTGGTAATTGTCAGTCTCAATTCAAGGTCTCTCTCCCCTCAGGTACTTTATCTCTCCAAAACCCATTTCCTTTCATCTTAAATCCTCTTTAATGAAGCTCTAATAAGCTATATTGCTTCTGTCAAGGAAGCTTTTCAATGTATATTGAGTTTTATACCATATTTGTATAAAAGGTTTAGTGGAGGCCTATAAGAAATTAAATAAAACCAATTTGCCAAAATTGAGGCTTAGTGGAGGCTCATAAGATATCGAAACAACCGCAATTTATCAAAATTGCATATTAAATAGCGACAGGCCTTGCTTTGCACGGGCTTGAAAATTATTCTTAAACCAGAAAGATTCGAATTTTCTGAGCATTTAGCATTTCAAGTTTTCAACTGATTCTGATGGTACATTGGCTTTGTATAAATTGATATGCATATATGCAAATGGCAGTCTTCTTCTGAATCAGTTGCACGTTGATACCTAATGAAATTTCGGGCTAAAGTTATCATCACCAGAAAATTTGGACAAAGGAAATTTTTTCCATTGGAACTTTTGTTAGCTTCCTATGTAGATAAATCTAACAATTGTATTATGTTGCAGATCCCTTTCATGAGGTCAAAAAGAAGCGTGAAAAAAAAGGTAAACCTTTTCTATTACTCTCCTATTTTCAAAGCTTTTTCTTTGTTGGTTCTTGGTCCTATGATTTTGTGTAGATTGACATAGATAAAAACTTCAAGGAAAATCAGTTTGAGATTGTGATGTAACATTGTGTTGGAACACTATAATTTTACCATGTTTATGTATTCACTTACTGTTTATAATATGATGCTCACGAAATTTTGAATGACAAGTATTCTTCTTCTTTAAATTTTAAGGAATTGACAAATGAGGTTAGAGCAATTTTTTTATGGAATGAATTGGGCAGTATCTTCTCAAGTTAGCATTACATTCAGTTTGCTTTAACACATAAGGTCAGAACCATCCGAATTTGATTTTGGCAGTAATAAAATCTAATTTGAAATCTCCAAAACTCTTGGAGAGGCCTTACGCAATATGCTTATTTGATAAACCTTTTGAATTCAACTTGTTTTCTTTTGCTTTCTATGTACCTTTCTCAAGATGATATTTGGCTTAATTCTGATTTTTTGAAAACTCACAACAGGCTCTGACTTTGCTTGATTTTATGTGGTTTGAAGTTATGGATAGAGTGGTTTGAGTATTTATGGATACCTCACTGTTTACAGTTCAACACCTAAATCCTGACTTTGATCTATCTTTTTTGATAAGCTCCTGTCTAGCTCATTGGCTTTGGTCTGTAGTTGAATTAAAGAGATAAAGTAAAGATAATCGGATATATTCGTAGCAAAGTTATGGTGGAATGACTTCAACAAAGGGACTGTTAACAAAGTGAGATGCTAAGGTGATAATATATGCTCTCTTTGTGCACAGCCTGCATGAATAGTTTCATTTTTTATGCTAAAACTATTACTTGCTGGTGGATGAAGCCAACCACTTTGGATAAGAAAATGAAATTTCTAACTAAATCATAAAACATCAGTGCATATGCAGAGAAACCTATATTTAGCTGACCCGGATTTCTCATAAAAATAAAATTTACGTGATCTTCCAGTTGTCAAGTTCTAGATTCTAGATTAGTGTTATTGCACAGCAGGAGAATAGTTATACAAACAATGAACCAATCTTTGAGGAGCTTAGCAGAAGACATACTCAGTCTGACAAACTTCTTTATCATATGCGAACATTAACTTTAGTCAAGGTTACCCACTAAATTCAAAGGAAAAGATAGAGCATTAATAGGCATTACTCTCCTGTACTGGGCAATTGTTAATTGAGTACAAGAGACCTAGTAGCCTCTTCAAATTTGAATTATTTACTATGTCGAAGATGCTTATAAGTCAGTGTTCTAAAAGGCTCTATGCATCACTTTTTCACATTTCAGGTGCAAAATCAGTTTCAGCTTAAGGTCAAGCACAAGAGAAAGTACGTAGAAAATCATTTAGTAGATGCTCAGTAGTGTACTTACAAAAGCCTTGGAAGACAACCAAAAGCCTACAAGTCTCCATCGAATTCCCACTAATGATCATGTACGTCCCCTAAAGAAAGTAAGGATGGGTGAACGTCCTTCACTTCCTTCTTCTTTTTTTTTTTTTTTTTTTTTGGGGGGGGGGGGGGGTTTGGTGGAAGTATTGATGATCACCTTTATAATTATTAACGCATAAATGTGGTTTCTGAGTGTTTATTTAATTTTGTGAATATGAATTATTTCCTCTTGAGCCAATTTTACGATGTAGAATGTATAAAGACTGGAATAGAGAGACGTTATTCTGTAAAAATTTAAGTTGCTACGGCAGGAAGTCTTATTACGATATGGATATGCTTATGTTTCAATTAAAAAAAAAGTTATAAAAACAACAAAGAAAAGTTATAATAACAACCCGTCCTTTGTGCAAGCCTAAAAACTAGCATGTATTATATGTGTGTATATGTGTGAGTGTGTATAGAGAGAGAAAGAGAGGCTTATTTGTTCCTAGGACATAACTAGTTTGATTATGCGCACCTTCCATACAAAAAATATTTGTACTCTCCTCCATTTGCACCATTTTCCTCTACAGTACAATAAAAAACACAATTTTATCAAGAGAAATGCATCAAAAAACCATTAACAAGTTTGAAGCTAGTGCCTAGGCTAAAGGACAAGTTATGGCTTCTCTCTTACAAAATCTACAAAACCTTTGTTTTTTTAATATCCTTTTCTTGTGCTTTATTTAATCTCAATTTAATTCTAATAGCTTGTATCAGCCATCCCTTTGTCACGATGACTGAGCCTCTCTGGATAGTGATTTGAGTAGCTTGTTTTATGGAGACAGCTACGGAATCTTATTGTTAGCATTGCTCTCATCTCCAAGATCTTTAAGTTGCTTCTATTTCTTGTAGTTCACAACTTTTTTAAAAAATGAGTCTGAAAGATCATTGAACTCATCATGACATGCACTAAAAATCAATGTGTCTTTTACTGTCTTGTTACATCTTGTTCTAAGCACCTAATATTTGATGATAGAAAGTTATTCTTTACTATTTATAATGCTACCTCTAAGAACTCCAGACCAACACATCAAGCCTCAATTGCCCCGTCTCATAATATATATTTTGACTTGTTTCTTCACTAAAATTTGCAAGCTATGTTTATATAATATACAATCCATCTCAAATTTACCTTAAGTGCAATTAATTATTATTTCTCCAGATGCATCAAAGATAACAATATGCGTTGTTAATTTTTTTTCTTTCGGCCACACCATCTATTATCCAAACGCATATGAACAACTATTAACATTTTTCGACAACTTCCGATGAAACATAGAGTGAATATCTTTAGATTCTTGTTGAACGATAATAACATATTATTTGTATAACACACTCTAGCTTGTTTTTCAATAGGATAAGATGTGTTCAACATAGAAATTGAGTTTGAACTTCCATAATCTTGCTCAAGTTTCGCCGCTCGTCATTCTCCTATAGCTACGGCTTTTATCATGCAACTAGGTTTGTACATTCACATAACCATAAAAAAGTATTTATTCACTCACTCCGCTAAGCAGATGTCACGTCAGCAAAAATAGGATCTTTGAGATACACAGGAATCTAATGATCTTAGTGAATGTACAAATTTACTAATCAACTTCTATCATCTAAATCATATTCATCTTATTTTTTTCCAACACCTTTCAAACATTTTTTTCTATGCTACTCTAGTACCATTTATGGTATTTTGTAGAAACTTCTTCATCATGAACATTTTTCAATGATTGGAGGTGTTGCGAAGAACTCCAAAGATGCCATGAACAAACGCGACAGATTTGAGAAAAACTTTGTGAATTACACAACAAAGTTTTATTTTGATGATTGTCAACAACGTTATGCCAACACATAGTTTTATTTTGATCGATAATGATTGTCAACAGCGCTATGCCCAACATACATTTTAGTCATTGGCTTAATAGCCATAAAAGATTTCCTCCTTTTCATCGGTTAAGGGTGCACATCCAAAAAACTAGATTGCCAACGATGACTGGTATCTGAAAATGGTGCAAACGATAACCTCAAATTATTTGTTCTATAAATAACATCAAAGCAAATATATGTAACAAACTATTAGTCTATGGAGCATTAAACCAAAAACATAATACAATCTACTTTCAACTATAAGTTTATATAACATTGAACCAAAAAATAGCATATAATCATATTTCCTCATATGCTTGACATAACAAGGATTGCTATACAGGTTGCTAACATCACAAAAGTATACTCATTTTCTTTAATCCATAAAAACCTAAGAAAATCCATACAACTACATAATATACTCCTAAATTCAAGCACCATACAATCACATAATTTGCTGAGGAGGCACCTTAGAAATATGTTACTACGAAGGCATCTTAGATTCAATCTAAAGATGCACCTTGTTGGCTGCATCTTAAAACTTTCATCAAGATCCATCAAAATTACCCTCATTAAGATTTTTAAAACTCATCCCCACCCACTTTTGAGCTCAACCACGGACGCCCAGCCTCCCTCCTCATTTGAGCTCGACCACCAACATCGCCTCTTTCTCTCCTTCAAGCTCGACCGCTATCGTTGCCCCTTCTCTGAGCTCAATCGTCAACATCCGACCTCCCTCCTTCGAGCTCAACCGCTATTGCTAGCCCCTCCTTTGAGCTTTGACTATTTGCATCATTTACGAGTGTCAATCATCATCAACAGTCTACTCATTAGATGTGCATTATTAGCCAATGAAACGGAGAAGACTTATATGGCTATTTAGCCAATTGACTAAAATGCATGTAACGTATAATATCGTTGACAATCATCACCGATCAAAACAAAACTGTGTAGCGCAATTCAAATTCTTTTCTCAAACCCACCATTATTTTTGTTCATGGCATCTTTGTAGGAGTTCTTTACAAACACCTTCCATCACTAGAGAACATTCATGATGAGGAAGTTTCTATAAAGTACCATAAATGGTATTGGTGTAGCAAAAAGAGATTGGAAAGAAATGAGAGATGAATATGAGTTAGATAACATAAGTTAGTTAGTACATTTGGACAATCATTGTGTACCTCAAAGATTCTTTCTTCTGCGAATGTAGCATCTACTAAGCTGATTGAGGGATCAATGTTTTTTCTATAGTTATGTGAATGCACAAACCAAGTTGCATGATTTTGTTGAACAATATAATAAAATTCGTAGCTATAGGAAAACAATGAGTGGATGAACTTGAATAAGTTTTAAGTATGAACTCAATTCCTTAGTTGAACGAGACATATTCAATTGAAAAACAAGAAAGAGGATGTTATACAAATAAAATATTACTATCGTTTAACAAGAACCTAAAGATAGTCACTCTATGTTTCATCGAAAATTTTGGAAAATGTCTGTAGTAGCTCATATGCCATTTGGATGATGGATGGTGTGGATGAAAATAATAATAATAAAGCATATTGTTATTTTTGATGTATACAGAGAAAATTAATTGCACTTGAGGTAAATTTGATATCTAATATATATTATGCAAACATAGCTTGCACATCTTAGTGAAGAAACAAATGTTGCTATTCTGTCTATATATTATGAGACGATGGACAATGATATTTGACGTGTTGATTGTGGGGCAGAACTAGCATTACAAACAGTAGACCTACTTTTTACCATTAAATATTGGGTGCTTAAAGCAAAATGTAACAAAGTAGCAAACGATACATTGATTTCTAGTGCATTTCATGATGAATTCAATAATCTTTTGGACTCATTTTTTAAAACAGTTGTAAACTACAAGAAATAAAAGAGACTTGGAAGATCTTGGAGCAATGCTAGCAATAAGATGCATACATCATCCATAACTTTCTCCATAAAGCAAGCTACTCAAATCATTATTCGAGATTCAGAAAGGCCCGTTGTGACAAAGGGATAACTGATACAATCTATTAAAATTAAATTAAAATTAAAATTAAAGAAAGCACAAGAAAAGAGTTAAAAATTAAAGGTTTTGTGAATTTTGTAAGGGAGAAGATATGAATACAACGATTGTCCTTTAGCCAAGATATTAGCTTCAAACTTGATTCATTGATTTTTATGCATTTCTCTTGATAAAGTTGTACTTTTTTGTTTTATTATAGATGAAAAACGTGCATATGGAGGAGAAAGAGAGCAATGGAGGTAGTTTGCAAAAACAGTATGCAGTTGTGCGGAATAATTGTTTGGAGTATAATGTATTTTGGCTATTGATGTATGTGGCTGTATGAGTAATTGTTTGAAGTATGTTGTATGAATTTATTGGTGAATATGGTTTAATTTGAAATTGTTTCGAGTATATTTCTATTGATTAAGGTGTAAGTGGGTATTAGCTTTTATATAAACTTATTTACGTTAGTGAGAATTTATTGATGATTGTGATATTTGATGTTGTTGATTAAGTTTTATTAGTTGTTATTTATGTAGTTGTGTAGATTCTATTATTTTTATCCATGTATAATTTGGTTGTTGATGTTAGTGAATAAGTTTGGATGTGGTTATTGGTTTTTTATATGGACTCATTAATTTCATATTGGTTAATAAAGTTCATAAGTTGAAATTCAATCAAATATTTACATAAACTTACGTCAAATAAATATCAACACATTATCTCACAAAATTCATCATTTGACTAACATACTTCTCTCACAACTCCACAAAATTCTCAATCCCAACGCATCAAAACCCATTATATGGATAATACATCAAAACTCAATCCATCCTAATAATTAGTCATGGCCTCTTTGTATTTCAAGGTTTAATCAACCAAATAGACATAAACTTACATCAAATACAAAAAACACATTACAATTTCAATCCTAATGCATCAAATTCACAAATAAATTTACATAGAACACACTTTCACAATATACCTTATCACTCACAACATAACAACTAGAAACTCAAGTAGCATAGCACCAAGAGGCTCTGCACGTCATCATTATTCGATGTGATCAGGTCCGATTCATAAACTCATCAAAGCCTCAATGGTCCAAATCCTACTCCAAATGCACATAGACCACCCAACTCCCGTCCCCCTTCACACACCCATACATAAAACACACTCGTACATAAACCACCCAACTCCCATCCCCTTCACACTCTCATACAGCGGTGTAACATACGCAATTCACCATCACTCAATCAAAACCATCCATCGAACTTCCCCAAATACACATAAACAACCTAACTCCTATCCCTCTTCGCACACTCATTGGTATATTGTATCTAAATCAAAGATTAATAATGAAAAAGATCTAACATATAATTCAAGTGAATTTAGTCCGACATCAATTTCTCTTCACATTTAGAAAGCCAAGACCAGCTATTTGCAAACATCAAATACAAAATAATTCCTAAGTTACCCTCGGCAAGTGGCCAAGTGGTTGGGACTCAGCCCTTGGCTCAAAAGGCCAAGGATTGATCTGTGTTTATGGCATGTCTATCCCCGATTTCTAATTATTAGGCAATGCAATACTTGCGCTATTCACTTGGGCCTGGTCTACAGAAGGGAGCCCCAAGATTTAGTTAGCTGGAATTAAGCCAAGGCTCCTCATACTAAGAGAGATATCTAAGTTAATCAATCTACAGGAAAATAAACTTACATAAATCAAGTGTTCAGTGTCGAGGCTGAGGGTGCAAAATATTTTCTAAGTAGATGTTCAATTGTTTAGGTCAATATAACTCAACTTAATAGAATTCAATAATTGGAGGCTAATAATTAATATAGGATAAAGAGTCTTCAATAACCTAACACTAAATCAATGAAACTGGTCCAAAAAGGCAATTCGTCGAGGGACTGAGTTCAGAGGCTCTCCTCAAGGTCGAGGGTCGGCGAAGAAGGCAAAGTTGAGGGCTGGAGAGAGAGAAAAAGAGGGAGGTGTTGGTCGATGGAGGTGTGAAATGGAGGGCAGTGGGCATTGGCTGGTGCGACTTGTTGACGTGGTGGAAGGGAGAGTAGATGTTAGTGCTAGGGTTAGGTGGTGGTAGAGTGAAGGGCCACCGCGGATAAATAGGGGCAAAGAGATGGGGCATCGGCGGGGGGGCCTGTGCAAAAGCTAGAGGGCTCGAAGCGGCGATTTGGGTAATGTTGTAAAATGTGAACGGGTCACTGAGTCTACGTGGGTGGGGGGGGGGAAGGGGAAAGAAGAAGAAGAGATAGTGTGTGCTTCACCACCTTTTAGAGTTACTCTATCCCCCCCCCCCCCCCCCCTTCTTTAAAATNAATTCCCTTCCAAATTCCAATACTCAAAATGAAGATGTTATTGACCCTTATCACACTAGCAAGTAGAGTTTACTTATTCTGGGGTTCAACCCCTTTTTTTTGGGAGAAAAGTAAAAGGTGATGATCCCTTTTCAATAAGAAATTGAATCTTTAAGAAAATCCAAATCTCTAAACCCTACTTCTAAACCTAGTCTCATCCAATCATAAAACAAGCACACTACCTTGAACAACATTCTCTTTGTTTGCTCCTTTATGAACACAAGCTCTATTTTGTCACCAACGGAGTTAAAAGTAAACAACCTTCAAGTCTTAGCTCTAACATAAATTCAAAGTCATCATTTCCTTCAGCATCCAAGACAAGACAAAATATATGAAAACTCCAGTCCAGAAAACCGAGACCAGCCTCGCAAATAATGAGAAAATTACGAAAATTTTATTGCATAGTAGTTAAAACACATAATGAAGAACAAGAATCAAGCAACCTCAGCACATACCGTTAGAATGAGTTTAGAAACTGCAAGCAGTGCATGCTCCGCGCAGGAAACCCCATCTAAATCCTCTCGCGAGCTGATAATGATAACTCGATCTTCACCCGGCTAATTATTCAACAAAATACACACAAAGAAAAAAAATCCAAAAGAAAATCAACTTCACCCAAAAAATTAGCATCTAGTTAAGTAAAAAAGAGATTCTTTGCGCTTTAATTCCCTAAAGTTTTAAATTTTTTTTTGTTAACTTCGATACCTTGAAGTTCTATTTTGACTAATTGATACCAAACTGTCAAAATAGAGCTTCAGGTACTGAAGTGCAAATAAACCCGAAAAAGTTCAAACGTACAATGGCGGCGTCGGCGATCTTGACGGTGGCCCCAGTGCTAGCCCTAACTTGCTGGACTCGGATCCCTTGTTTGCCGATGACCCGCCCGATTTGCTTCGACGGAACCAAAACCCTAAATATGACGTCGCCGGCTGCGGAGATTCGCTTCGATGGAGGTTCTACGGCGGCGGT
>NC_033797.1:135849043-135871139 GCF_001876935.1 Asparagus officinalis
TCGCGGCCGCGCTTGCGGGTGGCATCGGGATCCGAAGGGATTGGGAGCGCTTCCATGTTGATTTAGGTTTCGTGTTGCGATCAGGGTTGTGAAGAGGAGATAAAATTCGAGGCCGGTTGGTTTAGGTTTTTAACCTAGTAGGGTTTTTATGCACGTGCTTAAATAGTTAAACATCATGATTAAATATTTTTAATTTATTTCTTTACTAAAAGTTGTTCTCACTTTGATAATTTTTACTCACTTATGCCTTTAAATTTTAGCATTGTGATTATTTATTTTCTTTAATATTTGTTTGAATGTGCTACACCAAATTTAAATTTTTATGGTGATAATTAAATTGACAGGAAACATCTGTAATCT
Source organism: Asparagus officinalis (assembly GCF_001876935.1). Taxonomy (NCBI): domain Eukaryota; kingdom Viridiplantae; phylum Streptophyta; class Magnoliopsida; order Asparagales; family Asparagaceae; genus Asparagus; species Asparagus officinalis. The sequence continues at coordinate 135,849,404 of NC_033797.1, forward strand.
AAAGCCAATTTGAATTTTCACGTGATTTTGATCGACATGAAACAAAGCTTGAAAGTATAATGTTATAAAAGTGAAAAACACTTTAAAAAAATAGTGTTATAAAAGAAAGATTAATAATTAAAGCTGAAAAGCCAATATGATTAATTAAAAGTTGGCTAAAATGAAACTAAAGAGAATATGAAGTTTGTTGCTAATTAATTGATAGACTTCAGAAAAATTCATTGACTAAAGATTAATACTAACTCTAGTATATTTTATATGATAAAAACATCTACATAACCATATAAAAATATTTAAAAGAGTTTATGAAAATCCTTTCTAAAGATTCCTGGTTTTACTCAAAAAATTAAGTTATTCTATAAAATATTCGGAAAATAAATCTTTTATTTCATTATGTTTCATTTTTTATTGAGTTAAGATCAGTCCTTCTCCACCTTTATCTTTTTTCTGAGTAATTCTTGAGTTGTGTCTTCATCATCTATATTGAATGTGACATCGGGCTGCAGCATGATTTCTTGTGTAATTATTTTTCCCTGAGCTCGTTCATGTTCTGTCTTCTCGTCTTACATCACAAAGAAGTTGAATGCATTTTTGATAATCAACAAAAATTCTAGAAATACAGACTTTGGTTATTTTTTTGTTTTAATGAGACTAAATGTTAAATTCATATATATGAAAATTTTGTGTTTCTAATTTATTTTTTAAAAATGTTAGGAGTTACATCTTTTTCTCTGTAATAAATTCTTCTGGTGTGCATCCAATAAGAGTTTATGTCGCGTTAAATAATTTTACTTTTACTCAACCTGTGTCATTTTTCATAATGATCTAAACTAAATAACTGTATTTTTCATTATCAAATTGGCTTATATTATAATGTTAATATTTAATTTTGATATGTTTATTTCATGAAGAAGGGATATTACTCAACCTTAGTACTAATATATTAGTAATTCTGCGATATTTATCATTTAGACATTCTTATTAACATATCTATCCAATCTTCTTGTTGTAGCATTTGCAAGCTAGAACCACGGCTCAACTTTATTGTAAATAGTAGTTATATTTATATTATAGGTCAATAGCGTGTCCGTATATTGGTAGAGTATTTTTAGGTTTAATTGTGTAAATTTTAGAGTAGGTCTTACAAGATCATACCTCTTTTATATTGTGATTATTGCATATATCAATAGTTTAAATTTGTATTCTATTTGTAAAGAGTCTTGATGGATATGCTTTTATATTAGCAACTTGTTCTGAATAAGCCATGTGTATTAGCTTTAAAGTGTAATAATTTTTCTTTATTGTGTTATATGTATGTTTGCTTGGTTTACTTACCATTTTTTTTATTTCTTTAATAAGTTGTATCTTTGTGTTGGTATATATTGTTAACATAATTTACGATAACATGTATATTTTGATATAATTGTTAGGGATTCGAAACAATCAAATCGAATCTGTGCCCTTCCGGACCTTGTGTTCGAGAGTAGGAAAGTAGGAAAATCACTGCAAATAAAAAATAAAAACTTACTAAAAAGTAAACAAGAAAGAACACACCAGATTTAACGAGGTTCGACAATGTGCCTACATCCACGGGAACCACACCACACCACACAATTTTTTGATTAAATTGAAGAAGATTACAATGCTCATAAATAGGTTTTTATCTCTCTGAGATCTCTCTGAAAGAATCCTCTCAAAACTCCCTTTTTCTATTGCACATAAAACCTAAAAACGTTTAAGGTATATATAGAGTCCCAGCCCAAAACAGATTGCCAAAAGAATCACGATTCTGGAAATCCCGACTCCGGTAGACCGGACATGCAAAGTCGGTCGACCGGCCAGAATGACGAATTTTGCAGGGTCTGGCGTGCACGTTTCGGTCGACCGGACTCCTCATGTCGGTCAACCGACCAGAGTGTTGATTTCTTCTCAAGTTCTTGTAGGCATCGCGGTCGACCAGACCTCCTCCGTTGGTCGACTGGCCAGCGACTGGACTGTTTTCTTTATCTTTTTGATTCAGCTTTTGGGTCTACACACTTAGCCTAACAATCTCTCACTTGGAGACCAAAACACTATCATCGCGATCACCAGAACTCTTGCCTTCTTCGCAAGCATCTTCTCCTACCAGAAAGAATCTATTCTTCAATCAACATCATCTTGGTGATCCCGTCGATCCTCCTAGTGTGACTCCGCCTTTGACTCCTATACGTGAAGGCCAACTAAAATTACGCACAACTCCAGTTTCTCGATGGTCACTATCATCGAGATCACCAGAACTCCTGCCTTTTTCGCAAGCATCTTCTCCTACCAGGAAGAATCTATTCTTCAATCAACATCATCTTGGTGATCCCGTCAATCCTCCTAGTGTGGCTCCGCCTTTGACTCCTACACGTGAAGGCTAAACTGAAATTGCGCACAACTCCATTTTCTCGATGGTCACTGCTTTCGTTAACATATCTGTAAGATTTTGACTCTCCAAAATCTTCTCTAACTGTAACTTCTCATCCTCAATTAGTGAGCGTATAAAATAGTATCGTACGTCGATGTGCTTTGTTCTGGCATGATATACTGGATTCTTAGCAAGGTGTATAGCACTCTGGCTATCACAATGAAGAACTATGTTCCCCCGCTTCAGATCCAACTCTTCCAGGCACCCGGTCAACCAAATTATCTCATTGCTGGCTTCAGTCACTACGACATACTTTGCCTCAGTTGAGAATAATGTTATAATCTTCTGCAGATGTGAGACCCAGCTCACTACTATCGACGCTAAGGTATAAACATACCCCGTGATACTTCACTTCGTATCATGATCACTGGCAAAATCTGCATCCACGTATCCCCGTAGTACCAAATCATTCCTCCTAAAACATAGTGGCTTGTCCGTAGTCCCTATCAAGTAACGCAATATCCACTTCATAGCCTCCTAATGTTACTTCCTTGGATTACTTGCAAACTTGCTCACAACCCCCACTGCATGGGTAATATCTGACCTCGTGCAAACCATCGCGCACATAAGACTACCAATGGCTGATGAATATGACGTGCTGCTTATATGATCCTTCTCTGTATCTGTCTTAGGTGATTGCTCCTTGGATAACTTTAACTGACTTCCAAGGGGCATGATAACAACCTTAGCATTCTGCATGTTGAACCTCTGAAGTACCTTCTCGATGTATTCAGCTTGACTCAACTTCAACGTCCCTTCAACTTCATCTCTACTGATTCGCATCCCAAGAATTTGCTTCGCTACACTCAGATCCTTCATAGCAAAATCCTTCGCCAACTGCTTCTTCAAGTTGTTTATCTCCTCCAAACACGATCCTGCAACTAACATGTCATCAACATATAATAATAACATGATATAGCTAGACTCAACCCTCTTAAAGTAGCAACAATGATCTGAATTGTATCTTCCATATCCATTGCTCTGCATGAAGTTGTCGAACTTCTTATACCACTATCTCGAAGCATGTTTCAAACCGTACAAGCACTTCTTAAGCTTACACATCATCTCTTCATTTCCTTCTTTAATGAAGCCAACAGGTTACTTCATGTAGATTTTTTTCATCCAAGTCACCATGAAGAAAGACGGTCTTCACATCTAACTACTCAAGGTAGAGATCTTCTGTAGCTACTAAGCTCAACACCACTCTGATGGTTGTAATCTTCACAACGAGGGAAAATATCTCAATATAATACACTCATTCCCACTATTGGAACCTCTTTACGACTAATCTGGCCTTATACCTCTTGCTTCCATCACTCTTCTGTTTGACCTGATAGACTCATTTGTTATGCAAGGCTTTCTTCTGTGTAGGTAGCTGGGTTAACTCCTGGCATTATGCTCCGTCAATGTCCTGTTCATCCTTTCTGCAACGTCGTTCTACTGCAGTGTCCCTGGAGTAGTCTTCTCTAAACGAATCTCATTTAGAGCACAGAACCTCTTAAACTTCTCCAACTCGTATTCTCCGTTGTCTGATCTCAGACACTTTACCTTTAGATCTATCTCATTCTCCACCATGACCTTCCATTTTTTGAAGATCCCGAACACCTCTGACTTGTGTTTTATGAAGTATACCTACACCTTCCTCGAGTGATCATCGATAAAGGTGACATAATACGCCGAACTACCAAGAGAAGACACACTAGCTGGACCTCGTACGTCTGTATGAACAATCTCTAGCTTCTGAGCTTTAGGTTGTCATCCACCCTTCTGAAAACTAACTTTCTTCTGCTTCCCGTAGATACAGTCCTCTCAAACACCAACTTCCACTGAATCGATGACGGTTAGCTTTCATTGTGAATGTAAAAATTTTATCCACTTTTCGCTCATGTGTTCCAGCTTATTATGCCACAGATCTGCACTCTCCTTGCCAGTTGCAATTGCAAGGGTGTCACTCGTATATGAGGTGAGGTATAAAGTTCCTGTTTTGTTGCCTCGGGCAACCACCATCGCGTCGATGGAGATTTTTCATGAATCCCTGATGAATATTGAAACATAGCCATTTGCTCCAAGCTAACCAACTGAAATAAGATTTCTCTTTAGCTTCGGTACGTGTCTGACATTCTTCAGATTCCACTTAGAGCCATTCAACTGTATTTGCACATCACATCTTCCAACAATACTACAGGGTTTATTATCCCCCAAGTATACTTTCCCAAAGTCCTCTGCTACATAGTTATGAAGAAGCTTCCTATTAGCAATGACGTGGAACGAGGCTCATGAATCAATAACCCATGAATTAGAATCGCTATCCATAGCAAGGATCAATGCATCTTGCATGAGATGAGCCTCTTGCTCATTTGCATCCTTTTTTGTGCTTTATAGGCTGAAGACATATGGCCATCATGGCTGCAGTTCTAACACTTCCCTTTAATAGGCCTAACTTTCGAGTTTGACCTCTTTTTGGTTGACTTCGACTGATTCCTATTCTGATTACCCTTCTTTTGGCTTCTGCCTCTCTGCTCGAGATTTAGGGCTGATTCTGAACCTTCTGATTCAGACGGTTTTCTTCTAACCTTCTTGGATAGAATCATGCTAACAACCTCACTCAGCTTTAACTTTTCCTTCCCCGTCGAATTGCTAATTACGATCACACAACCTGCTTAACTATCCAGCAACTACGATAGAATCAATAGGGCATGCACTTCGTCATCAAACGTGATGTCCACAGAGATAAGTTGATCAACAATCGTGTTGAACTCGCTAAGGTGCATCGTGAAGGAACGTCCTTCTACCATCTTGAGGTTGAAGAGTGTTTTAATGAGATACACCTTGTTTGCAGCTGACAGTTGCTCGTACATCTTCGCGAGCGCTTCCATAAGCCCCACCATCGTCTTCTTCTTTAATATATTGTGTGCGACTATCTGGGCGAGTGACAATCGAATTTACCCTAGAGCCTTTCTATCCAGTATCTCTTCGTTTGATTCCTCTTTCCTTTAGGTTTGCCCATCAACAGACGGTACAAATTCTTCTGATACAGATAGTCCTCCATCTGCGACTTCCAGTAGGCGAAGTCTAAGCCGTCAAACTTCTTGATCTTAGATTTATTTTCTTCTGCCATGACTCTCACACAAACCTTCTAAACGAACATCTGATACCAGTTGTTGGGGATTCAAAATAATCAAATCGAATATGTGCCCTTCCGAACCTTGTGTTTGAGAGTAGGAAAGTAGAAAAATCACCGCCAAAAAAGATAAAAATTTGCAAGAAAGTAAACAAGAACGCACCAGATTTAACGAGGTTCGGCAACGTGCCTACGTCCTCAGGAGCCACACCACACAATTCTTTGATTAAATTAAAGAAGATTACAATGCCCACAAATAGATTTTTATCTCTTTCAGATCTCTCTGAAAGAATCCTCTCAAAACCCTCTTTTTCTATTGCACATAAAACCTAAAAACATTTAAGGTATATATAGAGTCCCAGCCCAAAATAGATTCCCAAAAGAATCAGGATTCTGGAAATCTCGACTCTGGTCGACCAAACATGCAAAGTCAGTCGACCGGCCAGAATGACGAATTCTGCAGGGTCTGGCATGCATGTTTTGGTCGACCTGACTCCTCATGTCGGTCGACTGACCAGAGTGTTGATTTCTTCTCAGTTTCCTATAGGCATCACGGTCGATCGGACCTCCTCCGTCGGTCGACCGACCAACGACTGGACTGTTTTCTTCATATTTTTGATTCAGCTTTGGGTCGACATCTTTCTTTCACCGCAAATGAACTTGCAGAAATTCTTAGGATACCTAGGGGAGATACCCTCCTAGGTGATATTGAGTTTGATGATCCTGCCATTGACTCTCTTGTTATTCTTCCTGGCAGGCATTTCCCTCTAGATTCTCATAACACTACTTTCCTTGCTAAGGTCTTAGGGAGAATTCTTAGCTATAACTTAATTCACAAAACATGGGGTTATGGCCACTACTCCCAAGACCTTTCTAATGTTATCTATGTCATCATTGGCAATAGGGATGTTCTATGGGGGAAAGTTATCTTCAATTTTATAGCCTCCACTAGCACAAAATTCCTTCCTTATGGGGCCATTCTCACTACCATTTTCAAACATTTTGATATTGATCTTTCCGGTGAGCCATCCATCAAATTTTGACCTTTTATCGATGTCACCGCTCTTAATCGAATGGGTATTTCCGCTACCCGGTTTGCTCTTGATAGGCGTCCCTCTCCTGAGCCTCCACCTCCATCTCCTGAGCCCGCAGGATCTGCTGAGTCTTCCTCTTCAGACTCATCGTATAGGCCTCCTCTCCAATCTCCCTCTGCCTCATCTCATTTGCCCGAGCCTATGGCCGGGGTTTATGAGCGCTTGAGTGGCCTTGAGCGATGGCAGGAGGATATTCGCGAGGAGTTGGTTGAGAGGGTTGATGGCTTGGGGTACCAGCTTGTAGAGATTTTGAGTATTTTAAAGCCATCTTCTTCATCCCAGGGTCCAACACCTTCTACTTCATGATGCAGATTTTTTTGCTTTTATGTATTTGGTTTGTACTTTGATAAACAATTTGATGTAGTAACTTTGGTATGTAGTTTGTTTTGTGTGTTTAAGAAAGCTTGGTATGGGTTGAACATGAATGAGTGGTTGTAAACTCATAATTTTGGCTTATATATATATATATATATATATATATATATATATATATATATATACTAGTTTGATTGCACGTGCAATGCACGTGGTAAATTTTTTATTATTTATTATAAATTTATAATTTTATTTAGGGAAAGATTTGTTATTAAATTATTGAATGTAAGAAATGGATCAAACATATAGATATAAGCTAAAAATTTAACATTTGAATAATGAAATTATATTTAGTGATTGATTGGGTAATAGTACACTGGTTGCAGCTATAACGTGATTGATCAATCAAATATTGTCACAAGAATATACTTTAAAGTAATGTTTGATGATGTGGATATAAATCTAAGCTCATGGCATTAGAAAGCTTGACTAAGCCTTTGCAATACCTAATGTGTGAGTACATTTATTGACGCATGAAAATTTCAAAATCTCATATAAATTCCAAAACACTCATTAAACTTTGTCCTTCCCTTTAAATATCACTTGCTATCTTTAGCATTCTCTGCATTAAACCGCCCCAATTTATGCTGAAGATCCACAAGAGGACCACTTACTACCTTTGCCTTTGAACTCTTTTTTAAGTCAATAAACTTTAAGGGTACTTTTTTGAAACTTTTAAATTTATAGATTTTCAAAGTCCTATTTGTATCTTTGAATTTTTTTACAGGACCTTTATTCTGATTCGTGGGTGGATCCTCTTGACTGAATTGCTAACCAGAGTTGCATACTTTCTTTTGAGTGTCATTGCCTTTGTAAATGTCTTCAGCTTGTTCACACAACCGCTATCTATACCCAAATTAAGTGGACATTATTAGAATATATTGTTTTTCCAAAAATAAATGTTTAGGTTCAATATCTTTTATTTCTTTTTAACTAAGTAGAAATCTTGATCTAATTTATATATCAGTTAAAATATTTTAATCAAGTGCGATGAGTGTACTCAAGTCTGTTTTTGTATCCCAATTAGAAAAAGTGGGATGGGCGAGCTCAAGTTTGTTTTTTTATATCCCAACTAAAACAATGGAATCACATTTTTCCTATAGGGCAAGGAGCTTCGACTTGATCTTATCCATTAAAACTTTCCTCAATACTAAATTTATCCTTCCATGAAAATACCTATTATACGAATGAACATGTTCATCAATAATTATAACAAACTGTGAAGTAATTTAAAGTTCATGACAAAGTCCTGTATATAAAGAATAGATATGGAGAATAGATATGGAGCAAGTAGTAAATGAACATTTTTTACTTCTTTGTTTTATTTCTTATCTTATAATTATTTTTTTCTTATAACTTAATGATATGTGAGGACAATCTCACTGGTCACTTTCTTGGCATCTTGAGTTTTCCCTGCCCTTGCATTTCACAACACCCGTGATTAAGAATGTATGTTAGCACCATAATGCAAGTAACTTGTTCAAAAAGAAATGCTTAGATAACATCATAATGGTGTGCTCTATCATGTTGTATTTCAAGATAATATTGGATATACTACACATTTGATGTTGGCAATAACTGAAAATAGTTATTGCTTATTCTAGGAATATTTGATCTATAGAACCATGTTGATGGATATCAGACTTTGAAGTTGAAGGTAAAACTTCCTCGTCAGATGTCCATATAGTGTGTTTGTGATTCTTTAGCATGCATTGAAAGTAGATAAAGAGACTCATTTCCACAGCAAGGCTTTCCATGTGACGCATCAACTTTCTCTGTATGAAGCCTCTAGTACACTGTGAACATTATTAGCAGGCTTTAATGATAAATTAATATAGATTATACCTCATCTAGTACAATCAATTGCATCTTCTGAAGTATACCTTTACATGGTATTTCACATATGCATTGAATTTCAGTAAAATCCAAATAGCCTTGTCTGCTCTTGAACCTTTAATATGTTGAGGAAGAATCTCTGCAGAGTTGGTAATCAAAGCTCTATTAGATTGAACTTACACTCCACAAATTACATTCTGTGTTACACTTTAACATGGATGAAATTATCAGAAGGCCGGATGCACCGTAGGTATTCAGTATGTTTCTGCCTAAAGCTGCAGTTTGATTGCTTATTGTTTCTGGAACTGGAAATATATGTTAGCTGTAAGGAAAGTAAACATAACTCTTGCTATTTAAAATTAAAATCACTTTGGAGGCATGTTACCTGAAAGAATGAGATTGCAAGCACTACATCTGAATCCTCTGTAAAACACATGGGAAATATGACATTTATCTTAATTAAAGTTATAGTTACATGATTCTGCGTTAAATCCATCAATAATTGATATTTGAATATCTATGAGCCATATTCTAAATTATTATTACTTTATTTTTCTAAAATTATTTTTATAGGTGTTTACACTTTTAATTCTGATATTTCATTTCCTTTCAAACGTTAATTCTTAGTCTTTTTCTCATACAAATTTCCAAACACGCAGATATAAGAAGGATATGCTAGCCCCAAGCTCATGGCATTAGAAGCTTTACTAAACCTTTGCAATACCTAGTGTGTGAGTACATATATTCACGCATGAAAATTTCAATCACAGTAAAAAATTAATTCCCAAAAAAACTATTCATGCAATACCTAATGTGTGAGTACATATATTCATGTGCTTCTTACCAAAAAAATAAGCCTTCCGAAACACCCTCATACAATATGCAACATTATTAACAATGTACAACATTAAAAAAAGAAAAGGAAATGCATAGTTAGACATCGGATAAGAAACGTACAATAGTGCAGCTTCCGCTCTTCTTAATAGCTAACAGTTTTGAAGAAATGGCATCAGGTAGTGTCGTAACCGCCCATAAAAATCTAATAATTCTATAAGAAATTACTTAAACCCCTAGCTTCTTTGCTGGGAAGGTATAATCCCCAAAACCTTCAATTAAAACATTTTAATGCTTGTCACATCTATTCTCAGATCCAACTTCCACTAAATTTGAACTTTGAAATTCAGTAATAGTTTTATCAACAATGAGAACAAAATTAGCACTTTGTGGTTCAAAATTACTGGGGTAGGAAGTTTAACAGGAACACCGATTAAAGTTATTGAAATAGACATTAAGGCTCACATTGATAAATAAAAAAGCCAAGCATGCCTACTCTCTATGAGCTCTCTCATATTGCCAATAAAGATTATAAATTGCTAGCCTTAATTCTCCAACCATATAACGTGCAGGAAATTATAACGCTTAAATACTTAGAGCATTAAATCACATATGAATTCTATATAAAATTTTCAACTACAAACATAATATGTTTTTATCCACTCAAAAAATTAAGCAAGTGCACTCGTACCTCAACATTAAGAATGTTCACTTTTACGCAATTACACATGAATATTTTTTTTTCTCGTCATTGCTTTTGAACCCCTTTCATGCAATTACACACGAATATTTCATTTTTCTTGTTAATGCTTTTGGACAAAATACATCACACAGTCTGCTCATAGAATAGTGCAAGCCTAAAATCTAAAGCTAATATAGAAAACAAGTTCAGTTTCTGGCTAAAAGCGCTTTATCTCCTCTTCTACCTTCAGTTACTTTTCTTGTAATCAAGTTCTATAATTTTGTTGGATGTTGGCAGTAGCTCATTTGCATACTTGTCCTTTGCTGCCTCATACACTATGATCCCTTCAAAGCATTCAAAGCTCGTTTTGAATATATGAGAAAAAAACTTTCATGTATTACCACTTTTTGCCAATCAAATACATTTTCACCAATCTAGATTCTTTATAAAAATGAGAATAGTCACTACTGACACTAATCAAAGCACAAGACAACTAATATAGTTAGCATATGCAGATAGTCATATGCCAATCAAATATATTTTCATAAAAGCCTTTACCACTTTTTGCCAATTAAATATATTTTCATAACATCTAGATGCTATGAAAAAATGACTACAATTAACCCATCAATCAAATATATATTCATAACATTTGGATTTTGCCAAAAAATTGCAATAACTAACCAGGTTACAATAATTAGAGCGTAATTAATTGGAAAAAGAAAAGAAGTAAAAATCTTAACATGGAAAGTGCATCAACAAATATAGGCAATATATGGAGATCATCATGTCTCTTCATGGAAGTAAGTATATAAAAGGACTAATAAAAAGATCTTATATCTCATAATCATACAGCATATCAAAGCCTTATAAAAAATTTACAACAGTATCACATCAATCAGTGTAGGCAATATATTCCATGTATATATGCAGATCATTAACATGGGCTATCAAGCATATGCAGGCAATTAGTCCTACATGATGTCATTGTCTCACATTATTAAAAATAGAAATCTGATAAAAATTATTTGGGAAGCTAAAAAATAAAATATGTTTAATATATGTAACACAAAACATAGAAAGTTTGCACCTAATTTCATTAAAATTACCAATAAAGTATCATACATTGTATCTACTAAAAAGGGGATAAACTCTCTCATGAACACATGTATCACAATTATCAATGAAGATATTATCTTCTGAGTTACAATCCAGTTGTCTACTGACATATGACAAATCTGAAGTCAGACATGAGAACTTGAAGTTTTCTAGAGCATAACTATTAAGTGCTAGTTTGATAACAAAGGGCTTCAATAGCCATAGTTTGCCAACATGTCCATGCAACAAGCAAATCTACCAGAACAAAATGGATAACACCATAAAGCGGTTTTTTTAGCTATATCACAAGTTCATAGAAAGGAATGGTGACATACCTGGGTGTATATCAACAGCAAAAACCTAAAAAAGGAGCACAAGGTCAAACCACAACATGGATAGCAGAACTATGTTGAAGTGATGCTATGCATTGCCAAAAAAATAAATAAAACTAATCACGTCACTAATTCGACTTTGCAATTCTAATGCCAATACTTTACGTCCCTGATTCCACAATGAATGAGCTACACATATGACTGAAGTGAATGGTACCCTGCTATCCAAGTTCATAGAAAGGAATGGTGACATACCTGGGTGTATATCAACAACAAAAACCTAAAAAAGGAGCACAAGGTCAAACCACAACATGGATAGCAGAACTATGTTGAAGTGATGCTATGCATTGCCAAAAAAATAAATAAAACTAATCACGTCACTAATTCGACTTTGCAATTCTAATGCCAATACTTTACGTCCCTGATTCCACAATGAATGAGCTACACAATATGACTGAAGTGAATGGTACCCTGCTATCTAAGTTCATAGAAAGGAATGGTGACATACCTGGGTGTATATCAACAGCAAAAACCTAAAAAAGGAGCACAAGGCCAAACCACAACATGGATAGCAGAACTATGTTGAAGTGATGCTATGCATTGCCAAAAAAATAAAACTAATCACGTCACTAATTCGACTTTGCAATGCTAATGCCAATACTTTACGTCCCTGATTCCACAATGAATGAGCTACACAATATTACTGAAGTGAATGGTATCCCTGAAGGTAAGCACATCACCATTTAACAAGAGAATTGAAATCAAATCATCGATGGAACTGATAAAAATCATGGGCTATTTATCAGTATGTAATCTTCAAAATGAAAGAAACCACACCTTAAGGTACAATAATGCCCAACTATATGATCCACAAGCAGGATCTCGGTCCTTAAATGCTTGTAATGAGACAAGAAAAGAGATAAAACGAATATATAATGCCCTGACACTCTTGGCAACAGAATCACCTGAACATCCAAGCAAAGTGAGCGTTGAATACCTCTATCATTCATCATAACTTTATCAAATATGTCCGTTAGCTGCGCCGCTAACATCATCGGGTTCTGAAGCCTATTTGCCACTACAAACCCTAAAGCTTGCTCCAAGCAATCATGAGCCAGGACACTTGCTTACAAAAAACTGCTCAAAATTGTCTCCTCAGCCTAAAATAAAGAAAAAGCAGTCGTTTTTTATGAATAGTCGCAAAATTCAATGGTTAATCACTTTCAATTCCCTAAAATTTCATCAATTTTTAACTTTGATGCCCTGGGGTTTAAATTTGCCAAAAAAAGAAGCACCCAAAATTCACCATTTTTTACTTTAATACGTCCTGTTACATTATCGTTCAGAATTACATTTAAAATGCATCGCGTAATTATCATATTACTATTCATACTTTTATACTCTAGAATAAAAAGATATCTCACCAAATCCCTTTCTTCCTCCTTCACCTGACCCTAAATTCACCGAAATTAAAAGCATTAATTCATTTTCTTCACTTTCTAGCTTAAGATGCTAGGGTATTTTTGGGCAAATTTAAACTTTAGGGAATAAAAAGCCTTAAAAAGGGGTCAACCAACCCAAAAATTAATAAGAAAAAAGACCAATTTTTACAGAAATCGCGGACCTCGGAATCGAGTCCCAAATAGGAACGACCGAAGCCTTGAAGCCTGAAATAACTTTCTTCGAACTTGCGCTCAGCTTTAGGTTTCCCGTGGCGTAGATTGGGAACACGCGCTCTGATCGCCATTTCAACGGTCAGGACCTCGATTTCACTTCATCCTCCTCCCCAATTGTAGGCATATAAAACTGCCTATGGGTCCCTTAACACAGCTCGGCACGGTGATTCGACAAATCAACGAACTATCGGGTGACGTATCTAAACACGAGCGTTAGTCCACAACATCGAAGCCAAGTGACACGCAACGAAGCAGATTAACGAGGCGACGAGGCTAACGAATCGCACGCAAGCAATTGAATGCATTCATTCGCGTGCGGAATCAAGCTAACGGTTCGGTGAGTCAACAAGTCATCCAACTGTAGAACGGATTTGAACTCAATCACCGAAACGGGTTTACTGCCAAATCGGGATCCGGACCTCCAAATCAGAGTTCAGATCAACGACAAAGCGGATTTACTACCAAATCAAGATCCGGACACCAAATCAGAGTCCAGATCAACAATAAAACTTGGATAAACCGCGAAACCATAAAACCGGACAACGGACGACATGGCAAAAACCCGGGGAAAGAGCTCGGCACTAAGCCATCTAGGCGGCTTGGTGAGCCGAGCCACCAAGTGGTGGCTCGGTGGCCGAGCCACCAAGGTGGCTCGGTCCACCCAAATCTGGGCCTAGATCTGAGCCCAGATCTGGATGGAGAGACCTATAAATAGAGAAGGAGGGCTGATTTTTGAACTGGCCACCTGTGCCAAGGCACAGGTTTGAGTGCCTATTAATAGGCTAGAGGGGCTCATTTGTTGGGGTTGGAATTTTTGACGGCGAAGCTCTGCTGAATTGAGATCTGAACCTTGGAGATTTGAGGCTTTGAAGACTTGCTCTTTCAGATCCGGTGCTCGGCGATCGTCCACGTCAAAAAAGGCAGGAGTTCGAGAGGAATCGGATCTGAGATCTACGCGGTTATCCTCCGGATCAAAGCTTGGCCTTTGATCCCGAGAAGGCTACTATTTCCTTGGTGAAATAGTACCCCCGGCTGTTATTTCCTTCGTGAGATAACACCCGTTATACCGTGTAGATCCGACCGGATCTAGATCGCGCGGTGGTCCACGGATTAACCCCGGCGCACGCGAAGAACCCACAAAAATGAGTGACCGCAAAACAGGAGCTCGTGATTCGTTCGAAAAAGGAAAGTTGTAATCTTTTTATTTTTTCTTTGATTTTGTTGTAACCGGATCTTATAAAAAGACTGGATCTTTTGTAATCGAAAAACAGTTACTTGAGAGAACAACGAATTCAATGAAGAAAGCAATTTTTCCCGCAAACAATCTGGCGACCACAGTGGGAGCCAACGATCTCGCTGCCGAGATCGTCGCGTCGCAGCCGTGGATCTTAATCCCGGTCGAGGAGGAGGTCGAGTACGAATTCGACCAACAAAAGTTCGAGGAATATCTGTCATCCTCGTTCAGATCTACCTCCCCCCGCAAGTCCAAGAAGTTCTCCTCCAGAAGAAAAGTCCGTTGGTATGAAGAAGTTGAGAATACCAACGAAGATCTCACCCCGATTGATGCCATGGTTACATCAGGTGAGGCTCCACCAACCTCCAACTAGGTTAAGCCTGTTCCCGCCGATTCCTCCGTTACTCTTTCCAAGAGAGCCCGTCAGAGGCGACACCAACGTTTGGCCAAGGAACTCGCGAAGACGATGGAATCCACGGATGGAATCCGCTATAACGCGGATCTGAAGAACAGGAGAGGCAAACAGCCTCAACAACCAATGAATAGCAGCTCCTCCAAGCCACCAACGAACAAATGGATCCGTGTCACACGGAATCGTTCGACACTTGAGGAGCGTATTCGCAAGCGCCGCGCACTGTCAGCGCAAGCACGGGCTCAAGTCCAGGAAGCCCGCAGGAGGCTACAGAAGGAAGTGGCCAAGAAACCGCCACCAACCCGCCAAGTCTGGAGGTTAAAGTCTGAAGCGGCGATTCAGGCTAAGGAGCGACCTTTGCAGCCTCCAACCAAAGTTCAACCTCCGGCGAACCAAGCTAAATCGTCGAGAATTCCCATAGCTACTCCGGGAGATCATGCAGAATCATCCCGAAGAAAGAAACCAATTTTGGAGCGCCTTGGTCCAATTCACGATGAGAGAGGCAAAGCTCCAGTTCAAGAACGTCTGGGCCCGATGAAGAAAACCCGAACGACTCAACATGCTGGGGGTCTCCACCACCTTCAGCACGACAAGGAGTTCAAGGCAGCTGCGCGCGCTAATTTGCGCATCGAAGTCCAGGAACCCGCTGAGAACTCACGCCCAAAAGGGCATGTCTCGAGGCGTGTGACTTTTGAAAGCCCGAAGAAGGCAGTCCGCCCTCAGAAGGAAACATTATCGTCTGATGACGATAACGTTATACCTGAGAAGTCGTGCCCACACACGATAGGTTACTCCGACTGTCAAGCTGATGAGTTGTACTATCGTGATGGGAGTACGAGAAAAACCAGGAAGAGGAGCAGGAAGAGGAGTCCTCGAGGACTAGAGACCCAATGCCCCTGTTCCAAACTCATTCGGGCAGTATTGTCGAAGTGCAACTGCACCAATACAGTTCCTGAAAGAGTTTCGGTTTTTGAAAGACTTAGTACCGAAACGCCAAAACCAAGGCCGAGGCGTTTCCGACGAAGAAGAACGGTGGTTGAAAATGGAGAATTTCCGAGGATCACCACCAATATGACCAGCAAAGGGACATCGACACAGGATAATTCTAAGTCGATTCCAGAAGCATTCCGGCATATAACCCGTCTGCAGTCTGGAGCCATCAAACGAGGAACTTACGGTAGGGTTCGGACAAGATTACCTTCAGAAGATGAAGAATCGGATGCCTGCTCTGCTGTCGCATCAGATAACACAGTATCCAGCGAGGGACAACCCTGCGAGTCACTCATGATAAGTGCAGAACAAGTGGCCAAGATGCTCGAAGAAGCCATGGCTAAACAACAGGAGAGCTTCAGGTTCGAAATGCAGATGGCCATGCAGAACATGAGAGAAATGCATGACCAACAAATCCAAACATTGACGAACCAGCAAGGCGAGCCAAGTCGTCGTGACCAGGTTAATCTGGAAGATGAGGACACGAATGCGAATCAAGTTCACAATGCCACCAATCCTCCCGTCAATGCAGGGGGTGGCAACGAGAATGCTAGTGAAAACACAGATGAAAACTTGAAGATCACAAACCTCGAGAGCAAAATCAATACGTTGATTTCCGCTCAAGAGATAAAGAAGACGGGCATTCCTTGTCCATACCCGAGAGAATGGGAATTAATCCCATATCCGGCGAAGTTCAATCTAATTAACTTCATGCCGTTTGATAGGGAGGGTTCACCCACTCAGCATTTGATTTACTTCAAATCACACCTAGGAGTTATCTCTGGTAATGACCCTCTGATGGTACGGTCCTTCGTTGGCACTCTTCGTGGAGCCGCCTTCGATTGGTATCGTCGCCTCAAGCCAGGAAGTGTGAATAGCTGGGACGACATAGAGACTAAATTCCTCACCGATTTCTTCGATGATGACACCGAGATATCCATCGGGTCATTGCTTGACGAGAAACAGGAAGATGGAGAATTAGTTGATACCTTCGTCAAAAGGTTCCGGAACAAGGCAATGAACTGTCGGGACCCGATCACTGAGGAGTTCATTCTCCAGACTTGCCACAACAACCTCGTATTGGACGTGTTGGAAGCAATGGGGACAGCACCGTCCAAAACATGGAAGGATTTGAAGGTCCGAGGAGAGCAAGCCGAACGCTTCCTCCGAAGGAAGAAAGCCGAGAGGAACCAACCGACGGCGAATCTTCCGAACTCAAACTTCGCCTCCCGTGGGAAGGGCAAAACACCTGCAGCTACTGGTGGTGCTAATCAAATGTCACAACAGCAATCCCGAAGGCAGCAAAAGACTTAGGACCCGAAACTCCAAAAAGAGTATTCCTTTAAGGACGAAGATGTTCCAGTCATCTTCGAATCCCTCCTTGAAAACAACAAGATCAAGCTACCACCTGTCGTAAATCAGGAGGAAACTGACAATACTACGGATCCGAAGTACTGTGTGTACCACAGGAGGGTCCTTCATCCCACCAAGGATTGCTTCGCTCTCAAGAATAGCATCCAAACATTAGTTGAAGTCGGCGTCATAACGCTGGGATAAGCCAAATGAGAATGGCGAGACTCCAACGAGTATAAGAGTATAAACTGCTTCTCAATCCTCCGACCGGTATAAGAGGTTAAACTGTTCCCTGATACTCCAACGTGTATATGAGTCTAAACTGTTCATTTCTTTCACGGGAAGTTCCTAGAGAATTTTTTATATGTAATATTCTTAAGGATAACCCAGTCATGTAACTGAGTACAATGTCAGACCCAGTTCCACAAGGGAAGCTGGGGGTGGATTATTCATGTATCGGGAAGTTCCCGAAAGAATACCACGGGTGATATTCTTAGGGATAACCCAATCACTATAAAAGTGATAAGTAAAACATCCACATCGAGTGGCCAGTACAAACCAGTATTTCTACTGCTACTTGTATTCCACTTCCTTTGCTTTCAGGTCAAACCTATAGTTGGGGTCACAATCAAAATCCCCTCTTGATTCCTCCAATGAACGAGAGGTCCACTTTCAAATCGAGTGATCAAATCTTCCTAGAGATCCCACCTCGAGTCTCCTTTCCAATTGAAGATAGAATATAAAATTCTTCTTCTTCAGTGTCGGGAGATAGAATATAAAATTCTTCCTCTCCCATTTCGGGTTTGTCTTTGCCCCAAGAGAAGACACCACCTTTTTCAACTCCTAAAATCTGTGCCTCACAGGTACGGAGAATTTTATCCCGAATCCTAAGTAGGGATAAGTCAACGTTTAACACGCGTTGCCGGTTTAAGTCTTTCACCGATTGAAGAAGACACCAGAATTCCAGTCTAGGAAGTTTATCCCAAATCCTAAGCAGGGATAAGTCTGCGCCTAACACGCGCTGCCGGTTTAGTCTTTCTCCATAGAAAAAGACACCAGAGTTCGATTCTGGGGTAGTTTATCCTAAAACCTAAGCAAGGATAAGTCTGCGCCTAACACGCGTTGCCGGTTTAGTCTTTCTCCATAGAAAAAGACACCAGAGTTCGATTCTGGGGTAGTTTATCCTAAAACCTAAGCAAGGATAAGTCTGCGCCTAACACGCGCTGCCGGTTAGTTCTTAGCCGTTAAAAAGAACACATGTCCACATATTCAACATTGTAGCATGTTGTTATTAATAACACCAAAATCCATGCCTTACACGCATGGGGAATTTCATCCTGAACCCTAAGAAAGGATATGCCGACGCCTAACACGCGTCGCCGGTTTAGTCTTTCTCCGAAGAAAAAAGACACCAGAGTTTGATTCTGGGGACTTTGATCCCAAAGCCTAAGTAGGGATAAGTCAGCGTCTAATACACGTTGCCGGGTAGCCTATTCCTGTAACAAGGGCGAAGTCTACGTATTCGAAGTCGTAGCGCCGAGTCTAAGAGAATTCACTCTCTTAGCACAACGTTACATGCGGAACGGATCTAGACAATCTGCATACTAGCCCGACTCAAACGGTAGTCGATAAAGGCTAATCAAATCCGTTGAAGGCTGGGGGTTAGCCAAGAATCCTAAAGTCGGCGCCTAACACGCATCGCCGGGTAGTCTATTCCCATGAGAAAGACGAAGTCTACGTATTCAGTATCGTAGCACTAAGAGCGTTAACTCTCTTAGCACAACGTCACATGCGGAACGGATTTAATAATCCGTATGCCAGCCCGACTCAAACGGTAGTTGGTAAAGGCTTATCAAACCTGTTGATGGCTGGGGGTTTGCCAAAAATCCTATAAATGCGAGAGTCACTGACGCATCAGCTTCATTAGTTGGTCTCGTGACTTGAGCATCCTACGACGTTTGAAACCCTAGGGTTAACGCAGGACAACGCGTACCCCTAGGCCAACGCCAGTCAACGCGTTGCGATCAAAAAGTCAACGTACGATGTTCAAAACCCTAAGGTCGACGCCGGTCAACGCGTAACCCTAGGTCAATGTCAGTCAACGCGTTGCGATCAAAAAGTCAACGTACGACATTCGAAACCCTAGGGTCAATGCCGGTCAATGCCGGTCAACGCGTAACCCTAGGTCAATGCCGATCAACGCGTTGCGATCAAAAAGTCAACGTACGACGTTCGAAACCCTAGGGTCAACGCCGGTCAACGCGTAACAAACAGTCAACGTACGACGTTCGAAACCCTAGGGTCAACACCGGTCAACGCGTAACCCTAGGTCAACGCCGATCAATGCGTTGCAACGAAAGAATCAATACTCCAAAAAGTATACGAGTATAAACTGCTTCTTAATACTCCAAAAAGTATACGAGTATAAACTGCTTCTTAATACTCCAATAAGGTATACGAGTATAAACTATTTCCTATTTTTGGTTGAGAAGTTTCTGGAGGATATTTTTCTAAAAATATTCTTTAAGGATAACTCAACAACACTTCGTCGGACAACGCGTCGCAAATGAGAACTCAACGCCAACGATCGATGGTCAGTTCTATGTTGAACTAGCAAACACGAGCTAAAGATCAGAAAATCAGGAATCGACTTCAAGTTCAAAATTCCGACAACGGTCAGACAATAAACGCAGCACCGGAAACCTTACAGACATTCGACAAAGCACCGAATAGCCTGAAGGATCGAAGGAATCAAGAACAGAAGCCATTCCAAAGTCCCGTTACACCAACTGAAGGTTGGGACAATCATATCCAAAGTATTCCAGACTCTTCTATAAAAGAACGAGGCTAAAATACTTTGGAGGGGGTATCTATAGGCATATAAAACTGCCTATGGGTCTCTTAACACAGCTCGGCACGGTGATTCGACAAATCAACGAACCATCGGGTGACGTATCTAAACACGAGCGTTAGTCCACAACATCGAAGCCAAGTGACACGCAACGAAGCGGATTAACGAGGCGACGAGGCTAACGAATCGCACGCAAGCAATTGAATGCATTCATTCGCGTGCGGAATCAAGCTAACGGTTCGGTGAGTCAACGAGTCATCCAACTATAGAACGGATTTAAACTCAATCACCGAAACAGATTTACTGTCAAATCGGGATCTGGACCTCCAAATCAGAGTTTAGATCAACGACAAAGCGGATTTACTGCCAAATTAAGATCCGGACACCAAATCAGAGTCCAGATCAACAATAAAACTTGGATAAACCGTGAAACCATAAAACCGGACAACGGACGACACGGCGAAAACCCGGGGAAAGAGCTCGGCACTAAGCCATCTAGGCGGCTCGGTGAGCCGAGCCACCAAGTGGTGGCTCGGCAACCGAGCTACCAAGGGGTGGCTCGGGCCAAAGCCGAGCCACCAAGGGGTGGCTCGGCCATGGCCAAGCCACCCCATGGGGTGGCCGAGGCCGAGCCACCCCACTCGGCGGCCGAGCCACCCCATGGTGGCCGGCCACCTGTGCCAAGGCACAGGTTTGAGTGCCTATAAATAGGCTAGAGGGGCTCATTTGTTGAGGGTTGGAATTTTTGAAGGCGAAGCTCTGCTGAATTGAGATCTGAACCTTGGAGATTTGAAGCTTTAAAGACTTGCTCTTTCAGATCCGGTGCTCGGTGATTGTCCACGTCAAAAAAGGCAGGAGTTCGAGAGGAATCGGATCTGAGATCTACGCGGTTATCCTCCGGATCAAAGCTTGGCCTTTGATCCCGAGAAGGCTACTATTTCCTTGGTGAAATAGTACCCCCCGGCTGTTATTTCCTTCGTTAGTAACACCCGTTATACCGTGTAGATCCGACCGAATCTAGATCACGCGGTGGTCCACGGATTAACCCCGACACAGGCGAAGAACCCACAAAAGCAAGTGACCGCAAAACAGGAGCTCGTGATTCGTTCGAAAAAGGAAAGTTGTAATCTTTTTATTTTTTCTTTGATTTTTATGTAACCGGATCTTATAAAAAGACCAGATCTTTTGTAATCGAAAAACAGTTACTTGAGAGAACAACGAATTCAATGAAGAAAGCAATTTTTCCCGCGAACACCAATTTCTTGATTCTGTAGTTTATGGCTGTAGTTTGATCCTCAGGCGGCGAGGAAAATAATTTCCGGTGGAAGCAAACTTCTGTCGTAATAAAAAGGTGGAGACGCAAAGGAAAAGACTGCGTCGGAGCACTGAGAAAGAAATC
>NC_033797.1:135872139-135890030 GCF_001876935.1 Asparagus officinalis
ATCATCGGTTTTGAATTCGGTAAAGATATTTTGACACGGGGCGTCAAACAGAACAAAATGTTTATAAGTTGTACGGATAATAGCTTATAAAATAATCAGTTTCAACATTTTCGACACCCGACCAGAACAAATGAAAAGGTCAAAATTCATGGGTTACAGATCATGAAATTGTCGGTTTTTAATTTGGCAAAGATTTCTTGTGCTAGGTCGAAGCAGACCTAAACTGACAAAATGTGACAGAAATCATGGGTTATAGCTCACGAAATTGAGAAATATTAACTCCAACTTATTGTCTACACCGGGTTGAAAAGGGACGTAAATGGGCAAATTTCGTGGGTTATAGCTCTCGATATCGTGAAATTTGACTCCGCCGAGTCATTTGCCGTTAGACTAAACCATCGAAGTTGGGAGAAAATTATTTCCTATAGCTCGTGATCTCGTGAGTTTGAACAATAGGTTATTATAACCTATGAAATCGCTCCCGGGTAGAAACGAACCTAAATGGTCGGAAAACCATGCATTTTAACACATGAAATCGCGATATTTGAGCCCCGCATAATTATTTTTCGTCGGGCCCAAATGCACGAGTAGGGTCTATAATCACGTGTTATAGCTCATGAAATCATCGGTTTTGAATTCGGCAAAGATATTTTGACACGGGGTGTCGAACAGACGAAAATGGTCAGAAATCATACGGACAATAGCTTATAAAATCATCGGTTTTGACATTTCCAAAACCTGATAGGAAAAGAAGAAATTGGTCAATATTCATGGGTTACAAAACAGAAATTGTTAGTTCTGAATTCGGCAAAACTTTCTGGCGTTGGGTCGAAACGGAATGAAAAAACTGACAAAATGTGTGAGAAATCATAGGTTATAGCTCACGAAATCGCGAAATATGCACTCCACTCCGCCTATTTATCTGCACGGGCTGAAAAAGGTGCGAAAATGGACAAATTTCAGGGGTTATAGCTCACGAAATCATAAAAATTTGACTATGTCGTGCCATTTTCCGTCGAAAGAAAGCGTAGAAGTTGGGGACAAATCGTTGCCTATAGCTCACGAATTTGTGAAATTCGAGCAATGGGTTATAATCCATGAAATCGCACCCGGTTCAAAACGGACCGAAACGGTCGTAAAACCATGGGTTATAACCCGTGAAATCACGATATTTGAACTCCGTCTAATTATTTACCGCCTACCCCAAACGTACGAGAAGGGTCAATAATCATGTGTTATAGCTCATGAAATCGTCGGTTTTGAATTCGACAAAGATATTTTGACACGGGGCATCGAACAGACCAAAATGGTCAGAAATCGTACGGACTATAGCTCATGAAGTCGTCTGTTTTGACATTTATGACACCCGCTGAATAAGAATAAAATGGTCAAAATTCATGGGTTACAGCTCATGAAATCGTGAAATTTCACTCAGCCAAGTCATTTGTCGTCGGACGAAACCTTCGAAGTTGGGGACAAATCATTGCCTATAGCTCACGAACTCGTGAAATTCGAACAATGGGTTATAACATAAGAAATCTCACCCGGGTTGAAACGGACCAAAACGGTCGAAAAACCATGGGTTATAACCCATGAAATTGCTGTATTTGAACTCCGCCAAATTATTTGCTGTCAGGTCCAAATGCACGAGAAGGGTCAATAATCACGTGTTATAGCTCATGAAATCATCGGTTTTGAATTCGGTAAAGATATTTTGACACGGGGCGTCAAACAGAACAAAATGTTTAGAAGTCGTACGGATAATAGCTTATAAAATAATCGGTTTCAACATTTTCGACACCCGACCAGAACAAATGAAATGGTCAAAATTCATGGGTTACAGCTCATGAAATTGTCGGTTTTTAATTTGGCAAAGATTTCTTGTGCTAGGTCGAAGCAGACCAAAACTGACAAAATGTGACAGAAATCATGGGTTATAGCTCACGAAATTGAGAAATATTAACTCCAACTTATTGTCTACACCGGGTTGAAAAGGGACGTAAATGGGCAAATTTCGTGGGTTATAGCTCTCGATATCGTGAAATTTGACTCTGCCGAGTCATTTGCCGTTAGACGAAACCATCGAAGTTGGGAGAAAATTGTTTCCTATAGCTCGTGAACTCGTGAGTTTGAACAATGGGTTATTATAACCTATGAAATCGCTCCCGGGTAGAAACAAACCTAAACGATCGGAAAACCATGCGTTTTAACACATGAAATCGCGATATTTGAGCCCCGCAAAATTATTTTTCGCCGGGCCCAAACGCACGAGTAGGGTCTATAATCACGTGTTATAGCTCATGAAATCATCGGTTTTGAATTCGGCAAAGATATTTTGACACGGGGTGTCAAATAGACCAAAATGGTCAGAAATCGTACGGACAATAGCTTATAAAATCATCGGTTTTGACATTTCCAAAACCTGATAGGAAAAGAAGAAAATGGTCAATATTCATGGGTTACAAAACAGAAATTGTTAGTTTTGAATTCGGCAAAACTTTCTGGCGTCGGGTCGAAACGGAACGAAAAAACTGACAAAATGTGTGAGAAATCATAGGTTATAGCTCACGAAATCGCGAAATATGCACTCCGCCTATTTATCTGCACGGGCTGAAAAAGGTGCGTAAATGGACAAATTTCATGGGTTATAGCTCACGAAATCATGAAATTTGACTATGTCGTGCCATTTTCCGTCGAAAGAAACCGTAGAAGTTTGGGACAAATCGTTGCCTATAGCTCACGAATTTGTGAAATTCGAGCAATGGGTTATAATCCATGAAATCGCGCCCGGTTCAAAACGGACCGAAACGGTCGTAAAACCATGGGTTATAACCCGTGAAATCACGATATTTGAACTCCGTCTAATTATTTACCGCCTACCCCAAACGTACGAGAAGGGTCAATAATCATGTGTTATAGCTCATGAAATCGTCGGTTTTGAATTCGACAAAGATATTATGACACGGGGCATCGAACAGACCAAAATGGTCAGAAATCGTACGAACTATAGCTCATGAAATCGTCTGTTTTGACATTTATGACACCCGCTGAATAAGAATAAAATGGTCAAAATTCATGGGTTACAGCTCATGAAATCGTGAAATTTCACTCAGCCAAGTCATTTGCCGTCGGACGAAACCTTCGAAGTTGGGGACAAATCATTGCCTATAGCTCACGAACTCGTGAAATTCGAACAATGGGTTATAACATAAGAAATCTCACCCGGGTTGAAACGGACCAAAACGGTCGAAAAACCATGGGTTATAACCCATGAAATTGCTGTATTTGAACTCCGCCAAATTATTTGCTGTCAGGCCCAAACGCACGAGAAGGGTCAATAATCACGTGTTATAGCTCATGAAATCATCGGTTTTGAATTCGGTAAAGATATTTTGACACGGGGCGTCAAACAGAACAAAATGTTTAGAAGTCGTACGGATAATAGCTTATAAAATAATCGGTTTCAACATTTTCGACACCCGACCAGAACAAATGAAATGGTCAAAATTCATGGGTTACAGCTCATGAAATTGTCAGTTTTTAATTTGGCAAAGATTTCTTGTGCTAGGTCGAAGCAGACCTAAACTGACAAAATGTGACAAAAATCATGGGTTATAGCTCATGAAATTGAGAAATATTAACTCCAACTTATTGTCTACACCGGGTTGAAAAGGGACGTAAATGGGCAAATTTCGTGGGTTATAGCTCACGAAATCGTGAAATTTGACTCCGCCGAGTCATTTGCCGTTAGACGAAACCATCGAAGTTGGGAGAAAATTGTTTCCTATAGCTCGTGAACTCGTGAGTTTGAACAATGGGTTATTATAACCTATGAAATCGCTCCCGGGTAGAAACGAACCTAAACGGTCGGAAAACCATGCGTTTTAACACATGAAATCGCGATATTTGAGCCCCGCATAATTATTTTTCGCCGGGCCCAAACGCACGAGTAGGGTCTATAATCACGTGTTATAGCTCATGAAATCATCGGTTTTGAATTCGGCAAAGATATTTTGACACGGGGTGTCGAACAGACCAAAATGGTCAGAAATCGTACGGACAATAGCTTATAAAATCATCGGTTTTGACATTTCCAAAACCTGATAGGAAAAGAAGAAAATGGTCAATATTCATGGGTTACAAAACAGAAATTGTTAGTTTTGAATTCGGCAAAACTTTCTGGCGTCGGGTCGAAACGGAACGAAAAAACTGACAAAATGTGTGAGAAATCATAGGTTATAGCTCACGAAATCGCGAAATATGCACTCCGCCTATTTATCTGCACGGGCTGAAAAAGGTGCGTAAATGGACAAATTTCATGGGTTATAGCTCACGAAATCATGAAATTTGACTATGT
Organism: Asparagus officinalis; assembly: GCF_001876935.1. Taxonomy (NCBI): domain Eukaryota; kingdom Viridiplantae; phylum Streptophyta; class Magnoliopsida; order Asparagales; family Asparagaceae; genus Asparagus; species Asparagus officinalis. The sequence continues at coordinate 135,876,497 of NC_033797.1, forward strand.
CGTGCCATTTTCCGTCGAAAGAAACCGTAGAAGTTTGGGACAAATCGTTGCCTATAGCTCACGAATTTGTGAAATTCGAGCAATGGGTTATAATCCATGAAATCACGCCCGGTTCAAAACGGACCGAAACGGTCGTAAAACCATGGGTTATAACCCGTGAAATCACGATATTTGAACTCCGTCTAATTATTTACCGCCTACCCCAAACGTACGAGAAGGGTCAATAATCATGTGTTATAGCTCATGAAATCGTCGGTTTTGAATTCGACAAAGATATTATGACACGGGGCATCGAACAGACCAAAATGGTCAGAAATCGTACGAACTATAGCTCATGAAATCGTCTGTTTTGACATTTATGACACCCGCTGAATAAGAATAAAATGGTCAAAATTCATGGGTTACAGCTCATGAAATCGTGAAATTTCACTCAGCCAAGTCATTTGCCGTCGGACGAAACCTTCGAAGTTGGGGACAAATCATTGCCTATAGCTCACGAACTCGTGAAATTCGAACAATGGGTTATAACATAAGAAATCTCACCCGGGTTGAAACGGACCAAAACGGTCGAAAAACCATGGGTTATAACCCATGAAATTGCTGTATTTGAACTCCGCCAAATTATTTGCTGTCAGGCCCAAACGCACGAGAAGGGTCAATAATCACGTGTTATAGCTCATGAAATCATCGGTTTTGAATTCGGTAAAGATATTTTGACACGGGGCGTCAAACAGAACAAAATGTTTAGAAGTCGTACGGATAATAGCTTATAAAATAATCGGTTTCAACATTTTCGACACCCGACCAGAACAAATGAAATGGTCAAAATTCATGGGTTACAGCTCATGAAATTGTCAGTTTTTAATTTGGCAAAGATTTCTTGTGCTAGGTCGAAGCAGACCTAAACTGACAAAATGTGACAGAAATCATGGGTTATAGCTCACGAAATTGAGAAATATTAACTCCAACTTATTGTCTACACCGGGTTGAAAAGGGACGTAAATGGGCAAATTTCGTGGGTTATAGCTCACGAAATCGTGAAATTTGACTCCGCCGAGTCATTTGCCGTTAGACGAAACCATCGAAGTTGGGAGAAAATTGTTTCCTATAGCTCGTGAACTCGTGAGTTTGAACAATGGGTTATTATAACCTATGAAATCGCTCCCGGGTAGAAACGAACCTAAACGGTCGGAAAACCATGCGTTTTAACACATGAAATCGCGATATTTGAGCCCCGCATAATTATTTTTCGCCGGGCCCAAACGCACGAGTAGGGTCTATAATCACGTGTTATAGCTCATGAAATCATCGGTTTTGAATTCGGCAAAGATATTTTGACACGGGGTGTCGAACAGACCAAAATGGTCAGAAATCGTACGGACAATAGCTTATAAAATCATCGGTTTTGACATTTCCAAAACCTGATAGGAAAAGAAGAAAATGGTCAATATTCATGGGTTACAAAACAGAAATTGTTAGTTTTGAATTCGGCAAAACTTTCTGGCGTCGGGTCGAAACGGAACGAAAAAACTGACAAAATGTGTGAGAAATCATAGGTTATAGCTCACGAAATCGCGAAATATGCACTCCGCCTATTTATCTGCACGGGCTGAAAAAGGTGCGTAAATGGACAAATTTCATGGGTTATAGCTCACGAAATCATGAAATTTGACTATGTCGTGCCATTTTCCGTCGAAAGAAACCGTAGAAGTTTGGGACAAATCGTTGCCTATAGCTCACGAATTTGTGAAATTCGAGCAATGGGTTATAATCCATGAAATCGCGCCCGGTTCAAAACGGACCGAAACGGTCGTAAAACCATGGGTTATAACCCGTGAAATCACGATATTTGAACTCCGTCTAATTATTTACCGCCTACCCCAAACGTACGAGAAGGGTCAATAATCATGTGTTATAGCTCATGAAATCGTCGGTTTTGAATTCGACAAAGATATTATGACACGGGGCATCGAACAGACCAAAATGGTCAGAAATCGTACGAACTATAGCTCATGAAATCGTCTGTTTTGACATTTATGACACCCGCTGAATAAGAATAAAATGGTCAAAATTCATGGGTTACAGCTCATGAAATCGTGAAATTTCACTCAGCCAAGTCATTTGCCGTCGGACGAAACCTTCGAAGTTGGGGACAAATCATTGCCTATAGCTCACGAACTCGTGAAATTCGAACAATGGGTTATAACATAAGAAATCTCACCCGGGTTGAAACGGACCAAAACGGTCGAAAAACCATGGGTTATAACCCATGAAATTGCTGTATTTGAACTCCGCCAAATTATTTGCTGTCAGGCCCAAACGCACGAGAAGGGTCAATAATCACGTGTTATAGCTCATGAAATCATCGGTTTTGAATTCGGTAAAGATATTTTGACACGGGGCGTCAAACAGAACAAAATGTTTAGAAGTCGTACGGATAATAGCTTATAAAATAATCGGTTTCAACATTTTCGACACCCGACCAGAACAAATGAAATGGTCAAAATTCATGGGTTACAGCTCATGAAATTGTCAGTTTTTAATTTGGCAAAGATTTCTTGTGCTAGGTCGAAGCAGACCTAAACTGACAAAATGTGACAAAAATCATGGGTTATAGCTCATGAAATTGAGAAATATTAACTCCAACTTATTGTCTACACCGGGTTGAAAAGGGACGTAAATGGGCAAATTTCGTGGGTTATAGCTCACGAAATCGTGAAATTTGACTCCGCCGAGTCATTTGCCGTTAGACGAAACCATCGAAGTTGGGAGAAAATTGTTTCCTATAGCTCGTGAACTCGTGAGTTTGAACAATGGGTTATTATAACCTATGAAATCGCTCCCGGGTAGAAACGAACCTAAACGGTCGGAAAACCATGCGTTTTAACACATGAAATCGCGATATTTGAGCCCCGCATAATTATTTTTCGCCGGGCCCAAACGCACGAGTAGGGTCTATAATTTTTTTTTTAAAGAAAATTAGTTTTTTTTTAAGGAAAGAAAGAAAGAAAATTAGTTTTTTTTTAAGGAAAATTAGTTTTTTTTTTAAGGAAAGAAAGAAATTTAGTTTTTTTTTTATAAAGGAAAGAAGAAAGAAAATTAGTTTTTTTTTAATATGAGAAGATAAAGAAAAAGAAAAATCCTAACTAAAACAAATCAAGGCAATCACTTTTCAATCAACTCTAACTCTAGGGTTTAGCCTAACTCCACTAGACCAGCTCCTAACCAAAAATTCCTACAGTGAAAAGATCAAAGTTTTACCCAGGTAGTTAGCCAGGTAAGGATAGTACTAGAGGGTGATCAAAGATCAATTAAGTACCTCTTTCCTTGCGGAGCGCTTTACGCAACCCCTAAACCTTGCCTTAGACACCAACTATTCTGAGAAAACTTAAACCGTTCACTTAAGGATTTCTTGTTCCTTATTGAGCTCGAATCCTTAGGGGCCAACGTCTAATGAGTTTTAGAAGGCTTGGATTTGTGAAGTGAGGAATTAGTGATTTGTGGGCTAAGGAAAGGGTGATGAAATCCCTTACCTTATCTTGATTGGGGTTTTGCCCTTAAGAATGTTTTAAGTGTGTGCCAAATCAAGTGCTACAATCACTTTGGTGAATTCCTACACTATATGAAATGCAACCCTAGAAATTAAAAGCGACTAAAAAGGATGATAAAAAGAAAATCTTTTTTTTAATTATGGTCAATAATAATCAAATGTGAGAAGATGAATTTTATTATGGTCAACAAAAATAAAATCTTTTTTTTTAAATCCTAATTGTCTCTAATTGTGAAGCTAGCTAAAGAGGGTGGAATTGAAAACTAGAAAGAAGACTTACCCGAAAGCAATGCTCCAAATTCTTGATCTTCAATCCAAGATTTTCAAGCTCCAAGCGGTTCCTTCACAAGAAAAATACACAAGTTAAAGAATCAAGTTAATAAAATCCTATTTTAGCACCTTCCCCGGCAACGGCGCCAAAAACTTGATGCGGCATAATTATGTACCAAAATTGCAAGTGCACAATTTATCAAGTTATAGTATAAAAAGATATCGATCCCACGAAGAAGGTGATTTTAAGAGATTATTAAACTTGGTTCTTATATTTTGTGCGTGACAATTAGGAATAAAGAATAAGTGTGATTGTATGAGTGGTTGTTTTGATTTATATGCAAGAGGTAATAAATTGAATTTTAGAGGAGAGAAGGAAGAATTAAAGAATAAATGAAATCACAAGGCAAGAAATATGAATTAATAAAATCAAGAAATAAAACCAAAAATGAAAAGAAAATTTAAGAAAGTTAAGATGAAGGATTCAAAAGAGGTAAGAAATCTAGAATATAATCCACTAACCAATTTCAATTACAAAATATAAACTATTCTCTTTTTATCATATTTCAACTTAGATTTATTAAGCATAGATTATCAAACCATTTAAGGAAAGTGTAACCTATCAAATTATCATCTAAGCTAAAATTACTATTCATGATAAGAACAACAACATGATAATAATCCTAGAATTCATAAGCATAACCTATCAAACCATTTAAGATAAGCATAGATTATCAAATTCTTCTTCTACCGATTAGTTCTCTAGTTGATTATCCTAACATGAACATTTTAAGTACAAGAGAATAATTCATACAATATAAAAGAAATTAGACTAGTTTCATACAATTCTAAGATTCCTACAAGAATTAAATTCACATCTTAAGAAATAAAAACAAGAAAAAGAAGACTAATTACAAAATTAAAAAGAAAAGAAAAATCTAAACTATGAACAAGAAATAAATCTAATTACAAAGAAAATAAAAATCTAAACTACAAAATAAATTGCAGAAATTAAATGTAAGAAAAATAAATCTACTCTACAAATTAAAGTGCAAAAAGAAAATAAAAAAAGACAAGAAAGTAAATCTACACTACAAGCATGAATTTAAATCTAACTAATAAGCAATAATAAAGAAATTACTAAAAAGAAATAAAAGAGAAAAGAAATACAAACTCTCCATCCTCATCATTCAACAAGAGGAGAAAGAATAAATTTAAAGAGGAAAAAATTATTTTTATTAATTGCAACTAAAGTTACAATTTTTGGAAGGCCTTCTCAATTAAGAGTAGCCCTCCTCTCCAAAAGGAGTTTACAAAATTTTCACACCCTTAACCCCTCACTCTCTACCCCTATTTATAGTAATCTTCAATGAATATGAGCCATTGGATTTGTCTTGAGCCCCAAGCAACAATCTTCACCTTTGATTTATTTGATTTTCAAAAGAAATTCAAAATCCAATTGCAAAAGCCTAGTCCAATGTAAAATGCCCACACAATGATTTTCAAATCAAAGTTTGCAGTCCAAGTCCATGTTCGGTCCATGTAGCAGGTCCATGAGAGCTCCTTTGATTTTCCCATTTCATTTCCAAAACCGAAATGAGCAGCAAGCAATCAAGTCTCCATTTGATTTTAAAAATAAATTCTCTTCAGCCCATTTTCGGTCCACTGCAGCAGCTAATGAAGTTTTCATTTGATTTTTTTTTTTAAACAAATCCGGTCCATGGCTCATTCAATTCTTTTTCAACCAAAAACAATTCAAAGCTTCCCAAGGTCCGGTCCATATGAGAGCTCCAAAGGTTCGGTCCTGTAGCATGTTTGGTTATGTGGTATTTGCATCCAAGTCCATCTCATTCCACTATTTGCATCCAAGTTCATTCATTTTTTCTTTTGATGGGCTTTGGGCCTTCAATTGATTATTTTCTTCACTTGCTTGATGGGCTTCATGCTACAAAATAGAGAAGAGAGATTTTAAGAGGTTTTTACATTTAATAATATTTATTTATATTTCCATTCATTTATGTACAAACTAATCTAACAACAATTATTAATGGTATATTTATTCATATAAAATAGATAATGAGGGTATAAAATTGTAATAAAAATATGATTATCACTTAACCTTTTAGGAAATAATATTTAACATGCTACAAAAATATGAAAATTGGATATAATAAAACTGAAATATGTGTCATAACCATACATTTTTGTGCCATATAATAAAATGAGATGAATAAACCAGAGGCATATTGTGCTAGGCGATGCTCATACAAAATTGAGTAAATCCCCATACTAAAGCTATATGTTGTTTAGTAGTTGGTTTGATATAACCTCTACCATGTAAAGAAAACTGAAATATGTGTCATAGCCATCAATATATGTGTACTTATGGTCCTACCTGCCTATCAAAATGGTGCAATATGTCATATCATATATAATGTCTCCTATCTGTGTCCTAAAGGGCCTGATACATAATACAGAACATCAGATGTCTGGGATTTCTTAAAAAAAAACTCTACATAAGGAATTCATTTTTTTTAGAAAATAATAAAATAGTTGATAGAAAATAATAAAATAGTTGAAAGAGTAATCTGTTCAATGCACGGGAAATCTAAGACAATGCATACTCTTATTCTTCTAAACAGAATAAACAACAATTTTGCAAACCAGGAGATAAGCATGAATATTCAACTTCCCAAGGCAGTAGGTAACACATGATACACTTGCATCCTTGCAGATCAACATGAAATACTAGATTAATTTATTTGTGCTGCATATTCAGAAATCAAGACATTTATGCATTCATAATGAAGCATAATCTATCCTTAGGATAGAAACAAACTGAAAATGAAATGTGGACGAAAACCATAGGATTTTATTGAGAAACTCTTTGCATAAGGTAGGTGGAAGTTTCAAGAATTTGTAATGAGTAAAAAGTGTCGACTTATATACCAACCTCAAGCGACTATAACATTTAGAAGGAATTTTTTCTATCTGATATTGCTATTATGAGGATTGGCACCTCGACTATTTAGTATCTTGATTTATTGCAAGCTTGAATTTGGATACATATGTAAATAGACAAAGGCCGAATGTATTATGTATTGTTAACTCGAAATATATGTACACAGAAATATCTCTTACCACCAATGGATGATTACGAACCGGCTAGCTAGAGCTTTCGTGCTGATAACGTGTTGTAATCTCGTTGTTGTATCTACATACATCACATATCAAAAGTAAGAATCAAACATAAAATATAAATGTAAATAGACAAGAGAAGAAATAGGGAGAAAAGTATATCTCATTTTATTCATCTTCCTCATTCCTCCATCTATTTTGTCTTCCATGGATTACATTATATAGATGTGGAAGAGAATACTAAAAGTCACAAGTAGGTCATGAAGAGTCTTCTTCTAGTAATGTCCACATTCATTGTATTTATATTTACAACAGATGCATGACAAAAGTGAACTCCTTGAGATTATATAAATGATTCTTGTTATTAGGAACTAAAGTCAAAATTCATTTCATTCTTACTAGTTCACCCTGGGGTACTTAATTGCTTCTTTATACAATCAAGTGATGCTATTATCTGCAATATTAGACATTAAAATAACTTACTTGTGCTTGTTGTCTGGATTGAAAAGAAACTTTGTACTTGGTTATTTTACATACTACAAAATTAAAAGTAATTTAACATTTATTTTAAGTGAGTTAGAGGTGTTGCATGTAAACTTTTCCCTTACACTTACTTTGACTATTAGTGTATAAGATTGCCATTGGTAAGACGAAGAGCTATGTCTTGTTGGGAATGAGAACGACATTTGGAATATTCATGCATTCCCTTTTTCTGTGATGTATTAATTACAATGTGCATAATTATATTAGGAACTCTATCTATTCTTCTCTTATTTATATTGACACTTATATCTTCCATTGTTCAGCATAAAATGCCATGCTTGTATAATGTTTCTAATCCTTGGATGGTGATATTGGAACATAAACTGCACATCCGAAAACATTTATGATGTATTTCATGTTCGACTTTTTCATACTTGATTTTGGTGATTATGTGTGATCTTATTAAAATGTGAATATTTCTAATTTCTCATGCACTAATCTTTCATCCCCATGATTAGTGCACTGTGATATATAATAGTAATTATTACTTGTCTTTGGCCTCGAACGTTCATTTTTACTGGACACCCTTGTGATTTTTGCACGATTATATCTCTTGATTCTTTAAGTATCTTTGTCCAGAAGACAAACACTTTAAATTTTCTCTCTATCAATTAAGACGTGAAAAATTAATACCTCACTGAAAAAGTATTTACTTTTCTGGACAATCCCTGAAGGATCGCTTTGATCTATGGAAGCCAATAATTTGATCGAAAAGTTCTTTTCCACATTCCACACAAATAATATTGTACTCCAGCAGCAGTACATGACCAAGAATTGCAATTAGCATTCTGAATTGATATCTACATTAGTAGTCGCAGAGAAGCACAACCAATTGATGATTAGAAATCATAATGTCAGACTAGTTGACTTACGAGTTGTGTTTGTATCACATGCTACAATTCAGAAAATTACTTATACGCGTGGACAAGGGGGAGGCTATGAACATAGTAGGAGATCTTATCCTGTAGCCATTTTTGGATTTTAAACCCTCGACTGAATACAATTCAACAAGTAACCTTGTACTCTTACAATAGTACAACTAAAAGCATTATGAACTAATCATTGTATTAGTAGTTGTTAAAAACACAACCAGCTATTGTGAGAAACCATAATGCAAGTTTAATTGGTTCAGTCATAGTGCCTGAAGCACATGTCATAATTCAAATTCATAAGCTCGGACGAGAGGGAGGTAGTAAATCTTATTGAGGTGGTCAAGGTAAACTATTTGGTTTTTCTATATTTGGATTATATGCATTTGTCAGACAATTTTAATTTATCTTGATTTTGCTTTAAATTCTTGTGAACCTATGTGGTTTTTATTCATATGTGTATATTTTAGAATTTATCTGACCTAAAATACACCATGTTGCAATAAGTTTGAGATTTAGGGACCCAAATTCTTTTAAACTCTGGCATGAGCGATTGGGTCATCTTGGGCAAATCTTTTAAACTCTGGCATGAGCGATTGGGTCATCTTGGGCAAAATATGATTCGTCGGATTTTCTTAAATTAAATGGGGCATTCAAACCAATTCGTCGGATTTTCTTAAATTAAATGGGGCATTCAAACCAAATCCGACCAACTGCATATCATAATTTTTCCCCTTTATCTAATATGTGGTGTAGACGCGAAACATTTCCCATCTGCGTATTCTGTATTTGCAGTCCATGTTTCTATATCACCACAATAGCGTACCTCTATGGGACCTCGGTGAAGGTACATATATTATTTATGAAACTCCGTCAATAATTTAGTACCTATGGCTCATGTTAGGGGATCAATTTATAATTTGGTACGCTGACTGCATTTTTATTGAAGATCAATTCTCGACATTAGGGGGAGATTAGTGCCCAAAATACAAAATAATGTCAAGAAATTCAATTGGTGAAAAAGATCTTTAATATTTATATCCACGTACTAGTCAAACTGAACCAGAAGTTCACATGATAATCTGCTATGAAAAGAGTGACTAAGCCTCATATTCATGTTGAGTATATCATTGATGATTTGGAATGCCAGAAGCATACTGTGCTAGAAGCATATGAAAAAGATAAAAGTCCGCGGCAAACTAAATTCTATATAGAAAGACAATCACTTCCATAACCTCCGGAAGAGGTTCATCCTGAAGATGGAATCTCCAGTAAATTGCACGTGCACTTGATAATCACAATACTGGAGATGCGGAACGGCCAAATCCAATTGTTAAGGGAAATGACGAGGATTTGGTTGACATAAAATAAGCTTTGAAGTGGCCACGGATTTGTGAAAAAGGAGAAATATATAATATAAATATAAAAGTTGTCGACAACATAGTTGCCTCTACATTTGCTCTTACTATCTCCGAAAATAATCTGGATCCAGAACCTAAGTCGGTAGATATTATATCTAACAAATGGCTCAAAAACAGAGCTAACAGCTGATTCAAATGTAAGGCAAAAATCTTCCTTTTCATCCTTGTGGTTCTATAGTAAACGTGGACCTGTCACACTACAGAAATCGCGAGCATTGACAGTTAACCTTATACATATACATGTTGCTTCCTTCACATTTTTTGCACTAATGCTACTGTTTATGCTGTAGGTTTCCTCCCATTCGAAACGGTGGCTACTTACTAGAGGGCATAAGGATTTGCATATGCTAAATTCCCAAAGTGATAATTCAGTTATCATGGTGTGCCGTAAAATTTCTTTGCATCTGAAAACCTGTAGTGTTAAGCTGTACTTAATTTGTGCTTGCAAATGGAACTGAATCCAAGGGCCATGCTGTCATCAGGTATAATTCCCTCAAAGGTTCCAATGTCCATACCCCGTGTTGCTGGTCTTGTCCCTGGAAATCATACAGAAAGTTATGATATTGTTGTATGTTTATTTTTCCTTCAAAAAACAAGGCTGTTTGCTCGTGCATGCAGTTGTACTGATCGTAAGCAGTGTTGTGCGTGTCGGATTCCTCCGAGTAAGTGCAAAACCTTGGAGGCTAAGAGGGTGTTCGTTTTCATGCAAGTGGAAAACGAAAGTAAGATAAGTGACTTTGCTTTTAATGATTCGGTTGTGAAAATAAAATGAAAAAAAGGTTGTCACTTACAATTTAATGCATTTTAACTTCTCCTTAAATAATTGTAAATGACATGAAAGCGAAAAAAAGAGGGACAACTTTTATTAAACGATTTTAACTATATTACTAAATCCTATTTTGTCATATCATGTTCACATTCTACCCTCAATAGTAATTTAATCTTTCAATCAAACATTATATTTCCCCGTCACTTACATAGTGACATAAATATGAAGGTCGTTCGCTAAAAAAGAAAAGTAACTTTGAAGGATTATTATATAACCACATAGCTTGCAAAATATCATAAAAATCCCCTTAAGTTTTTTTTTTCAAATTTCTATGAGTTGTGGCAGGACATGTTGAACGTGGGGTTACCGGAATTGTAACAGAGTCTGCTAAGTTTTTACTTGGAATTTTTCATTTTTTCCCCTATCATTAAGCTTGAAGTATGATAACAACTTAGGGGCACTTTTGAGTTTTTCAGAATGAAGTCCACAGGACCAAGAGTAATAGATAAATTGGATTTTGAATATTAGACTCTATTTAGCTTCTAGAAGTGTCGTGTTGTTATCTATGATTGATGCCTGTTGTGTCGGATATTCTAAGATTTATTCTAATTTGATGTCATATGAGAGAGTAGTTTAATCATAAATCAAAGAATGTTGAGATAAATTAGCAAACATTTAGATTTAGAGGGTATTTAAGATGTATCTGGGGGCATATAAATAAAAACTTTAGATTATAGATGAGTTAAGAATAATGCTACTTACACTAATTTTCCGAACTCCACACAGCATAGCACCGATTCAATTTGAGGAGAGGCTAGAGCAGTGTAGTTATCACCTATAGTCTGTACTATATATATTAAGAAAAGCTTCTTTTTTGGTCTTTGTCAACCACATTTTTACAACTCCAGAAAAAGCCCTCACAAATAAAAAGATTGAATTGCAAAATGCTCTTACAATTGAATAAATCAACTAAGACTCCCTCACACTTACGAAACTAAAGAGAATGCTCCTGCACGATGAAACAAGTCACAGACATGACCTCAAACTTTAACAATTTCAAAAAAATTTAATGAAAATACATTTAGATCTGTCTATTTTCTCGACAATTTAACAACAACAATCCTTCAAATTTGACATAATGTACTAGATGTGCTAATTGGAGTACTAGTTATTGTTGTTATTATTATTAGGAAAAATTGCTTCTAGCCTCCAAAATAACAAGAAGTATCACCCCTCCCCAAGACTTTTTCAAAGCTTCCAAAACCCCTAAAATCAAACCCACAATTCTTTTAGCCCCCAAAATCCCCTCCCGTGTACTTTCAAACATTTAAAGACCATAACATTGAATAAATCAACAAAAATCCTAGTTCCCTCCAAATTCTTCCAACGACGTCGGCATTGGCGATGGAACTTTCCCGACGTTCGTTCATGAGGCAAAAAACTTTGCGATCTTGAAGACGTTGGTGATAAGCAAAAGACAGAGCGTCATCTGAAGAAAAAGAGCAGCTTACCTTTAGAGATCGATCTTGAAACTAGGGCTAGAGTCAAGTTTGGATCGTTTAAGACGAAGAAGATTGAGATCAAAATGAGTTGCGATGTAATTTTCCTTTTTTTAACTTGTACTTGAATCTGAGTGCTATATTTTTTGTTACTTTACATATTATTGTATTTTTTTTAAATCGATGACTTGAGATTGAAGCAGAGTCTATAAAAGTCTGAGGCTCTTTTTTGATGGTGTCGGTGAGGGGTCAATTTGCAAATAATAAAACGCTGGGTTTGGCTTGGCTAATGGGTAAATTATGCGATTAGTTTATTTGTGGAGGGTGATGCTGGTTAAAAATATCAACTATTTTAAACACTTTATTTTCTTTATGAGTTAGTTGTTAAGGTAATGAGTTTGTTGTTAAGGTTATATGTGTTGGTTGTTAAGCTTATGAGTTGGTTGTTAATGTTATAAGTTGGTTGTTAACATTGGGAGAGAGTTATGAGTTAGTTGTTAAGGTTATGAGTTGGTTGTTAACCTTATGAATTGATCGATAATTTATGAGTTGGTTGTTAAAGTTTCCAGCTGGTTGTTAAGATTACAAGTTGGTTGTTAAGATTATGAATTGGTTGTTAAGATTATAAGTTGGTTGTTAAACTCGGTAGAGAGTTATGAGTTGGTTGTTAACATCGGTAGAAAGTTGGGAGTTGGTTGTTAATCTTTATAGATGAGCGCTACAAGCAATTAGTTGTTAACAACCAACTCATAACTCTTTATTGAGGTTAACAGCCAATTCATAACTCTCTACCGAGGTTAACAACCAACTTATAACCTTAACAACCAACTCCTAACTCTCTACCGATATTAATAGCCAACTTATAACATTAACAACAAACTCATAACCTTAACAACCAACTTATATCTCTCTATTGAGGTTAACAATAAACTCATAAGGTTAATAACCAACTTACAACCGTAATAACCAACTCATAACTCTCTACCGATGTTAACAACTAACTCATAACCTTAACAACCAACTCGTAACCTTAACAATCAACTGATAATCTTAACAACTAACTCATAACTTTAACAACCAATTCATAAGGTTAACAAACCAATACATAATCTTAACAACCAACTCTAACTCTCTACCGATGTTAACATCAAACTTATAAGGTTAACAACCAACTTATAACATTAACAACCAACTCATAACCTTAACAACCAACACATATAACCTTAATAACAAACTCATTACCTTAACAACTAACTCATAAAGAAAATAAAATGTTTAAAATACTTAATATTTTTAACCAGGATCACCCTCCACAAATAAACTAATTAATCGCATAATTAACCCATTAGCCAAGCCAAACCATGCGTTTTATAGACTCTGCTTCAATCTCAAGTAATTGATTTCAAAAAAAACTAAAACAATATGTGAAATAACAAAAAAGTATATAGCACTTAGATTCAAGTACAAGTTTAAAA
>NC_033797.1:135890040-135890484 GCF_001876935.1 Asparagus officinalis
ACAATAGTAATTTAATTAAAAAACTAGAGAAAAAAACGAAAAAAGGGCAAAAAATATATCACTTAGAATCGAATTGGATTGATCTAGAGCGTCCATTTCCAGATCTTGATCCTTATATTCGCTTTGCAACTTACATCGGGAGTCGTCGGAGTTCTCGTCTTTTTCTTGGGAACGACGACGCTAAATTTATCGCAACTCACTTTGATTCCAATCTTATTCATCATAAGGAAAATAAAGTGCTCTTTGCCTCATGAATGAACGCGGGGAAAGTTCCGTCGCCGATGTCGACGCCGTTGGAAGAATTTGGAGGGAACTATGATTTTTTCCCTCCTAACCTCATTTCTAATCATCATTCTTGTATACAGTGACATCATGAGAGAGAGAGGGGGGAAGAGAGAGAGAGAGAGAGAGAGAGAGAGAGAGAGAGAGAGAGAGAGAGAGAGA